>NC_140438.1:7027315-7512315 GCF_965140295.1 Lepidochelys olivacea | reverse complement strand
GAGGCAGGACTTGCAGAGAACAAAGCACAGAGATCAGGCGCCGGGCAGCACGTGGGGGCGGGTGCTCTGTAAAATACAAGACGCTGCTCCCTCAGTCCGTTGCCTTATTGGAAACCCCGGACGAGCAGCTGCTGCTTCCCCAGCAGGGTCTGTGCTGGGGAGAGACCTTCGTTAAAGCTCGTTCCCTGCCCAGCCGAGGGTGGGACTAGCCCCCCGTGCAGCCCCGGACTCCGCCAATATCAACTCCGGAGCCAGGGACTCCAGGTGACTGAGAGAGACCTTGGGGAAAGTGCTGGGGACGGGCAAGCAAGTGACTTTCTGCCCAAGGGATTCTCAGATGTTGCAGACGCTGGGAATCTGCTCCCTAGTTGTTAATGTGCCCGCCAGAAGCGTTGGAGCTGCCAGAACAATAGCGGAGCTGCTGTTCTCAGCTGCAGCCAGGATCTGCCCCAGGCACAACTGGGATTCCGATGGGGAAAGAAGTGGTTCCCCTTTGTGTGACTGGAGGTGGAGGTATCAGGAGGGGAAGAGATGGGGGAAAGCCAGAGTTGCAGGGAGGGGAAAGACAGTGTGAAATGTGGTAGATTGAACTGTCTTTGTGCAGTCAGGAAATGGGGGGAGGGGTAAACAGGGGGAGGGAATGGCATCCTTTTCCTGTTTATGCCACTTCCCTCTGAAATATTGATTAAAAATTCCTTCTAGTTCTTCCCCTTTTCTCTCTCATTATCACATATGGATAAAAAATCTTTGGAGATTTCCACCTTTTCCCTAAAATTATTGACTCTCAATTCTCTCATTTTATGTTATTTTCTCCATAATTCTCAAATAATTTAAATTCTCTTCAGATTGGGAGGCTTTTCCCACCCATTTTATCTGCAGCCATTTGTCCTTGTTTAGGTGAGAAATTGTTGTCCTGACTCCTGAGTCATTCCCTAAAAGGGATCTGCGGTTAGTGGGTGCTGTTTGGGGGAGCCCTCAGACACAGCTGCCTCTAGGGTGGGGAGGGGATGGCTGTTCTCTGTTAGCAACAGGGCATGGAAGGGGTACTTTTCTAGCATTTTGTTCAGAGACTTTGTTACTGGGAGACTATGGCCTTGTCTACACTAAAGGGAAAAGTCAATCTAAGCTATGCAATTTGAATTACATGAATAGCATAGCTTAGATCTACTTACTGCGGGGGCCACACTACGTGATGTCGACGGGAGACGCTCTTCCATCGACTCCCCTTACTCTTCTCGATCAGGTGGAGTACAGGAGTTGATGGGAGAGCGATCAGCAGTTGATTTAGTGGGTCAATTTAGCGATCCTCTGGTAAGTGTAGACAAGCCCTTAAAAATGTGTCTGTGGGCTTAGCCCTGGTGGGAGGAGCCAGGTCTACCCTATAATAAAGTGACCAAGCATTTTCCCAGCATGGCAGAATCTAGGATATCTGTTTGCTGAGAAAAAGCCGGGTGGGAGCAGGAATCATAATGTGAAATTAACTTACACCAGTTCTGAAACATCTGCAGTTGCCCTTCTCACCCTGCCAAGCTGCAGAATGACGTCCATGTTTCGCTCCAGCTCATCCCATCTTCCCATGGGACAGGGAAGAGAAATGGCTGAAATGGAGCCAGTTCAGGTAGGGATTATTGGACGGTTTGCTGGTGGGTTCCTCCTGGAGGGAGAGGGACAGCAAATGGGGTGGAGAAAGGGAGGAGGCCAGGCAAACCTGCTGGGACTTTGAAAATATGTGGCTTAGATTCTAGGAACAGACCCATGAGGTTGAAAGGTGGAAATGCCCTAATTTGTGGAAGAGGAAACAACCCACTTAGATGGGGCTAGGAAAATTGACCAGATTCCCAGTGCTGGAGCCTGACCTGACTAAACAATGGTGGCTTTGAGATATGAAGGGGGCACCCACCAGTGTGGCTTAGGGGAGATGCCCCTCCCATCATATCCAGCTCCTCACAATGAGGAGGGTGTTGGGCTTCCTACCAGGGAGCTCTCCCTGGACCCTGTGAGGGGCTCCATCTCCTGTATCAGTCTCTGGCTAGTAGATGTGTGATGGATCTGCCAGGACAGAGAGAGACAAGGGGCTTCCTGTTTGTTTCCTCACCCTGGTGTGGGGTGAGACTCTGTTGACTGCAGACCTCCAAGAGCTTCCATTTGATTAGCTCCGTTTCCCCAATGAATAGTGGTGTTCTGGCTGGGGCAGCAAATACTGAGTGGGGGGCTCTTGCTCTTTCAGGGGCCGGTGACCTTTGAGGAGGTGGCTGTGTATTTCACCAAGGAAGAGGGGGCTCTGCTGGACCCCACTCAGAGAGCCCTCTACAGAGACGTCATGCAGGAGAACTATGAGAATGTGACCTTGCTGGGTAAGGATTCCTGTCCCCTCGGTTCTTATCAGGGGAAATGAAGAGTTCAGGTTCACATCACCCCCACAATGCAACCTCAACTCTGCCCTGTTTCAGCAACATCCCAACATGCTAGTAACACGCATATTAGCACTCTGCCCTCCCCAGCTACAGAACACTTTGGAAACAGAGCACAGGAGCAGTATAGCATAAAGTCTAACATCTTCTTTTTGTTAATGCAAAACTTGGATATAGGTCCTATGTAGGGAACAGAAGCTTCTGACACCTCTCTGGCTGTCAAACACAGCCTATGGCACACAAACCATCTCAGACTTATAAAGTGATATCACCCCTCTCCCCAAGGATTCCTTTTCAGTCATTGCTTTCACTTTGCTCTGACTGAACCCTGGAGACCACTAACACATATGTCACCAGGCTGCTGACAATCTCTGGGACAAGCACACACCCTTGTGCACCTTCACTGACACAACCTACAACACTCAGCATGGAAATGAGGCATACTTGGACCCTCAAGGTTCAAATGCACCTCTCTGCATATCACAGTCACAGCTCTGTCAAACTGCTCCAACTAATCCCTCCATCATCCAATTACAGCTGACTCAGTGTACACTAAATGCTGGTATTCCAATCTCTGGAACACAATACAAACAGTGACATGTTATTTTAGTCCTTCTTTGTCTCTGTTATAGATTTATAGACTTTTTTGGCCAGAAAGGACTATTAGGTCATTTAGGCTGAGCTCTTCTATAAGACAAGACACAGAATTGCATCCATTTACTGCTGTATTGAGCTGAATACCTTGTGTTTGACTAAATCGTCTTCCAGAAAGGCATCCAGTCTTGACTCTAAAACTTCCTGAGATGGAGAATTCTCCACTTCCCTTGGTAGTTTGTAAACCTTTGCACCAGCCTTACTGAACCATTCCCAGTGGCTAGTGCCAATTCCAGGGCTATGGAAGGGGCAGAGCCAAGGTTGTGTTGCAGGTGTGGCATGTACTTTAACTCTTCATTTCATAGTTTTTAGAGGTTTAAGTTTAGGTGCCATGCACATGCTGAAAGGACATGATTCAGCTCAGGGCAATTTGAACTTTGCATGATTGTAGTTTATGGGTTTATTTAATTACCTTGATTTTTTTAATGTGTTTTTTTTTGCCACTATAACTGTGTCTACCCTAGAGCTTTTGCTAGCCTAGCTATGTTGATTTTTGACATTCCTAACTGACAGCTATTCTGGCAAAAATTTTAAGTGCAGACTGGGAAAGAATGTGCATGTGAATTTTAGATCACTTTAAAATATTACTCTTAACCCTAACATTTTGGTATCAGAGGGCAGAACTTCCTAGAAGAATATCTCCAGGATGCATGACACACATTGTCTGAAAGGTAGCAGAAGTAGGGCTCAGTCTCAAATTCATGACTGTAAATCCGGTTCAATGGCCACAGCATATCCCCTTGAGCCAACCTTTTACTATGACAGCAGATTTCTGGAAATCCTCTAGCAGTTCATAGAGATTTCGTCTTGCTGCACTAGTGCATTTCAATGGCATTGACTCATCAGTTTAGCTTGTGCTGTTCTAAATTCCAGATTCTACAGTTATTAACTTTTTTCACTGCTGGTATCCCAAAGAGGCAGTAGGTGCCATGTATTAACTGAAATAAATGCTAAGTTACTGAGATCAGTTGGGAGACCATGAGAACCATAGTTTCAGCCCCAGCTCCGTGGGAGACAAAATTACAAGAGCAAGATAATTTTATAAAAAGCTGTGTAGGATGTGTGTGGGCGGGGGGGGCCCTATTTTAGGAACCTCTTGATCAAATAATCTTATATTTGGACAATTAGGTCTTCCCTGAATGCCCATGAAAAATTTGTCCAATCTGAATAAACGTGAATTTGAGAGTAGTTAGAATAGTTGGTCTTTAAACAGAAAATAATGCTTCCATTGAGCTAGCTCCTGCCTCTCGGGGCAGTGGATGAGCTCTGCCAATGGGGGAACCCTTCCCATTGCTGTAGGGAGTGGCTACACTGACGCATTACAGCAGTGCGGCTACAGTATTTCAAGGGTAGACAAGCCCTGAGATACGACATTCAGTGACACCCCAGTCCCTCCTATTCCTTACTGCACTGAACCCACCAGCCCATGCTCAATGGTCCCAGCTTTCCTACAACTCTCTTTGTCTCTGGGTTTCTCTCTGTGAATAAGAAGCCGATCCAAGGTGACTTCTTTTATGGCTGGTGTCTTAACTTTCTGGGACATGGAGTTTCTATCTCTGTGCTTTAGGAGCCCCTTTGATGAGCAGTGTCTGGCTGTGTGTTTTCCCAGATAGGGTTCCCAGCTCTTCAGGATTGGCCTGGAGTCTCCAGGAATTAAAGATTAATCTTTAATTAAAGATTGTCATGTGATGAAATCTCCAGGAATACATCCAACCAAAATTGGCAACCCTATTCCCAGCAGAAATGGGGAAAGTTAAATCCATAAGGACATAAGAATGGCCATACTGGGTCAGACCAAAGGTCCATCCAGCCCAGTATCCTGTCTGCCAACAGCGGCCAATGCAGGTGCCCCAGAGGGAATGAACCTAACAGATAATGATCAAGTGATCTCTCTCCTGCTATCCATTGCCACCCTCTGACAAACAGAGGCTAGGGACACCATTCCTTACCCATCCTGGCTAATAGCCATTAATGGATTTAACCTCCATGAATGTATCTAGTTCTCTTTGAAACCCTGTTATAGTCCTAGCCTTCACAACCTCCTCAGGCAAGGAGTTCCACAGGTTGACTGTGCGCTGTGTGAAGAAGAACTTCCTTTTATTTGTTTTAAACCTGCTGCCCATTAATTTCATTTGGTGGCCCGTAGTTCTTATATTATGGGAACAAGTAAATCACTTTTCCTTATTCCCTTTCTCCACACCACTCATGATTTTATAAACCTCTATCATATCCCCACTTAGTCTCCTCTTTTCCAAGCTGAAAAGTCCTAGTGTCTTTAATCTCTCCTCATTATGGGACCTGTTCCAAACCCCTAATCGTTTTAGTTGCCCTTCTCTAAACCTTTTCTAGTGCCACTATATCTTTTTTGAGATGAGGAGACCACATCTGTGCGCAGTATTCAAGGTGTGGACAAACCATGGATTTATATGAGGGCAATAAGATATTCTCTATTGTTGCGGTTCAGTGATGAGACAGAACACAGCTTTATGCAAGCAAACAGGCTGGTCAGCGGAGATGGGCTGTTCTGCCCCCCCTGCCTTCCACCTTCTCCTTTTATTATATTTCTCCCCCTAAGCATTACACACTGCTACACAAAGGAATGTATGACGTTGATTCATATGCTTAGTTACCATCCTCTATCTACTACAATCCTGGTTCTCAGGCCTTGAGCCCAGGCTAAAGAAACCTCCCACAGTTGCTGTCCAAACAATCAAGTTCTCAGGGTTCATATCTAGCCCTTGTCCTTGGATAGAGCAATGTGTGCATTGCTTCTAGGAAACAGTCAGGGTGTGCCCCGCCTGCTTCCAGGTGGAATAGCTAGACATTAACCCTTCATCTCCCCTTTTTTGTTTATTGAAGTTGGCCATCTCATGGTAGCCGCCAATTTGTTTTGTCATGCTATTTAACTCCCAGACAGACAAGGACATAACCTGGGGAGCTTTCCAGGGCAAAATTTTACAAAGTCTTAACAAGGAAGGAATACATTGTACACAGCAACAACAAAAAATAAGCCCAATGATTACAAACACAAAATAACCAAAAACTTAACATCTGCAATATAATCATCTAAAAGGGGTACACTTCTTTTACTACAATTGTAACCAACAAAAGGCAATATAAGTATCATTCTACTAAGACAGCAAAGGGTGCCATCACTTAAATTTGCAGGAATATAATTAAAGGTGCATGAACCACAAGTAAAAACCCATCCTGATGGTAGGATGATATGGCCATAATTATATGAAACATTAACAGCATGGGAACAATTTAAAAGGGATTGAGAAATTTTTTGACAGCCCAATGGCACCTTTGTACTAGTGCAGTTAACTACACGCGCACAGGTGACATTGTGAGCCCCGGCCGGGTACGGTGTGTGAAGGGATATAGCCGTGCGAGGCAGAATATAGTTGGCCGGGCCCCAATTAGCCATGCTAGAGTACTGGGAGAAAAGATTAGCATAAGCAGAGAACAGTGTCTTATTCTCCTTCGGACTTGTAACAGGGGAGGCGCTTCCGAGCCAACCCCTACAGGAAATAGCAGGCACAAAAGGCACACAATCATTACAGAATTAGCAGTGATTTGGGCGAGAATCGCCACAAACAAAGTCTTAGGAGTTTCTGGCTGCTGATCTGCTGCCAGTTTTCGTTGAGCCATGGCGACCAATGCTTTTACTGCTCCCCATGTCACGGGCTGGCTTGGGACGCTACGCCTCCTCCGTTTCCGTCCCGCCGTTGTCGACTCGGGGGGCAACGCGGTCTCCTCCAAGGTCAGCTGAAACTCTGGTATGGGATTCGACAGCCCCTGGTGCCATGCCATGTTGTTTAAGTGCTGGTCGCACGCACCGGGCTGGAACCCACAACGGTCCTGCAGGGAGAGACACAGCAGCATATCCCCGACCCCAAGTGATTAGAGGTGCTGGGCCCAGCCACTGTGGATCGGGCAGCTGACGGTAAAAGACACGCGGTCTTTCCAGTACCTCAGATTTGTGAAAATGCCGATCCGCAGGGGTCTGCTGATCTGCATTCAGTGTTAAATTATTTAAAGTAAACAAGAGGATATACATTTGTTGTTGAATGTCTCCTAAGGTTCGGAGATGCAGCTCCCCTTGTTTTAATTGTTTATCTAGCAAGGTTTTGAGTGTGCGATTGGCACGTTCAACAATGGCTTGGCCCGTGGAATTATAAGGGATTCCGTGTTTAAGACGGACGTCCCAGCGGGCACAAAAGGTGGAGAGGGCTGCAGAGCAGTAGGCTGGGGCATTATCTGTTTTAATTTGGCAAGGGCGACCCATAACAGAAAAGCAGGCCAGCAAATGGTGAATAACTTTGTTAGTGGCTTCCCCACGTTGTGGGGTTGCCCAAAGGAAGCCTGAATAAGTATCAACGGAAACATGTAAAAATGAATAGGGGCGGAATTGTGGTACAAAGTAACATCCATTTGCCACAGCTGATTTGCTGCGGTACCTTGGGGGTTAACGGCATAAGAAAAAGTAGGAGCAGCAGCAGCACAGTGGGGGCAGGAACGAACAATGGAACGTGCATGATCAGCAGGAATGTGAAACTGCCGGGCCAAAACAGAGGCAGACTGATGAAAAAAGGCATGGCTTTCAATGGGGTCAGAAAAAAGGGAATTTACCTGACCACGCAACGCGCGATCGGCGCGTGCATTGCCCTCAGTGAGTGGCCCAGGCAGGGGGGTATGACTGCGAATATGAGCAACAAAGTAAGGGAAATGACGAGTGGCAAGAAGATGCTGTAAAGACAAAAACAGGCGAAGGAGGTCTGCATCAACCTGAGGGGTAATGAGGGCAAGGGGTAAATGATCAATTACCTGATAAACATAATGGGTATCCACAATTAAATTAAAGGGACAATCAGCAAAAGGTTGAAAGGCCAAAATAACAGCAGCTAATTCTGAACGCTGTGCAGAACGCTGAGGCAGTGTAAAACGAGAATGCCAACGAGGGGGGTCACCCAACTGATAAGTGACTACACCTCGGTGGGGAGAGCCATCAGATGTTAATATCGAGGGTGGTGTCTAACTTTGTAAGTAAATCACGGCCCCAAATATTGAGGTGGACAGGGAGCACAAAAGGGCGGATTGTAGCAAGGGCACGGCCTCCTGGTTTAGAGACCGTGACCCAAGACAAACTTTGGCGCCCAGGTTTGCTACCCCCAATCCCCCACAACTCTTTAGAAGGAACCGTAGGCCAACTAACCGGCCACTCCAGATCACGAATCACTGTAACGTCAGCTCCAGTGTCCACCAGCCCTGTAAAAGGAACATCATTTAAAAGAAGTGTTAACTGAGGTTTCGAGGGGCGGACTGACATTGTCAGAGCAACAAGTGGAGAAGACGCGCTGTGAGATGGCGAGTGAGACAACGTCGATCCAAAGCCTCCTCCACCCCGAGTTCGATCCTCGGCAGCTGGCACCTGATAGGGGACTAAAATCAACTGTGCAATTGACCGTCCACGCGGGAGCGACTGTGGAAGGTGAGTCCACACCTGAACCTTAATAATGCCAGTGTAATCAGCATCAATGACCCCTGGAATGACAAAAAAGCCCTGTTTCCCAGCATGTGAGCGAGGGAGAACAAGACCTACAAAGCCGGCAGGGAGAGGTCCCATCACCTGTGTAGGTATGGCACAGACCTCCCCTGGCAGCTGAAAGTCAGTGTCCTCCTGCATGATCAAATCAAGCCCTGCACTTCCAGCAGTCGCTGCCCTCATAGAGTCTACGGATTCCAAGGCAGAGGAGCGATTGCCTGAGTAGGAAACACCCCTGTTTGGCCCTGGGTTTGGGGGGGACCCGTCGCGCGGTTTCCCGACCCGCTACGACACTGATTAGCCCAGTGATAACCTTTCCCACACTTGGGGCACTTCTTTGAGGGTCGGGCTGGTGCCTTAGATGAGCGGCACTCCCGCTGAAAATGACCCTCCTTTCCACAGCAGTAACAGCGCTTCCCCTCCTTCCCAGTTTTTCTGAGGGCGGCAGCCAGAACTCCAGCCTTGTGGGCTTGTGTGCCAATGTTCTGGCACGCCCGCAGCATGTCTGAGAGCTCTAAAATACCAGAGACTTGTGCTGCCTGGAGAGCACGGTGGCAATCCTCATTTGCATTTTCAACTGCCAATTTTAACAGGAGCTCGTGAGCTGCCTCAGTGTTATCCACCTGTCGGAGGATAGCCTCCTGCAATCTGTTGGTAAAATCCAAAAAGGACTCTAAGGCACCCTGACGGATACTGACAAAGCTTTTGGTAGGCTTGCCTGAATCCGGGACCTTCTTGAAAGCATGCTGGGCACAGGTGGAAATAATGGGGAAGACGGCCTGAGGGAGTTGAGACTGCATCTCAATAGTAGCAAACTGGCCCTCCCCTGCCAAATGCTCATAAATGATACCTTGCTCTCTATATACCTGGGCTTGGCGTTCTGCCATCTGCCGATACTCACTAAGCCAAATAACATACTGACTGGGTGACAACATCATGCGCAGCAGCGTTTTCCAATCCTCAGGGATTAGGGAGTACCCAGCACCCATCCCTTCAATGAGACCACGCACAAAGGTGCTAGTCAGGCCAAATTCACGAATTGTTTTCTTTACCTCTCTAACCACCGAGTATGGCAGAGTGGTCCAGGTGCCCACGGGGTTGCCCTGGTCATCATTCTGCCAGGTCACCGGGCAAACGGAGACCAGATCAGCCAGCTCCTCTGCTGTAAGATCTGATCGAGCTTTCGCTGCGTGAACCATTTGTTGCACCAGCGAAAGCTTCTGAGCAGATGCAGATGACTCTCCGGGGGGCCCCACGCGGGGAGGGTGATCACACACCGGCTCCGGTGGGGAAGGCCAGGGAGGCGGTGGTAATAGAGGCACTGGGGGCGAAGCAGGGGGAGGGATGGCTGCAGGAGCGGACGGGGGTGGCAGGATCGGCAGCTCCTCTGTTGGTGCTGGAGAGGGCCTTTCCAAGGCAACACGCTGTGTCGCATCGCCAGGAGGGGGGATGGCTGCAGGGGCGGACGGGGGCGGCGAGAGCACCAGCCTCGCGAGGGAGGGTCTGTCCGAGGCGACACGCTGTACCACGTCACGGCAGAGGTGCCAGGCATGTAAAGCCTGCACGGGTGCCCGAGGCTCTTTGTGCAATGTCTGGCCCAATCGCTCCCAGTCCGCTAGCTTAAGGCTTCCGGCTTCAGGATACCACGGGCACTTGGCACGCACCTCCTGTAGCAGGAGAGTGAGTTCTCGAGCCGGGCAGTCATGCTGAGCCTTACGCAGCAAATACTGCAGCTCATTGTGGTGTTGCACTTGCAAAGCAGAGAGGGAGCTTCCCATACTTACCACAATGAAAAATACTCACCGGGATCCACGAAGTGGATGAGTGACGTGTCTGAAACCCTTGCCGGGCGAGGTGAGTGCTGAGGGCCCCACGTTGGGCGCCAGTTGTTGCGGTTCAGTGATGAGACAGAACACAGCTTTATGCAAGCAAACAGGCTGGTCAGCGGAGATGGGCTGTTCTGCCCCCCCTGCCTTCCACCTTCTCCTTTTATTATATTTCTCCCCCTAAGCATTACACACTGCTACACAAAGGAATGTATGACGTTGATTCATATGCTTAGTTACCATCCTCCATCTACTACAATCCTGGTTCTCAGGCCTTGAGCCCAGGCTAAAGAAACCTCCCACAGTTGCTGTCCAAACAATCAAGTTCTCAGGGTTCATATCTAGCCCTTGTCCTTGGATAGAGCAATGTGTGCATTGCTTCTAGGAAACAGTCAGGGTGTGCCCCGCCTGCTTCCAGGTGGAATAGCTAGACATTAACCCTTCACTCTATCTTATTCTCTATCCCTTTTTTAATGATTCCTAACATCCTGTTCGCTTTTTTGACTGCCGCTGCACACTGTGTGGACATCTTCAGAGAACTATCCACGATGTCTCCAAGATCTCTTTCCTGATTAGTTGTAGTTAAATTAGCCCCCATCATATTGTATGTATAGTTGGGGTTATTTTTTCCAATGTGCATTACTTTACATTTATCCACATTAAATTTCATTTGCCATTTTGTTTCCCAATCACTTAGTTTGTGAGATCTTTTTGAAGTTCTTCACAGTCTGCTTCGGTCTTAACTATCTTGAGCAGTTTAGTATCGTCTGCCAACTTTACCTCCCCACTGTTCACCCCTTTCTCCAGATCATTTATGAAAAAGTTGAATAAGATTTATCCTAGGACTGACCGGTGGGGAACACCACTAGTTTACCCCTCTCCATTCTGAAAATTTACCATTTATTCCTACCCTTTGTTCCCTGTCTTTTAATCAGTTCTCAGTCCATGAAAGGATCTTCCCTCTTATCCCATGACAACTTAATTTACATAAGAGCCTTTGGTGAGGGACCTTATCAAAGGCTTTCTGGAAATATAAGTACACTATGTCCACTGGATCCCCCTTGTCCACATGTTTGTTGATGCCTTCAGAGAACTCTAATAGATTAGTAAGACATGATTTCCCTTTACAGAAACCATGTTGACTTTTGCCCAACAATTTATGTTCTTCTATGTGTCTGACAATTTTATTCTTTACTATTTTTTCAACTAATTTGCCCGGTACTGACGTTAGACTTACCGGTCTGTAAATGCCGGGATCACCTCTAGAACCCTTTTTAAATATTGATGTTATATTAGCTATCTTCCAGTCATTGGTTAGAGAAGCTGATGTAAAGGAAAGGTTACAAATCATAGTTAATAGTTCCGCAATTTCACATTTGAGTTCTTTCAGAACTCTTGGGTGAATGCCATCTGGTCCCGGTGATTTGTTACTGTTAAGTTTATCAATTAATTCCAAAACCTCCTCTAATGACACTTCAATCTGTGACAATTCCTCAGATTTGTCAGCTACAAAGGACGGCTCAGGTTTGGGAATCTCCTGAACATCCTCAGCTGTGAAGAGTGAAGCAAAGAATTCATTTAGTTTCTCCGCAATGACTTTATCGTCTTTAAGTGCTCCTTTTGTATCTCGATTGTCTCGGGGCCCCACTGGTTATTTAGCAGGCTTCCTCCTTCTGATGTACTTAAAAAACAGTTTGTTAATACCTTTTGAGTTTTTGGCTTTTCTTATTACATTTTTACATTTAATTTGGCAGTGTTTATGCTCCTTTCTATTTACCTCACTAGGATTTGACTTCCACTTTTTAAAGATGCCTTTTTATCTCTCACTGCTTCTTTTACATAGTTGTTAAGCCATGGTGGCTCTTCTTTAGTTCTTTTACTGTGTTTTTTAATTTGGGGTATACATTTAAGTTGGACCTCTATTATGGTGTCTTTGAAAAGTGTCCATGCAGCTTGCAGGGATTTCACTCTAGTCACTGTACCTTTTAATTTCTGTTTAACTAACCTCCTCATTTTTGCATAGTTCCCCGTTCTGAAATTAAATGCCACAGTGTTGGGCTTCTGAGGTGTTCTTCCCACCACAGGAATGTTAAATGATAATTATGTTATGGTCACTATTTCCAAGCGGTCCTGTTATAGTTACCTCTTGGACCAGATCCTGCACTCCACTCAGGACTAAATCGAGAACTGCCTCTTCCCTTGTGGGTTCCTGTACCAGCTGCTCCAAGAAGCCGTCAATTAAAGTATCAAGAAATTTTGTCTCTGCATTTCGTCCTGAGGTGACATGTACCCAGTCAATATGGGGATAATTGAAATCCCCCACTGTGATGGAATTCTTTATTTTGATAGCCTCTCTAATCTCCCATAGCATTTCATGGTCACTCTCACTGTCCTGGTCAGGTGGTCGATAATAGATCCCTACTGTTATATTCTTATTAGAGCATGGAATTACTATCCATAGAGATTCTATGGAACATGTGGATTCATTTAAGATTTTTACTTCTTTTGATTCTACATTTTCTTTCACATATAGTGCCACACCCCCCTCCCTCACCCCCACGACCTGTTCCCTCATAAGTAAGGCTATGATTTAGTCACAGAGGTTGCGGAAATCAGGGAATCCGTGACTTCCAAAGACCTCTCTGACTTCAGCCTGCGGAGGTCAGGAGCTGTGGAGTACCCCCCACCTGCCGTGGGGGAACCCCGCAGCTTCCAGCCACCACGGGAAGCCCTGAGCTCCTGGGCAGCAAGGGGAACCCCACAGCTCCAGGCTGCCAAAGGAAGCCACAAGTTCCCAGCCGCTGCAGGCAGCGGGGCCCTCGGAGCTGCAGGCAGTGGGGATACCCTGCGGCTCCTGGCCGCTGCAGGTGGCGGGGGAACCCAGCAACTCCACACTGTCGCAGGTGGCAGAGACCCCGCCAGAGCTCCAAGCCACCGCAGGCGGCGGAGCTCCCAGCTGCTGCAGGCAGTGTGGGGCCTGCAGCATCCAGCCACAGCGGGTGGGGGAACCTGGAGCTGTGACACCCAATGGGCGGTAGGGGCCCCGGAGCTCCCAGCCAGCCCGCAGCTGCCCAGCTATCACAGGCAATGTGGGGACCTGCAGATCCCCATTTTGTCAGGGATATTTTTAGTAAAAGTCATGGACAGGTCATGACATCCGTGAATTTTTCTTTATTTCCCGTGACCTGTCCGTGACTTTTACTAAAAATATCCCTGACAAAATCTTAGCCTTACTCATGCACATTTGAGCACCTAGAGAGCTGCCCCCAGGATTTTACTAGTTAAAATGGGCTGGGGTTAAAGTAATAGACTCTTCTTTGTGATGAATGTCCCATGAATTCCCCTGATCTCCCTTGTTTTCTTTCCCCTGAACAGGATTTCCAGTTTCCAAACCTGATGTGGTCTCCCAGCTGGAACAAGGGGAGGAGCCATGGGTCCTGGATCTCCAGGGCTCTGAGGAAAGGGGAATCCCGAGAAGTGTCTGCATAGGTGAGGAATCATTAAATCAATTTTAGAACTCTCAGTGCCTGAAAGAAACAGCTGGGACTCCCTAAAGAGACCCTATGAGCTCTTGGAGTTTAGGATTATCCCCAGGAGGCATTTTATCCTCAGGGCAGCTATCACAAATGGCTTCCTATGGCTCCTGCTTTGTTCCCTCCCTGATGGGAGGTGGAGGCAGAATCGCTTCCCTCCTCTCTCCCATATGGAGAAGAGTTTTAGAGTATTCAGCTACTAGGGTTTTTTTTTCTGTCTCTCCACCTCTAATTTTGGTTTGTTTTCCCCTTTTCCATCCCTGTTTCTGAGGTTCCTCTCTCTATCCGAGCAGGTGCTGGGATGTTGAGTGAGAATGAGGAGCAGAATCCTCAGCAGGAAGATGGCGAGCAAGTGGAACCACATGGGGGATTATCACAAAGATCCCAAGGGAATGTGTCCAGGCATCGTGTGCAGGGAAGAGCCTGTGAGAGTGAGCACAGGCCAGAGAGGGAGCAGAGAAACCAGCTCAGGGAGAAAGAGGGTAAATCCATTTATTATTGTCAAGGAACTCACAAGGATCTCAAGCAAATCACAGCCCAGCAGATAAAACCTACAGGAGAGAGAAAAAACACATGCACTGAGTGTGGGAAAAACTTTACTCTGAACTCCACCCTCATTAGACATCAGAGGATCCACATGGGAAAGAGCCTCTATGAATGCTGTGAGTGTGGGAAACAGTTCAGTGAGAAATCAAACCTTATTAAACATCAGACAAGCCATACAAGAGAGAGATCCTATCAGTGTTATGAGTGCAGGAAAAGCTTCAGTCAGTGCTCATCCCTTCTTAGACATCAGAGGATCCACATGGGAGAGAGACCATATGAATGTTGTGAGTGCGGGAAAAGCTTCACTGTCAAATCAGATCTTAATAAACATCAGAGGATCCACACAGGAGAGCGTCCCTATGAATGCTATGAATGTGGGAAAAAGTTCACTTGGAGATCAGCGCTTATTAATCATCAGAGAATCCACACAGGAGAGCGACCCTATAAATGCTGTGAGTGTGGGAAAACGTTCCGTCAGAGCTCAGGCCTTATTAATCATCAGAGAATCCACACAGAAGAGTACCTCTATGAATGCTGTGAATGCGGGAAACAGTTCGGTAAGATTTCAAAACTTATTAAACATCAGACAAGCCACACAAGAGTGACACCCTATGAATGCTGTGAGTGCAGGAAAAGCTTCACTAAGAGCTCATCCCTTATTAGACATCAGAGGATTCACGCAGGAGAGAGACCATATGAATGTTGTGAGTGTGGGAAACGCTTCACTGCCAGATCAGATCTTAATAAACATCAGAGGATCCACACGGGAGAGCGCCCCTATGAATGCTGTGAGTGTGGGAAAAAGTTCACTTGGAGCTCAGCGCTTATTAATCATCAGAGAATCCACACAGGAGAGCGCCCCTATGAATGCTGTGAGTGCGGGAAAACGTTCCTTCAGAGCTCAGGCCTTATTAATCATCAGAGACTCCACACAGAAGAGCACCTATATGAATGCTGTGAGTGCGGAAAACAGTTCAGTAAGAAATCAAAACTTATTAAACATCAGACAAGCCACACAAGAGTGACACCCTATGAATGCTGTGAGTGCAGGAAAAGCTTCACTCGGAGTTCATCCCTTATTAGGCATCAGAAGATCCACACAGGAGAGAGACCATATGAATGCTGTGAGTGTGGGAAATGCTTCACTGTCAAATCAGACCTTAGTAAACATCAGAGGATCCACACGGGAGAGCGCCCGTATGAATGCTGTGAGTGTGGGAAACGGTTCACTTGGAGCTCAGTGCTTATTAATCATCAGAAAATCCACACAGGAGAGCGACCCTATGAATGCTGTGAGTGCGGGAAAAGTTTCATCCGGAGCTCACACCTTAATAGACATCAGACCCTTCACAAGGGAGATATACAGCATAAAAACTTTATGTAGGGCAGAGAAAATACATTTTTAAAAGGACATTTGCTAATTCTTACATAGTGACCTTTTAGGGCTGTTTGCACCATTTGCATCACCATGTTCTCTCACTCTCTCAGGTGAGTTGCCCACTTTTCCTTTTGCAGGTCACCCTTCTCTGGGATGAATCCTGTGGTCCTTACTCCTAATTCTTTTCTCCTGTGAGTCGTGGGAGTGTCTCTCCATCCTGCCAGGAATATCCATCAGCCCCAGCTGGGGGAAATGGGGGTGACCTCAAGTAACTACACTGAGCAAAAATCGACCTTGGCTTTGTCTTCTCTAGGATTTTCCATGGAGTTGGCCTGCTCGAGGTAGCTATCGTAATGTAAACACACAGACAGCTTTGCCGTGTTGACATAGCCCAGGCACAATGGTTGGGGTTAGCTAGCACCTTCCGCTTTGACCTGTCCTAATCGACAGCAATATTCATACTCTGAACAAGCCCTGAGCATCACATTCATACAGTAACCCTACTAGCGGAGTGATTGTTAGTCACCAGGTTCCCCCTTTGGCAACAGATTCTCATTCTCAGTTGTTCTCATGCTGGTTCAGGTTGTGCTGGACAGCAGGTGGTCCATTCTTTTCACCATTTTTCATATTTAAAATATCATAGAATCATAGAATCATAGAATATCAGGGTTGGAAGGGACCCCAGAAGGTCATCTAGTCCAACCCCCTGCTCAAAGCAGGACCAATTCCCAGTTAAATCATCCCAGCCAGGGCTTTGTCAAGCCTGACCTTAAAAACCTCTAAGGAAGGAGATTCTACCACCTCCCTAGGTAACGCATTCCAGTGTTTCACCACCCTCTTAGTGAAAAAGTTTTTCCTAATATCCAATCTAAACCTCCCCCACTGCAACTTGAGACCATTACTCCTCGTTCTGTCATCTGCTACCATTGAGAACAGTCTAGAGCCATCCTCTTTGGAACCCCCTTTCAGGTAGTTGAAAGCAGCTATCAAATCCCCCCTCATTCTTCTCTTCTGCAGGCTAAACAATCCCAGCTCCCTCAGCCTCTCCTCATAACTCATGTGTTCCAGTCCCCTAATCATTTTTGTTGCCCTTCGCTGGACTCTCTCCAATTTATCCACATCCTTCTTGAAGTGTGGGGCCCAAAACTGGACACAGTACTCCAGATGAGGCCTCACCAATGTCGAATAGAGGGGAACGATCACGTCCCTCGATCTGCTCGCTATGCCCCTACTTATACATCCCAAAATGCCATTGGCCTTCTTGGCAACAAGGGCACACTGCTGACTCATATCCAGCTTCTCGTCCACTGTCACCCCTAGGTCCTTTTCCGCAGAACTGCTGCCTAGCCATTCGGTCCCTAGTCTGTAGCTGTGCATTGGGTTCTTCCGTCCTAAGTGCAGGACCCTGCACTTATCCTTATTGAACCTCATCAGATTCCTTTTGGCCCAATCTTCCAATTGGTCTAGGTCCTTCTGTATCCTATCCCTCCCCTCCAGCGTATCTACCACTCCTCCCAGTTTAGTATCATCCGCAAATTTGCTGAGAGTGCAATCCACACCATCCTCCAGATCATTTATGAAGATATTGAATAAAACCGGCCCCAGGACCGACCCTTGGGGCACTCCACTTGATACCGGCTGCCAACTAGACATGGAGCCATTGATCACTACCCGTTGAGCCCGACAATTTAGCCAGCTTTCTACCCACCTTATAGTGCATTCATCCAGCCCATACTTCCTTAACTTGGTGACAAGAATATTATGGGAGACCGTGTCAAAAGCTTTGCTAAAGTCAAGAAACAATACATCCACTGCTTTCCCTTCATCCACAGAACCAGTAATCTCATCATAAAAGGCGATTAGATTAGTCAGGCATGACCTTCCCTTGGTGAATCCATGCTGGCTGTTCCTGATCACTTTCCTCTCATGCAAGTGCTTCAGGATTGAAAATATATTTCAGTATAACAAAGAAGAGGAGCAGGAGTGGGACAAATGTATCATTTTGGCCTTTGTGACAGAGGAAGGAAATGGGCTGAGTCGGATGGATTCCCTCCTTCTCCATTACAGTCACTATGCCTGTTCCCTCCAGCAGCGCTGGTGTCTGTGTGAGCCACAGTGGTGTTTATCTTCCCTTTATTCTACCCCTCCACCTCCCAAAGAGTCCCTCCAATTGATCCTATATCCAACTCATTAGGGCTAGAGATGCAAGTGTCACAGACCTGGATGGAGAATTCCAGTGGATCCAAAACACAGAGTGATCATTCTATCCTTGTTTCCATCTATTGGTAAAGCCATTTCTGGACATTTTCCTGCTGATCTGGGATTGTTAGCAGATGAGAAGGGTGGCAGTTTTTCCCCATTATGCTGTTGCTAATTATTTTTGTAAATAACACGACTCCATAATAAAGTGCTGTTGAATGAAGCAGGTTTGAATGGATCAGAGGAGAAAATGATGGGGGAATCTGCTCTCCTGATCATTTTTGAGTAATCAAATGTAACCTGCTCTGGAATTTCATTTTGTATGAAAGAGAAAGTGACTTATACTGCTGTGTTGTGGCTTTTTCTGTCTCTCCTGAAGGCCATTTCATCACATTATTGAATATTAGTTTTGTTCTCCGGGATGTAGCTCGGATTTATCAAGGACTTTGGGACAAATGACTGTTTGCTAAAAGAGTCCTTCCTTATTTTAGTTTTGACTTTCCCCCACTGCTGCATGACGACTTGAAAAAAGCTCAAGTGCAGTTCACTCATCAGGAGAGGATGCTTCAAACCATTGGGCATGCTGCCAAGGAAACAGTAGTGGGTTTAGGGCTGCACTCTGAAATGGTGAACAGCAGCACACCGATAATTGTGCAACTAACTGAAGTAACTGGGTGCATGTGTTCTATGATTTAGGAAACTCTGTCCCTGTCTGTGTTGATTTGGAAAAAATAAAGTTAATTTCTGGTGAACTTGCCCATGACAGATGCTGCAAATGTGCACTACAATGAACTCAGGGTGGAATGTGATATAGCTGCAGAATATTTATTTTTAATATACTCTGCTCCTTTGGTGACTTACAGGGATTCTGATGCAGGAGTGTTTCTAGTCCCTAACTTGGACTTGTGCCACCAGTTTAAAGAAACAAATTGGGCATGTTTGGGGAAGCCATTCCTCACTAACACTGCTCACATTTTGGGTGGTTTTGTAAAGGATTCAATTCCAAAGAAAGTGTAAATGTACCCTGACCATGACCAAGGATTTGGCAAGAACTCAGTTTGATATAGAAGGCACCCAGTAGTTGATTTTCATCCCAGAGAAGGAAGCTGTGGTGAACTATGGTCCAGGTAAAACTTCATTTTTGTTTTTTGTTTTTTGGGGGTTTTTTTAACACTGCTCCCTAGTTCATTGTCTCTGATTACACTCCCAAAGGATGCCATGGCTCGACTGGAAGGTCCTTCACCATTTGGATCCAAAGTTCCATGAGGCAAAATGAGAAATAGTTGATGCCTTCAGAGGAGATTCCTTCGCCAGCCTGATTGGGCAAGAAGGACTTTCATGCTGTTGAAATGGTGGTGACTGATGAGAGAATGAATATGTCAAGTTCTGATTTCAGACTGCTGGATATACAAATGTTGAGTCCTGATTCTAGGCTTTTGTCTCATAATTTTGCTCTTGTGTCTTATGCAGTTGTGCCACTTTGCCTCCACCTTCTACATCTTTGAAAGATTGGAAGGTGTGAATATAGAGCTGAGGTCCTTTTTCTTATGATGCAAACCTTTCCACATAGTATGAGACCCCTTCCACTAACACTTATGTCCAAAGCCCCAGAGATAAATGAACTCACAGATGTGGAAAGCTCCTATGCTGGTGTAGATCACATTTACACAGTGCTCACTTGGTGGAAATGGGGATTAAAAGAAAACTAATGTATGATAAAATGTTATAATCTTTGAATATGTTCTTGTAACCAGTGAAAATGAAATTACCAATTAAGTTCATTACTGGTTAAAGCCTAACTTAGTGATAACCTGAATTATATTGGAACACTGTGACTTACATTGGTTTGCTTTTTGCTAGTAATATGTGAAGTGGTGGCTAACCTTAAGAACTTTATTTGATGTAAAATACCCCCTGTGGACTAAGGCATTCTGAAGTACAACATCACTCCAAGGTCAAGGTGGTGGAATGTGTGAGAAAAATAGTGTATAGGAGAACATAGAACCAGACTTCAGTTGTTTCTATTTCAAATGAAATATGTTTTGACAAGCTGTAAAATAAAATTATGTAAGGAGACAAATTGTGAAACCTTTTACCAAATTAGACTGTATGGGTCACTAAGTTCCCCTCTTCTCTGCAAAGCAAAGATGTATAATCTCTGTCATGAGATGTCCCTGGTTCTTTTTATGCATGGCAATGGGTGCATGATGCAATAGATTGTTTTTCTGTGGGGTTTTTTTTTTGGGGGGGGTCACCTGTTATTTTTATAGGAGCTGAGACCCCTTTTTCTGTTTAGAGGAAGCCAGCTGTTATGACTCAGCCTTTTAACCCTCAAGCCAGGCTATGGAAACCTCCTCCAAACTGTCCTTGGTATTTTCATTTTTGAGATCTTTGGGGTTCAAACCTCCACATTGCACGTGATTCACAACAACCGATATTTTAAGAAAACTGCTGAGTTAAGTGGGACTCTTCCAAACTGACGATAGCCCAAATTCTGCCTCACTTGAAATGGATCCAGTCATTTTGTCTGTAACCAACGGGTCCTTCATTCCTCATTTGCCCAGAGATTTCAGGAGAGTGACCGTAATGTAGGGTGAGCTGGAATCATCAACCAAAAAGACCAAAGTAAAAGTGGAAGCCCTTTTGTACCAGCAACTTAAAGACAGATATGCCAGGACCCCAAAACTGATTCCTTCTGGGGAAGGAAGTCTTAACATCAACAACAGGCTCTGCCAGCCTTGGCCTGTCTCCTCCTATCTGAGAAAGCTTGTGAATGTGGAGTACTGAGCCTGTGACCCCATCACCAGATCTTTGACTGCAGCTCTAGCTCCTACTCTATGTGAGTCAGTGTGTGCATGAAACCTGTCACTGTGATCACTGTATTTTATGCCCCAGAGCTAGCTGAATGGTGAACTTTAGGTTTAGGAGGTGTGTTCTTCATTTTATTTGTTTGTTCATTTTAATGAAATGTGTAAAAGGGATATTGAGTCATGTTTTTCGTAAGCTACATGGGTCAGAACCATAGAGAATGTGGGTGGAGATCAACCAGTCCAAAATGGAGCCTTATCAGCTCCCTCTATATTAACCCATTGGTTCTCATATGGGAACAGCTGGGGGAGGGGGGCTCAGAGCAGCGTAAGACAAAATTACCTCCCCTTCACAGGCTTTCAGGAGTAGTGGGGGTATGCATGGGCCAGGGGCCCTGTGTCTGCCTGATGGGGGGGTTGGTGGGAGGAGGGGTATTAGGGCGTGGGTGGTGGTGGATTTCTTTGCTGTCACTGTCATTGCCAGGCCTAGCTGCCATGCCCATCTGGTTTGCCCTGGGGTTGTCATGTCAGGCCCAGCTGAAATTGAGGGTCTCATTCAAAGGGTTCTAAATGGAGGTGACAGGGCTTGAGCAAGCCAGATGTGTGTGTGCGGGGGCATCCTCTGGTTCGCTCAGCCCCTGTCCCTAGCAGCCAGACCTGGGCAGGGAGTGGTGGCAGCCACTGTCTCCCAAGGGGGATTCTCTCTCAAGCAGCTGCCACACTGCACAAAGGCAGCCATCAGGAGAAGCCACCCTCAGCTGGTGTGAGAAGTGGCTCTGCCCTGCCCCCTCTGCTGTCCATAGACACTGGTAGCAGGGTCCCTCTGGTCAGCCCAAGTTCAGGGCATTGCCTGTGCCCCTCCCCCTGCTGAGATGTCCACCAGGGCACAGAAACTCTGGGGAGACACTGTGGTGCTGTGAGTCTCCCTGGGCTGGGGCCGGCCCCTGAGGCATGTGATCCCCATTACTGTGGCACCAACCTCCCCAGGAGCTGGTGGGATTGGCTGGCCTGGCCTGGCCTGGGATGTGGGGCTGAAAGGTTCCTTCCAGAGGTGATGTGGGGCACTCCCTTCCCCTCCCTTTACATTGTGCCCCTCCAGTATCAGCAAGTATGAATCATTTCTACTGGGAGGGGTAGATTGTCCTGGTCGCGGTGTATATGTATGCCCTGTCCCTTGTTGGGCAGGATCTCCAGCTCCAGGGTGTGTGTGCTGATACCACAGTTACAGCCTACCAGACTGTATTGGGTCTAGCCATGATGAGATTCATGGGTCAGGGTCAAAGCAGTAGCCCTCAGGCACAGGGCAACATGGCCTTGTGGCCAGAGTCCATATAGCAGCCCCCAGATACAGGGCAGTGCGGCTTGGAGGCCAGAGTCCATATAGCAGCCCCCAGATACAGGGCAGTGGCCTAGTGGCCAACACCAGAGGCAGTGTGGCAGCCCAGGTAGGGGGGGCCTGGGCTCACTTGACTCCACCAGGCCCTAACCCAGGGCCTTAACAGCACTCCGGCACTGGGTCAGCAGGGAATCACGCTGACCTCACATGAGTGGGAGATACCGAACTTCCTGAAGCTGCAGTCTATGAGGCATTGAGGTCTCCAGGCTCCTCAGTGCAGGTAACTCCCTGGGATCCTGATGGCAATAGATCTCTGGGCCTGATCTCAGGATCTCTGGCTCTGGCAGGCAAGGGCTGAGATGGCTCCTCAGCTGGCGCCTCCCCAAAAGATCCTTCCTCTCTGGCAGTCAACCCAGACTGAACTGGGTTAGAATCATAGAATCATAGAATATCAGGGTTGGAAGGGACCCCAGAAGGTCATCTAGTCCAACCCCCTGCTTGAAGCAGGACCAATTCCCAGTTAAATCATCCCAGCCAGGGCTTTGTCAAGCCTGACCTTAAAAACCTCTAAGGAAGGAGATTCTACCACCTCCCTAGGTAACGCATTCCAGTGTTTCACCACCCTCTTAGTGAAAAAGTTTTTCCTAATATCCAATCTAAACCTCCCCCACTGCAACTTGAGACCATTACTCCTCGTTCTGTCATCTGCTACCATTGAGAACAGTCTAGAGCCATCCTCTTTGGAACCCCCTTTCAGGTAGTTGAAAGCAGCTATCAAATCCCCCCTCATTCTTCTCTTCTGCAGGCTAAACAATCCCAGCTCCCTCAGCCTCTCCTCATAAGTCATGTGTTCCAGTCCCCTAATCATTTTTGTTGCCCTTCGCTGGACTCTCTCCAATTTATCCACATCCTTCTTGTAGTGTGGGGCCCAAAACTGGACACAGTACTCCAGATGAGGCCTCACCAATGTCGAATAGAGGGGAATGATCACGACCCTCGATCTGCTCGCTATGCCCCTACTTATACACCCCAAAATGCCATTGGCCTTTTTGGCAACAAGGGCACACTGCTGACTCATATCCAGCTTCTCGTCCACTGTAACCCCTAGGTCCTTTTCCACAGAACTGCTGCCTAGCCATTCGGTCCCTAGTCTGTAGCTGTGCATTGGGTTCTTCCGTCCTAAGTGCAGGACCCTGCACTTATCCTTATTGAACCTCATCAGATTTCTTTTGGCCCAATCCTCCACTTTGTCTAGGTCCTTCTGTATCCTATCCCTCCCCTCCAGCGTATCTACCACTCCTCCCAGTTTAGTATCATCCGCAAATTTGCTGAGAGTGCAATCCACACCATCCTCCAGATCATTTATGAAGATATTGAACAAAACCGGCCCCAACACTGACCCTTGGGGCACTCCACTTGATACCGGCTGCCAACTAGACATGGAGCCATTGATCACTACCCGTTGAGCCCGACAATCTAGCCAGCTTTCTACCCACCTTATAGTGCATTCATCCAGCCCATACTTCCTTAACTTGCTGACAAGAATACTGTGGGAGACCGTGTCAAAAGCTTTGCTAAAGTCAAGAAACAATACATCCACTGCTTTCCCTTCATCCACAGAACCAGTAATCTCATCATAAAAGGCGATTAGATTAGTCAGGCATGACCTTCCCTTGGTGAATCCATGCTGGCTGTTCCTGATCACTTTCCTCTCATGCAAGTGCTTCAGGATTGATTCTTTGAGGACCTGCTCCATGATTTTTCCAGGGACTGAGGTGAGGCTGACTGGCCTGTAGTTCCCAGGAGCCTCCTTCTTCCCTTTTTTAAAGATTGGCACTACATTAGCCTTTTTCCAGTCATCCGGGACTTCCCCGGTTCGCCACAAGTTTTCAAAGATAATGGCCAATGGCTCTGCAATCACAGCCGCCAATTTCTTCAGCACTCTCAGATGCAACTCGTCCGGCCCCATGGACTTGTGCACGTCCAGCTTTTCTAAATAGTCCCTAACCACCTCTATCTCCACAAAGGGCTGGCCATCTCTTCCCCATTTTGTGATGCCCAGCGCAGAAGTCTGGGAGCTGACCTTGTTAGTGAAAACAGAGGCAAAAAAAGCATTGAGTACATTAGCTTTTTCCACATCCTCTGTCACTAGGTTGCCTCCCTCATTCAGTAAGGGGCCCACACTTTCCTTGGCTTTCTTCTTGTTGCCAACATACCTGAAGAAACCCTTCTTGTTACTCTTAACATCTCTCGCTAGCTGCAGCTCCAGGTGCGATTTGGCCCTCCTGATATCATTCCTACATGCCCGAGCAATATTTTTATACTCTTCCCTGGTCATATGTCCAACCTTCCACTTCTTGTAAGCTTCTTCTTTATGTTTAAGATCCTCTAGGATTTCACCATTAAGGGTTGCTCCCTTTTATACTAGAATAGCACTTGGAGCACGCCTAGTATGGTCTGAGGGGTGGGAACGTTTCCACCTATAGTGTGGGGTTAACCCCTTCTGGTCCAGTGTGGGGTATGTATGCCCCATCACACAAGACCCCAAAAGGCGGTCCACCTCCCTCTCCTCCCCTCCCAACCTAGAGAAGAAGTCTGCATTGGTGTGGGCCTTACCTGGTCAATGACATACGCAGAAGTCATATGGCTGGAGGGAAAGGTACCAACGCATTAGCCGGGGATTTGTCTCCTTCATGCTGTGTAACCATCTGAGGGGTGCATGAGGAGTAATGAATGTGAAGGTGCTGTGAAGTAAATAATAATGTAGGGCATCGACAGCCCACTTCACGGCCAAAGCCTCTTAATCATTGAATGATGGGTTTCTCTGGGAAACAACTTATGGCTCAGATACAAAATGGGATGTTCTTCCCCATCTACTTCCTGAGGCAGGATGGCCCACAGTCCCATTTCTGAGGCATCGTTTGGAGCTGGATGTATGAGGACTGGCTCCTGTGCTAGCTGTTTCTTTAGAGTCTGAAAGGCCTCTTCACATTGGTCAGTCCATCGCACTTGCTGGGGCTGGGAGCTCTTAGTCGGGGGCGGGGTGGGGGAGAGAAGCAATTGTCATGAAGCTGGGCACAAAGTGTCAACAGTATCCGGCCAATCCCAAGAATTGGTGTACCTGTTTCTTTGGCATTGGTGTTTCAGATAGGGCCTGGACCTTGTTGACCAGCGGTCATAGCTTACCACCTCCCACTACATACCCACATAGGTCACTTCTTCCTGTCCGAGATGGCATTTCATGGGATTGACAGTGAGACTGGCATCCTGGAGGGCTTGGAATATACTGGCGAGGTGCTGGAGATGGTCTTCCCAGTTGCCACTGTAGACCACAATGTTGTCTATATATGTTGCCATGTACCAGTCATGAGGTTGTAACACCTTATTCATCAGCCACTGGAAAGTGGCGGCTGCCCCATGTAGCCTGAATGGCATTGTGATGAACGGGAAGAGGCCATATTGTGCGGGAAGGGCAGTATTCGCCTGGGAGTTTGGCATCAGGGGTATCTGCCAATACCCTTTTGTTAAGTCCAGGGTTGACAAATATTTGGCTCTCCCTACCTACTCTAGGAGTTCTTTGATGTGTGGCATCAGGTATGCATTGAACCAGAAGATGGCACTGACCTTTTGGAAACCAATGCAAAATCAGATGTTCCTATTTGGTTTGGGGACCAAGATGAGTGGGCTCAACCATTCACTTCATATCCTTCAACCACTCCCATCTCAAGCATCTCCTCCAGTTCCTAGCAGGTGGTGGTCCACATTTTCCAGGGAAGAGGCCAATGGTCATCCCTCACTCTCTGTCCCGGGGGTGTCGCGATGTGGCGGCGATGTGGCGGCCTCTGTCTGGGGCGGGTCAACAAGACATCTGGGAAGTCCTGCAGGAGATGCTGTAACTACTCTCATTGCTCTCATCCTGCTCTTTTCTAGTGGCCCAACAAAATCCATTCTGACATATTCAAAGGGTATGCCCACCACAGGGATATAAGCAGGGGGCTCTGGGTACCCCCTTTGGTCTCGAACACTAGCATTTGGAGCAGGAGGCACAATAGTCCTTTACCTCTTAGTTTATGCAACGCCAGAAGAAGCGGCGGGCTATCATCTGGAGGGTCTTCTCTCTACCTAGCTGTCCTGCCCAAGGTATCTCGTGGGCCAAATGTAGGAGGCTCTGGAATAATCTCTGGGGCACCAAGAACTGTTGGCTAGCTTCCTGTGTTTGGGGGTCCTGCACTACTCGATAGAGGCAGTTCCCTGGACCTCAAACTGCGGCCCCTGGGAAAGTTGTGGTGGGGTGTCCCCTCCTTAGTCTAAGACCACCACCTGTTCCCAGGCTTAGCTCAAGGTCGGGTCTTCTCTCTATTTTTGGATGAAGTCCCTGTCACACTCCAGCTCGGTCCAGGCGTCTTCCACAGGGCAGTCCGTGCCAGGGCGTGTATCCACAGATGGTCCCAAGGAGTTAGTTGGCCTTTCACCTACAGAGAAGGGAGGAACTCAGCTGGGGGGGAACTCAGCTGGGGGGGAGGGGCTCAGGGCTCCGGGCCATTGGGGAGGCACAGGCATACAGGATGGAGCCAGGGGCTAGCCTTCCCAAAGGCGGGCTCCACCTGCCACCCATGACCCCGGCATGTTTGCCTCTATCTCTGATATCATATTGCCTCTATATAATTCCATGGTAGGCCCACATGTTGAATACTGCTTGCAGATGTGGTCACCCCATCACAAAAAAAGATATATTGGAATTGGAAAAGGTTCAAAAAAGGGCAACAAAAATTATTAGGGGTATGGAACGGCTGCCAAATGAGGAGAGATTAATAGACTGGGACTTTTCATCTTGGAAAAGAGATGACTAAGGGGGGGATATGATAAAAGTTCATAGACATCATGCCTGGTGTGGAGAAAGTAAATAAGGAAGTGTTATTTACTCCCTGTCATAACAGAACAACTAGGGAATGAAATTAATTAAAATAAATGAAATTAATAGGCAGCAGATGTAAAACAAACAAAATGAAGTATTTTTTCACACAATGCACAGTCAACCTGTGGAACTCTTTGCCAGAGGATGTTGTGAAGGCAAGACTATAACAGGGTTCAAAAATAACTAGATAAATTAATGGAGGATAGGTCCACCAATGGCTATGTCAGGGTTCTCTCCCCATTCTGAACTCTAGGGTACAGATGTGGGGACCCGCATGAAAGACCCCCCTAAGCTTATTTCTACCACCTTAGGTTAAAAACTTCCCGAAGGCACAAATTCTTCCTTGTCCTTGGATGGGTACTGCTGCCACCACCAAGTGAGTTAGACAGAGATTCAGGAAAATAACCACTTGGAGTTCCTGTTTCCCTAAAATATCCTCCCAAGCCCCTTCACCCCCTTTCCTGGGGAGGCTTAAGAATAATCTACCAACCAAATAGGTAAACCAGATTCTTAAAAAACAACTTTATTATAAAGGAAAAAAAAAGTAAAAGAAGCACCTCTGGAAAATCAGGATGGATGGAAAGTAACTTTACAGGGTAATCAGATTCAAAACACAGAGGATTCCCCTCTAGGCAAAACTTTAAAGTTACAAAAAAAAAATGATAAACCTCCCTCTTAGCACAGGGAAAATTCACAAGCTAAAAACAAAAGATAATTTAACATGCCTTGCCTTATTTACTTACTCTTTTTGCAATATTGAGACTCATTTTAGGATGATTTTAGGAAAAGGAGTTTTCTGACCTGATGCTTCTCTGCTTCCCCAGGGAACACACAAAACAAAGAGCACAAACAAAGCCTCCCGCCCAATTTGAAAGTATCTTCTTTCCCCATTGGTCCTTTTGGTCAGGTGACAACCAGGTTATTTGAGCTTCTTAATTCCTTACAGGTAAGAAGGAATTCTAGGCTACCCTTAGCTGTATGACAGGTTTCAGAGTAACAGCCGTGTTAGTCTGTATTCGCAAAAAGAAAAGGAGTACTTGTGGCACCTTAGAGACTAACCGATTTATTTGAGCATAAGCTTTTGTGAGCTTATGCATCCGATGAAGTGAGCTGTAGCACACGAAAGCTTATGCTCAAATAAATTGGTTAGTCTCTAAGGTGCCACAAGTACTCCTTTCCCTTAGCTGTATGGTTATGACAGGCTATTAGCCAGGCTGGACAGGGGATGGTGTCCTTAGCCTCTGTTGGCCAGAAGCTGGGAGTGGGCGATAGGGGATGGATCACTTGATGATTACCTGTTCTGTTCATTCCCTTTGGGGCACCTGGCACTGACCACTGTTGAAAGAGAGGATCCTGGTCTAGATGAACCTTTGGTCTGACCCAGTATGGCCATTTTTATGTTTATAAACAAACTACCCACCCCAAAAGTGGAAGCTGGTAGCAGCACTGAACTCATGACATATCACACTCAAGCTGTGTTGCAGTTAAGAGCTCCGTCTGAGGCTAGGACATGCGCTGTGAGCTGACATCAGGTATGAAACTCAGGGAAGGCTAGAGCCGTTACATGCCCCCCCCCCAAAAAAAAAATGGTGTCCCTGCAGCCAGGAGGAGCAGAAGCAGACAAAGCAGGGACCTCTGGTTCTCCAGAGATTGAGACTTTTGTACAGTTTGATTTGACTTTCTCTGCCATGTACTGACTGATTGAGCCATCCTCCCTTCTACCTCCCGATCTCTTCCCCTAAGCATCACTTTTTTTACCCTCTACTCACCACCCCACCCCCTCTCTTCTCCCCATCAGTGGCCTTCTCCCTTATCGTCACCTGGGCCCCTCCTGATTAAACCCAACAGCATGAACACCCTGTGGCACTCACATGCCATTGGCTGCCCTCATATTGTTTACTCTGCTGGTGTGTTCTACCCCTTCCCCATCCTGTGGCGGTCTGCTCTGCTTAGACTGTCAGCTCCTCATGGCCAGGGCTGTCTTCCTTTTCTGTGTTTGTACATCACCTAGCACAACAGGGTCCTGGGCTATGACTGGGACTTCTAGGGCTAAGGGAATAGAAATAACAGCAACTAATAAAGAGCTGCCTTGCTACTTTGCTGTTACAGAGCATGTAATCCTTCAGCAATCCACCAAAAATCTCAGCAGTGCTAATGAGGAATAACTTATTCAAACATGGCCAGTTTATTTCTTGAAACTGCTGGCACAGGTGTCAGTTAAGAACTAGACACAAGCCGGGATCACAATCTCTGTTAACTATCTGAGGTGGAGTTTCTAAGCAAAAATAGTTACCTATTTTCCTGCACCTATCTCACCTTCAACACTGATTGTATTTTACACACATTTGCAGTTCTTACTAAGGGATAAGTTCAACAAAAAAACCCACCATTCTATTTTCTCCACATCTCAAAGGGACAGCTTTTCCCAAATTATTGGATTAGGTAGGCAATGACTTCAGAAGTAACGTCATGTAGAGTTGTGACATACCAGCGTACAAGCCAGACTAATGAGCAGCTGTGTCACCCCTGCCCTCAAACCCTGGGTGCCTTACAATGCCTTTATGCAGTAGATACAACCTGGGCCACTCACAAATAGCCTTCCAGCATGCAAGACTCATCCTGAGTGTCTGTGCCTGCCAGCCACACTTGGGTTACACTCTGCCACTCCCCAGCCTTGGTTATACTGCACGGTGACCCCCAACACACTCCCAGTCCCAGATTTCCCCCAGAAATATATGTCCTGTACTGCCCAGCTGTCTCCTGGACAGCACACAATAAACCTTTAAGAGAATAATATGCCAGTTTATTATTTCGAATAGCTACTCAGAAACTTCAGTGTAAATACACTGGTTTATATGAAACAGAAAAGAAATTTAATAACTACAAAAAGAGATTTTATGAGAGTACAAGAAATGAGGCATAAAAGTCATAAATGGTTTCAAGAAAAATAAAGCTAAAATGCTTACTAACACATTGCTAAGAAACTATCTTAGTTTCAAAGCAAATTTGTCTCAGCAGATGCTTCAGAAGTCTTACTGACCAAACTTTAGGTCAGGACCCCTCCATCAAAGCTCAATGGTGGTGCCATTTTGTCATCTCAGATGCAGAGAATGCAATGGGCAGGACGAGGAAGGGGTGTTTTGGGGGTATCTACCCCTTCTTTTTATAGATATAATTTGGCAAATCAAACTAATATCTGGTTATATGACCAAATGACCCTCAAAAAAGAAAAAGAAACACATCACAGAGAGGTGTAAGATTCACATAACTTGAAATTAGTTTCTAATTTCATATAACTAGAAATTCCAGAGCCGGTTAAACGTGATGACTCAGAATCAAGACAAGAGATTCTCCCATTGCATTCTCCTCTGATCCATTCAAACCAGCTTCACTCATTACTATTGAGTTTTGTACAGGGCTCTCAATTAATCACAGTTAACTCATGCGATTAACTCAAAAAAATTAATTGTGATTAATCTCACTGTTAAACAACACAATACCAATTGAAATTTATTAAATATTTTTGGATGCTTTTCTACATTTTCAAATATATTGATTTCAATTACAACACAGAATACAAAGTGTACAGTGCTCACTTTATATTATTATTTTTATTACAAATATTTGCACTGTAAAAATGATAAACAAAGAAACAGTATTTTTCAATTCACCTCATACAAGTACTGAAGTGCAACCTCTTTATCATGAAAGTGCAACTTACAAATGAAAGTGAGAACAGGTGTTTGCATGGAACTTTTGTAGTCAGCATTGCAAGGTATTTATGTACCAGATTGCTAAACATTCGTATGCCCCTTCATGCTTCAGCCACCATTCCAGATGACATGTTTCCATGTTGATGATGCTCATTAAAAAAAAGCTTTAATTAAATTTGTGACTGAATTCTTTGGGGGAGAATTATATATCTCCTGCTCTGTTTTACCTGCATTCATCCATACATTTCATGTTAGAGCAGTCTCGGATGATGACCCCGCATATGTTCATTTTAAGAAGACTTTCATTTCAGATTTCTAAAGATAGCTTCAGCACTTGACCCAAGGTACGCTAAGTGCTGTGAGGAGGTACGCTAAGTGCTGTATTAAGGGGGCTGTGTTGGTGAGTATTTGAGTGTCTGTTGCGGGGATAGTTTGACAGTTTGACCGTGTGCTTGATTGTTTGAAAAGTGTGAATTGGGAGTTGTCAAGGTTCCTCCCCCACTCTGAACTCTAGGGTACAGATGTGGGGACCTGCATGAAAAACCTCCTAAGCTTATCTTTACCAGCTTAGGTCAAAACTTCCCCAAGGTACAAAATATTCCACCCTTTGTCTTTGGATTGGCCGCTACCACCACCAAACTAATACTGGTTACTGGGGAAGAGCTGTTTGGACACGTCCTTCCCCCCAAAATACTTCCCAAAACCTTGCACCCCACTTCCTGGACAAGGTTTGGTAAAAAGCCTCACCAATTTGCCTAGGTGACTACAGACCCAGACCCTTGGATCTTAAGAACAATGAACAATCCTCCCAACACTTGCACCCCCCCTTTCCTGGGAAATGTTGGATATAAAGCCTCACCAATTTGCATAGGTGACCACAGACCCAAACCCTTGGATCTGAGAACAATGAAAAAGCATTCAGTTTTCTTACAAGAAGACTTTTAATAAAAAATAGAAGTAAATAGAAATAAAGAAATCCCCCCTGTAAAATCAGGATGGTAGATACCTTACAGGGTAATTAGATTCAAAACATAGAGAACCCCTCTAGGCAAAACCTTAAGTTACAAAAAAGATACACAGACAGAAATAGTTATTCTATTCAGCACAGTTCTTTTCTCAGCCATTTAAAGAAATCATAATCTAACACGTACCTAGCTAGATTACTTACTAAAAGTTCTAAGACTCCATTCCTGGTCTATCCCCGGCAAAGACAGAATATAGACAGACACACAGACCCTTTGTTTCTCTCCCTCCTCCCAGCTTTTGAAAGTATCTTGTCTCCTCATTGGTCATTTTGGTCAGGTGCCAGTGAGGTTACCTTTAGCTTCTTAACCCTTTACAGGTGAGAGGATTTTTTTCTCTGGCCAGGAGGGATTTTAAAGGAGTTTACCCTTCCCTTTATATTTATGACAGGAGTGCTTTGTTCCAGGTGAGCCTTGAGTGGGCCTGACTGTTATAAAAAGCCAGTCAGCTGCGAACCAGCTGAGTGGCAAACAGCAGAGAGGCTAACAGAGGGAGTTTGCCTGGGGAGAGCCCACTGAGGCTTACATCGTGCAGGCTTCTCTGAGTAGTTACTACAACTCCTGAGGAAGCTCGTAGAAGGAAGGTAATGTGGATGGTGAGCGTTCTGCTGTTGTGACCTGCACAGGATGTGCCATGTTTGTCTTTCTTCCTCAGAACAGAAGTGACTTTGTCTGTACAAAGTGCAAGCTGGTCTCCATATTGGAAGAGAAGGTTCAATGTCTGGAGAAACAAGTATCGACCCTGCGTTGCATAAGAGAAACTGAAGATTTCCTGGACAAAAATCAGGATATGCTTCTACAGACACAACATTCTGAAGATTCAGAGCAGGCTGCGCAGCGGGGACAGAAGGACAGTGAAGAAATTTGGCAGCATGTGACCTCCAGAAGAAGAAAGGGGAGCATCCATGTACCAGCAATGAAAATACAGGTAAGCAACCGTTTTCATGTTCTCGCCACAGGTACTAATGCAGAGAGTGGACTAGATGATACATCTGAGGGAAGGGAACTGGAGACTTTGCCAATTGGAAGGCATGAGATACACTGTCCTAGGGATGGGGGTTCCATGACCACCGCTCCCAAGAGAAGGAGGTGGGTGCTGGTGGTCAGGGACTCTCTCCTCAGGGGGACCGAGTCATCTATCTGCCACCCCGACCGGGAAAACCGAGAAGTCTGCTGCTTGCCAGGAGCTAGGATTCATGATGTGATGGAGAGACTGCCGAGACTCATCAAGCCCTTGGATGGCTACCCCTTTCTGCTTCTCCACATGGGCACCAATGATACTGCCAAGAATGACCTTGAGCGGATCACTGCAGACTACGTGGCTCTGGGAAGAAGGATAAAGGAGTTTGAGGCACAAGTGGTGTTCTCGTCCATCCTCCCCGTGCAAGGAAAAGGCCTGGGTAGAGACTGTCGAATCGTGAAAGTCAACAAATGGCTATGCAGGTGGTGTCGGAGAGAAGGCTTTGGATTCTTTGACCATGGGATGGTGTTCCAAGAAGGAGGAGTGCTAGGCAGAGACGGGCTCCATCTAACCAAGAGAGGGAAGAGCATCTTCACAAGCAGGCTGGCTAACCTAGTGAGGAGGGCTTTAAACTAGGTTCACCGGGGGAAGGAGACCAAAGCCCTGAGGTAAGTGGGGAAGTGGGATACTGGGAGGAAGCACAAGCAGGAGAGCATGAGAGGGGAGGGCTCCTGCCTCATACTGAGAAAGAAGGACGATCAGCAATTTATCTCAAGTGCCTATACACAAATGCAAGAAGTCTGGGAAACAAGCAGGGAGAACTGGACATCCTGGCACAGTCAAGGAATTATGATGTGATTGGAATAACAGAGACTTGGTGGAATAACTCACATGACTAGAATACTGTCATGGATGGATATAAACTGTTCAGGAAGGACAAGTAGGGCAGAAAAGGTGGGGGAGTTGCATTATATGTAAGAGAGCAGTATGACTGCTCAGAGCTCCAGTATGAAACTGCAGAAAAACCTGAGAGTCTCTGGATTAAGTTTAGAAGTGTGAGCAACAAGGGTGATGTCATAGTGGGAGTCTGCTATAGACCACCGGACCAGGGGGATAAGGTGGATGAGGCTTTCTTCCGGCAACTAATGGAAGTTACTAGATAGCAGGCCCTGGTTCTCATGGGAGACTTCAATCACCCTGATATCTGCTGGGAGAGCAATACAGCAGTGCACAGACAATCCAGGAAGTTTTTGGAAAGTGTAGGGGACAATTTCCTGGTGCAAGTGCTGGAGGAACCAACTACGGGCAGAGCTCTTCTTGACCTGCTGCTCACAAACTGGGAAGAATTAGTAGGGGAAGCAAAAGTGGATGGGAACCTGGGAGGCAGTGACCATGAGATGGTCAAGTTCAGGATCCTGACACAAGAAAGAAAGGAGAGCAGCAGAATACAGACCCTGGACTTCAGAAAAGCAGACTTTGACTCCCTCAGGGAACTGATGGGCAGGATCCCCTGGGAGAATAACATGAGGGGGAAAGGAGTTCAGGAGAGCTGGCTGTATTTTAAAGAATCCTTATTGAGGTTACAGGGACAAACTATCCCGCTGTGTAGAAAGAATAGTAAATATGGCAGGCGACCAGCTTGACTTAACAGTGAAATCCTTGCTGATCTTAAACACAAAAAAGAAGCTTACAAGATGTGGAAGATTGGACAAATGACCAGGGAGGAGTATAAAAATAAAGCTCAGGCATGCAAGAATGAAATCAGGAAGGCCAAATCACACCTGGAGTTGCAGCAAGCAAGAGACATTAAGAGTAACAAGAAGGGTTTCTTCAGCTATGTTAGCAACAAGAAGAAAGTCAAGGAAAGTGTGGGCCCCTTACTGAATGAGGGAGGCAACCTAGTGACAGAGGATATGGAAAAAGCTAATGTACTCATTGCTTTTTTTGCCTCTGTCACAAACAAGGTCAGCTCCCAGACTACTGCACTGGGCAGCACAGCATGGGGAGGAGGTGACCAGCCCTCTGTGGAGAAAGAAGTGGTTCAGGACTATTTAGAAAAGCTGGACAAGCACAACTCCATGGGGCCAGATGTGCTGCATCCGAGAGTGCTAAAGGAGTTGGCAGCTGTGATTGCAGAGCCATTGGCCATTATCTTTGAAAACTCATGGCGATCGGGGGAGGTCCTGGATGACTGGAAAAAAGGCTAATGTAGTGCCCATCTTTAAAAAAGGGAAGAAGGAGGATCCTGGGAACCACAGGCCAGTCAGCCTCACCTCAGTCCCTGGAAAAATCATGGAGGAGGTCCTCAAGGAATCCATTCTGAAGCATTTAGAGGAGACGAAGGTGATCAGGAACAGTAAGCATGGATTCACCAAGGGCAAGTCATGCCTGAATAATCTAATTGCCTTCTATGACGAGATAACTGGCTCTGTGGATGAGGGGAAAGCGGTGGACGTGTTGTTCCTTGACTTTAGCAAAGCCTTTGACACGGTCTCCCACAGTATTCTTGCCAGCAAGTTAAAGAAGCATGGCCTGGATGAATGGACTGTAAAGTGGATAGAAAGCTGGCTAGATCATCGGGCTCAACAGGTAGTGATCAATGGCTCCATGTCTAGTTGGCAGCCAGTATCAAGCGGAGTGCCCCAAGGGTCAGTCCTGGGGCCAGTTTTGTTCAATATCTTCATTAATGATCGGGAGGATGGCGTGGATTGCATCCTCAGCAAGTTTGCAGATGACACTAAACTGGGAAGAGAGATAGATACGCTGGAGGGTAGGGATAGGATACAGAGGGACCTAGACAAATTGGAGGATTGGGCCAAAAGAAATCTGATGAGGTTCAACAAGGACAAGTGCAGAGTCCTGCACTTAGGATGAAAGAATCCCATGCACTGCTACAGACTAGGGGACCGAATGGCTAGGCAGCAGTTCTGCAGAAAAGGACCTAGGGGTTACAGTGGACGAGAAGCTGGATATGAGTCAACAGTGTACTCTTGTTGCCAAGAAGGCCAATGGCATTTTGGGATGTATAAGTAGGGGCATTGCCAGCAGATTGAGGGACGCGATCGTTCCCCTCTATTGGACATTGGTGAGGGCTTATCTGGAGTACTGTGTCCAGTTTTCGGCCCCACACTACAAGAAGGAAGTGAAAATATTTGAAAGAGTCCAGTGGAGGGCAACAAAAATGATTAGGGGACTGGAACACATGACTTATGAGGAGAGGCTGAGGGAACTGGGATTGTTTAGTCTGTGGAAGAGAAGAATGAGGGGGGATTGGATAGCTGCTTTCAACTACCTGAAAGGGAGTTCCAAAGAGAATGGATCTAGACTGTTCTCAGTGGTAGCAGATGACAGAACAAGGAGTAATGGTCTCAAGTTGCAGTGGGGGAGGTTTAGGTTGGATATTAGGAAAAACGTTTTCACTAGAAGGGTGAAGAAGCACTGGAATGGGTTACCTAGGGAGGTGGTGGAATCTCCTTCCTTAGAGGTTTTTAAGGTCAGGCTTGACAAAGCCCTGGCTGGGATGATTTAGTTGGGGATTAGCCCTGCTTTGAGCAGGGGGTTGGACTAGATGACCTCCTGAGGTCCCTTCCAACCCTGATATCCTATGATTCTAAGGTTTAAGAATCTGAAGTGCCTTCCAAAATCTGAGAGGGATGAGGTGTGCAGCATGCTTTCAGAAGTGTTTAGAAAAGCAACACTTCAATGCAGAAACTACAGAACTGAACCACCAAAAAAGAAAATCAACCTTCTGCTGGTGGCATTTGATTCAGATTATGAAAATGAATATGTGTTGGTCTGCACTGCTTTGGATTGTTATCAAGCAGAACCCGTTATCAGCATGGACGCATGTCCTCTGGAACGGTGGTTGAAGTATGAAGGGACATATGAATCTAGCACATAAATATCTTGCAATGCCAGCTACAACAGTGCCATGCACATATCAGATTATATACAAATTTATATACTAAAAATATAAATTTACTCCCACACTTTCAGGTGACATTGTAAACAAGAAGCAGGCAGTATTATCTCCTGCAAATGTAAACAAACTTGTTTGTCTGAGCGATTGACTGAACAAGAAGTAGGTCTGAGAAGTAGGACTTGGTTCTTAAGTTTTATACTGTTTAATTTTTGAGGGTTTTTTGAATACTGTTTTGTTTTTGTATATAATTTTACATTTGTAAGTTCAACTCTCATGACAAAGAGATTGCACTACATTATTTGTATTAGGTGAATTGAAAAATACAATTTATTTTGTATTTTACTGTGCAAATATTTGTAATAAAAATTATAATATAAAGTGAGCACTGTACACTTTGCATTCTGTGTGGTAATTGAAATCAATATATTTGAAAATGTAGAAAACATCCAAAAATATTTAAATAAATGGTATTCTATTATTCTTTAACAGTGCAACTAATTGCACAATTGATTAATTTTTTTAATATTGTGATTAATTTTTTAAATCACTTGACTGCTTGAGTTTTATTATTTTCAAAAGTTCTAGCATCATCATAATGGAAAATTAAACAAAGCAAATTTAACCTCTCCATCTGCAAACAATCTCATCTCAGTAGGAAAAATCCTAGAAGAGGCTTTCCCAACAGTTGGAAACCGGGATTTGAACTCCCAGTGATCATGCTGTGTTTGAGATCCATTCAAATTCCCCTTGCAGGTCTGTGACACTGTCAGCTCAGTTTCAAAAATACTGTTTTATGATCAAAGAAAACAAAATGTGATTCCCAAGCAGAAGACTGAGAACACTGAATCATAAGACACAATGACGGGTGGAGGTGTAGACAGTGGAGAAGATAAATTCTATTTGGCTCAAACATTGCTGGGGTAATTCGGAAGGTGGGAATCCCTCTAACTCACTTCTTCAGGTGTCACAGAGGTTGAAATTTTTGCCCCCCATCCCTAATCCTGCTCCTTCTCTTTGTTATATTTAACTGGTAGAAAAATGTTCAGCAGAACCCAGTGTAATGTGAGAACAACTGGGAATGAAACAATCTGTCCCTAGTGTGGGAACCTGGTGACTAACAATTTATTTGCCATGGGAGAAAAAGTTTAAATGTGATGCTCCAAATATGTTTAGACTAGGAAAAGTGATGGAGGTTATGCCAAGTGTTGAGGAAATTTGCTAAACTATCCTTTTCTTTTTGCGAATACAGACTAACACGGCTGTTACTCTGAAACCTAAATTATCCTGGCCACCATATATGGGGTATTTTTCAATTGAAAAAATACTTGTGTTTTTACATTAGGATAACTAATTGAAGCTAGCTAACTCCATGGAAAATCCTAGTTGAGTCAAGGCCCACATAGATTTAACCTCCATGTACTTAGTTGAGGTCACTCCTGGTTCCCCCACCTGGGATTGATTGAGATTCCGGTTGGAGGGACACACACCTCCATCACACAGGACAAATGAGTTGCTGAAAAAGGCTGTGGGATTCCTCCCCCCCAAGGGAGGGTGAGCTACAAATGGGAAAAGCAGATAACTCAGCTGGGGGAACTGAAAGACCATGGGGGCACAAAGCTTCCTTTAAACTCACTAAGTGGGAACTAGCAAAAGGAAAACAAAAACTTCCCTCAGCTCTAGACAAGGTTTTGATTCTCAACTACCTAAGAGGTGGTTCCAGAGAGGATGGTTCTAGACTATTCTCAGTGGTAGAAGAGGACAGGACAAGGAGTAATGGTCTCAAGTTGCAGTGGGGGAGGTTTAGGTTGGATATTAGGAAAAACGTTTTCACTAGGAGGGTGGTGAAATACTGGAATGCGTTACCTAGGGAGGTGGTAGAATCTCCTTCCTTAGAAGTTTTTAAGGTCAGGCTTGACAAAGCCCTGGCTGGGATGATTTAATTGGGGATTGGTCCTGCTTTGAGCAGGAGGTTGGACTAGATGACCTCTTGAGGTCCCTTCCAACCCTGATATTCTATGATTTTATGATTCTATCTCCCTTGCAGCTTCTCTGATGATAAATAAAGGCTGAGCTCTGATGGAAGTATTTCCGACACTTGGAGCATTCATAGGATCTCCCTCCTGCGTGGATCCTCTGATGTCTAATAAGGTGTGAGTTCCGAGCAAAGGTTTTCCCACACTCACAGCATTCATAGGGTTTCTCACCTGTGTGGATCCTCTGATGTCGAATAAGGTGTGAGAGCTGAGGGAAGTTTTTCCCACACTCACAGCATTCATAGGGTTTCTCACCTGTGTGGATCCTCTGATGTCTAACAAGGTGTGAGTGCTGAGGGAACGTTTTCCCACACTCACAGCATTCATAGGGTTTCTCACCTGTGTGGGTCCTCTGATGTCTAATAAGGTGTGAGCTCCAAGTGAATATTTTTCCACACTCACAGCATTCATAAGGTTTCTCCCCCGTGTGGATCCTCTGATGTGTAATAAGATTTGAGTTCTGAGTGAAGGTTTGCCCACACTCACAGCATTCATAGGGTTTCTCACCTGTGTGGATCATCTGATGTCTAATAAGGTGTGAGTGCCAAAGGAATGTTTTCCTGCACTCACAGCATTCATATGGTTTGTCCCCAGTGTGGATCCTCTGATGGCTAATAAGAGCTGAGCTCTGAGGGAAGGTTTTCCCGCACTCTCTGCATTCATAGGGCCTTTCCCCTGTATGGATCCTCTGATGGTTAATAAGGGTTGAGCGCTCAGTGAAATTTTTCCCACACTCTCTGCATTCATAGGGTTTCTCCCCTGTGTGGATCCTCTGATGGTTAACGAGGGCTGAGCTCCAAGTGAAGGTTTTCCCACACTCACAGCATTCATAGGGTTTCTCCCCTGTATGGATCCTCTGATGGTTAATAAAGGCTGAGCTCCGAGCAAAGGTTTTCCCACACTCACAGCATTCATAGGGTTTCTCCCCTGTGTGGATCCTCTGATGGTTAGTAAGGGTTGATCTCTGAGAGAAGGTTTTCCCACACTCACAGCATTCATAGGGTTTCTCCCTTGTATGGATCCTCTGATGGTCAATAAGGGCTGAGCTCCGAGAGAAAGTTTTCCCACACTCAGAGCATTCATAGGGTTTCTCCCCTGTGTGGATCCTCTGATGTTTAATAAGGCTTGAGTGCTCAGTGAAGGTTTTCCCACACTCACAGCATTCATAGGGTTTCTCTCCTGTGTGGATTCTCTCATGTTTAACAAGGCACGAGCACCTACTGAAGTTTTTCCCACACTCAACACATGTGTTACTTCTCTCTCCCATGGGGATTCTCTGCTGGGCCATGGTTTCCTTGTGGCCTTTGTGAGTTCCCTGATAATTAACAGATTTTCCAGCTTTCTGCACTGGCTGGTTTCCCTGCCGCTTCTCTGGCCTGTGCTGACTCTCACAGGCTTTTCCTTGCTCACAAGTCCTAGACATTCTCCCTTTGCATCTTTGCAATAAAGACTCTTGTGGTTCCATTTCATCATCTTCCTGCTGAGGATTCTGCTCCATGGTCTCTATCACCATCCCATCACCTGCTAGGACAGAGAAAGAAAAAATCTCAGAAACAGGAATGGAAAAGACCAAAAGAACAGCTGGAAATGGAAAAAATCAGGGACTGAATTTCACCAAACTCTTCCTTAAAGGGGAGAGAGGAGGGGATCAATTCTGCATGCAGTTCCCATCCAAACACTCTAGGAGAAGGAAGTTTGGGGAAGGAGGTACTGCCAGAAGTTAGTCAGGATGGGTAGGAAGCTGTGAGCAGTATCTGCCCTGAGGATATGACACCTGCTGGGAACGATCATGAACACAGAGAGCTCACAAGGCCTTTGCTGGGAACTCCATCTATTTTCTTCAGGCACTGAGTTGGTTTAATGATCACTCACCTGTATACCTACCTCTCAGGAGCTTTCTTTCCTCTGAGTCCTGGAGACCTGTGGAAAACAATTCTTCCCCTTTTTCCAGCTGGGAGATGACATCAAGTTTAGAAACTGGAAATCCTGCTAAGGGGAAAGAAGACAAGTGAGATCAGATGAATTCGTGGGGCTTTTGTCACACACACAAAAAAATTCTGTTACTTTAACCCCAGCCCATTTTAAAGCAGTAAAATCCTGAGGCCAGCTCCCCAGGTGCTCAAAGGTTCAGGGCACTCTTCTTCTGAGGTAATTAACTGTGCCCATGTCTACTAGGAACATACACAGCCAGACACTCATGATCAAAAGGGCTCTTAAAACCCAGAGCAGGTAACTCCATGTCACAGAAAGGGAAGACTCCAGTCAGAGGGGAAGTCCCCCTAGAACTGCTTCATACTGACAGAGAGAGAGGGCCACAGACACTGCAGGAGAGAGAAAGGCCTGAGACCTGAGAGCTGATGGGGGACACTCAGAGAGACGAGGAGTGGTAGATACGCTGGAGGGGAGGGATAGGATACAGAAGGACCTAGACCAATTGGAAGATTGGGCCAAAAGGAATCTGATGAGGTTCAATAAGGATAAGTGCAGGGTCCTGCACTTAGGACGGAAGAACCCAATGCACAGCTACAGACTAGGGACCGAATGGCTAGGCAGCAGTTCTGCGGAAAAGGACCTAGGGGTGACAGTGGACGAGAAGCTGGATATGAGTCAGCAGTGTGCCCTTGTTGCCAAGAAGGCCAATGGCATTTTGGGATGTATAAGTAGGGGCATAGCGAGCAGATCGAGGGACGTGATCGTTCCCCTCTATTCGACATTGGTGAGGCCTCATCTGGAGTACTGTGTCCAGTTTTGGGCCCCACACTTCAAGAAGGATGTGGATAAATTGGAGAGAGTCCAGCGAAGGGCAACAAAAATGATTAGGGGACTGGAACACATGAGTTATGAGGAGAGGCTGAGGGAGCTGGGATTGTTTAGCCTGCAGAAGAGAAGAATGAGGGGGGATTTGATAGCTGCTTTCAACTACCTGAAAGGGGGTTCCAAAGAGGATGGCTCTAGACTGTTCTCAATGGTAGCAGATGACAGAACGAGGAGTAATGGTCTCAAGTTGCAGTGGGGGAGGTTTAGATTGGATATTAGGAAAAACTTTTTCACTAAGAGGGTGGTGAAACACTGGAATGCGTTACCTAGGGAGGTGGTAGAATCTCCTTCCTTAGAGGTTTTTAAGGTCAGGCTTGACAAAGCCCTGGCTGGGATGATTTAACTGGGAATTGGTCCTGCTTTGAGCAGGGGGTTGGACTAGATGACCTTCTGGGGTCCCTTCCAACCCTGATATTCTATGATTCTATGAAGGGCATAGAGAGGCAGCTAGCCCTGCCAATCACTATGACCCCCATGGTCCTTCCTCTAACTGCTCTCACCCTTCCACACCTCCAGGGACCCAAGGAAAAATCTCTCCTTGGGTTTTCTCCTCTCCTCCCATGGCCCACATCCCTTCACACTACCAGTTCTCCCAAATTATCTACTCCCCAACCCTCATCACATTATCTCAGTTGTCCCTTGGTCCTGATTCCCAAGAGCTCCTGCCAGAAATGTGTCCCTTTGCTCCCTCCCATTGCTAGCACCCCTATTTTCTGGAGCACCCTCTACCCAACACCCATGCTCCCTTTACTCTAACCAGCACCAACCCTTCCAGATTCTTGGTTTCTATTGCTTCCAGCCCTCCACAGCTTCCTAACTCACTACAGCAGCTGTTCCATGGCATCACCACCCCTTACCACTGCCCCCAGCCCTCCCAACTCATAGGAGATCTTTGCCCCAAACCTTCCTCTCCCTGCTCTCTAACACCCTCCCTCCCATTGCCCAGAACCTCCCCATTATTATCATTTACTATTCCTGTTACCATAGCACCTAGTAGTGCTATTCATGGACTAGGATCCCATTCTGCTGGACACTCTATAAACAAAAAAATGGTCTTTTCACTAAAGATCTGACAATCTAAGAAAGAGAGAAGAGAAAGATGGATACAGACAGACATGGGCGTGACAGAGATGGCAGTTTCCTGTGATATCCTGGACCATCCTTATTGAATGAAGTCAAACCTTACTGAATTAAGTTCTCAGTATCCTTGGAGTTTATTTGATTAAAAATATGAGTGTGTATGTATTACCGTGGGACGGTCTTTAACGTCTCCGGGGAGGAGACCTGGCTAACATAAACCCTAGGAAATCTTATGAACTTCCAAAGATTCTTTGAAACAACATGCTAGACAAAGGTAAATGGGATTCCCAGGAAATACTTGGAAGAAGGAGAAGGCAACTTCTCACCTCCACCCCAAACCTATGGAAGCTGTGAACACAAGTTCTACTCCTGGGGTAATTCTGCACCAAAAATTAAAATTTCTGCCCATATTTTAAAATTATGTAAAATTCTATATATTTTAGTTGTCAAAATAACGCAATATAATCATGCCATTTTCAATTATTTGTGTAATTTATTTCAACATACCTGTCAGCAAATATGTCTGTAACAATACAGACAACAAAACAGATTCAGAGAATGTTTTTCGACAAATAGATTAATTACAAGGAATATTAATACAGAACTCTGAGTAATAATTCATTTAAACTACAATACAGAAATGTATTTCCCGCATCCCTCAGAAGCAGTGCAAAAGCTTGTGGGAGTCAGGGGTAATGGAGATGAGGAAGAGGAAAGTGCTGGGAAGGGGCCTGGGTGCGAACCTCGAGAGTTGTTTGGTGTGGTGGGAGAAGTATGGAACAGACTTTTGGGTGGCGGGAGGGGGCGAGAGGGATTGTTAAGGATCCTTCCCCATACAAAGCCTGGCTGACCCCTGTCTCTCTCATTCAGACACATCTACACATGTCCCCATGTGTCCCTGCACCCTCTCCGCACTGCCCCCATGTGGTGCCACACTCCACTCAACAACCCCCTCACTCAGGTGTCCCTGCCCCGCTCCCCATGTGGTCCTGCACCCCCAATAAGCCACTCCCCTCCCCATGTGTCCCTACACCCCCAACCCTTAACTTAGGCTGTCCCCGCACTAGTTCTTGAACCCCAGTCTGTGATTCCCCAGCAGCCCCATGTGCCCCACACTGTCCATCCCCCATATTCTGTGCCTCCTGACCTGGCTCCATGGGTATGGTACTATGAGGACCCTAGACGCTCCTCTTCCCTATCTCCAACTGGAACTGCTTGTGCCCAAGAGCAACTGCTCTCTTTACTGGCACCACATCAGCCCCTAGTGGGTGAAAGGTATAACTGCAGCACATCTCTGGCAGAATGTATTTTCTACAGAGAAAAAAATTCTGTGCGGCACATTAATTCTGTGCACATACAAAGGTGCAGAATTCCCCCAGGAGTAAAGTTCAGAGGCCCAAACTAGATAAAAGGGTATGCGCACATGCATAGGCATGCTTGTTCTAACAACCACAGAAAAAACTCTTGGTGGGGTCTGAAGGTCTGTTCACCTGCCTGAGCCCTTGTTGGGGTTGGGGTGCTCTCAGGTAAGCTTATTAGCATGTGTATAGGTTCTTTTATTGTTTTTAGTATCATAGAATCATAGAATCATAGAATATCAGGGTTGGAAGGGACCCCAGAAGGTCATCTAGTCCAACCCCCTGCTCAAAGCAGGACCAATTCCCAGTTAAATCATCCCAGCCAGGGCTTTGTCAAGCCTGTCCTTAAAAACCTCTAAGGAAGGAGATTCTACCACCTCCCTAGGTAACGCATTCCAGTGTTTCACCACCCTCTTAGTGAAAAAGTTTTTCCTAATATCCAAACTAAACCTCCCCCACTGCAACTTGAGACCATTACTCCTCGTTCTGTCATCTGCTACCATTGAGAACAGTCTAGAGCCATCCTCTTTGGAACCCCCTTTCAGGTAGTTGAAAGCAGCTATCAAATCCCCCCTCATTCTTCTCTTCTGCAGGCTAAACAATCCCAGCTCCCTCAGCCTCTCCTCATAACTCATGTGTTCCAGTCCCCTAATCATTTTTGTTGCCCTTCGCTGGACTCTCTCTAATTTATCCACATCCTTCTTGAAGTGTGGGGCCCAAAACTGGACACAGTACTCCAGATGAGGCCTCACCAATGTCGAATAGAGGGGAACGATCACGTCCCTCGATCTGCTCGCTATGCCCCTACTTATACATCCCAAAATGCCATTGGCCTTCTTGGCAACAAGGGCACACTGCTGACTCATATCCAGCTTCTCGTCCACTGTCACCCCTAGGTCCTTTTCTGCAGAACTGCTGCCTAGCCATTCGGTCCCTAGTCTGTAGCTGTGCATTGGGTTCTTCCGTCCTAAGTGCAGGACCCTGCACTTATCCTTATTGAACCTCATCAGATTCCTTTTGGCCCAATCTTCCAATTGGTCTAGGTCCTTCTGTATCCTATCCCTCCCCTCCAGCGTATCTACCACTCCTCCCAGTTTAGTATCATCCGCAAATTTGCTGAGAGTGCAATCCACACCATCCTCCAGATCATTTATGAAGATATTGAATAAAACCGGCCCCAGGACCGACCCTTGGGGCACTCCACTTGATACCGGCTGCCAACTAGACATGGAGCCATTGATCACTACCCGTTGAGCCCGACAATTTAGCCAGCTTTCTACCCACCTTATAGTGCATTCATCCAGCCCATACTTCCTTAACTTGCTGACAAGAATACTATGGGAGACCGTGTCAAAAGCTTTGCTAAAGTCAAGAAACAATACATCCACTGCTTTCCCTTCATCCACAGAACCAGTAATCTCATCATAAAAGGCGATTAGATTAGTCAGGCATGACCTTCCCTTGGTGAATCCATGCTGGATTCTAGTATGTTCTTTCTGTAATGCTTTTACCTTGAGAATCCCTGTTTGCTGGGAAAGGGCGATCTGGTAACTTAACTGGGGCCAGTTAGGCTGTTCATAGCCTCTGAGGAAGGCAGGCAAAGCAGGTCTGCTGAGAGGATCTGCCTTGCTGGGCAATTCACAGGGTAGGCAGGGAGCTGTGCAGCCTGGAGATACCCCAGTCAGGAGAGAGAGAGAGATGTGGGTTTCTACCCAAGAGAGGTGACGTCTGGGCAGCCTGAGAGTGGGAGCCCTTGCTGGACCACAGAGGGGGAATACAGGTGCAATGGCCATGAATAGTGACAGGGGAAGCACAAGGAAACAATAAGACAACATTTGTCATCCTGATAGATAGTGGTCTTAGCACACAACCCACCTAACCACTGTCATGTGTTTGAAAGCTTCATTGAACTGGGAAGTTGTATGGAGGGATGGGAAGAGGGCTAACCAGGTAGGTCTTGGGATGTTTATGGGGAGTTCCTCCAAAGAGCAAGAAGCATCATGGAAGAAAGCTCAGAACAATAGAAGGGAAGGGCTGGAAGGGAGCTTAAGAATTTTTCAAGCCCAGCTCTCTGTGCTATGACGGGATCAAGCAAACCTAGACCATCCCTCATAGGTGTTTGTCCAACCTGTTTTTTTTAAAACTTCCAATGATGGGGAATCCACAACATCCCTTGGAAGCCTATTCCAGAGCATAAATATCCTTGCAGTTAGAAAGTTTTTCCTAATATCTAACAGAAACTGCAAAGTAAGCTCATTAAGGACCTGGTGGAAGATATCTCTGAGTCATTAGTGATAATTTGTGAAGATGTCTTAAAATCTAGTCCAAGGACTAAGTATTATGTAAGCCATCCCCTATCCCCAACCTGTTCTTACAAACTTTTGGGATCGGTAGAACTTTCTTGTATGATGAACAACATTTTCAGTAATCCTCATCATATTTGACTTGACCGTCTGGGAGGAAGCCCAAGGCTGGGTTGTTTTAAGGGAACTGTTTTTTGCTTCTGGGTATCTAGTAAGGTAGTGTAGAAGCTGTTTTGTTGCTGGCATGGTACATCTAAGTATCAGAATAACCACCAGCTTTGGGGATTGTCTGCCCCATTCTTTGCAGCTTGCACTAAGTGAGCAATCTCAGCATGGTACCCCTGGGACCCTGGTCATGAGTTTCAATAATGGCATAGAGAACACCAAACTGGGAGGGGCTGCAAACACTTTGGAGGACAACATTAGAATTCAGAATGATCCTGGCAAACTGGGAAAATGATGGGAAATTAATGGAATGAAATGCAATAAGGATAAATGCAAAGTAATACACTTAAGAGGAAATAATCAACTGCACAAATATAAAATGGGAAAGGACTGCCTAAGGAGTATTGTGGAAAAGGATCTGGGGGTGGTAGTGGATTACAAACTAAATAGGACTCAACAATTTAATACTGTTGCAAAAAATATGAACAGCATTCTCCCATGTATAAGCAGGCGTGCTGTAAGCAAGACACAAGAAGTCATTCTACCACTCTGCCCAGCACTGATAAGGCCTCAACTGGAATACTGTTTCCAGTTCTGGACAAAATACACTTCAGAAAAGATATGCACATATTGGAGAAAGTGCAGAGGAGAGCAAAATCAAAAACGATTACAGGTCTGGAAAAATGACCTATAAGGAAAGACTAAGAAAATTGGGTTTGTTTAGTCTAGAAAAGAGAATCCTGAAGGGGGTCATGATGACAGTCTGCAAGTACATAAAAGCTTGTTATAAAGAGGAGGATGCTTAATTGTTCTCCTTATCCACTGAGGACAGGATATTACCTCTTGGTAATGAGCTTGAATTGCAGCAAGGGAGATTTAGGTTAGACATTAGTAGTAACTTCCTAACTGTAAGGGTAGTTAAGCACTGGAACAAATTACTTAGGATGGTTGTGGGATCTCCGTTATTGGAGGTTTTTAAGAACAGGTTGGGGATTGCTTATCTAATACTTAGTCCTTGAACTAGATGACCTTTGCGGAGTCTTCCAGTCCTACATTTCTATGATTACTTGTTCTCCTACCTTCAGTGGACACAGAGAACAATCACTGTCCTCTTAAGAACTGCCCTTAACATATATGAAGAGTGTTTTCAGGTGCCCCTTAAGTCTTCTTTTCTCAAGACTAAACATGCCAGCTTTTTTCAACCTTTCCTTTTGGGTTAGCTTCTCTAATCCTTTCATGATTTTTATTGCACACCTGAGCAATACCTTGAATTTCTCCACATATTTCCTAAAGTGCGACACTGAGAAATGGACACAGTACTCCAGCTGAGGCCTCACGCGGTGCTGACTAGAGCAGGACAATTACCTCCAGTGTCTTACAAATCAAATTCCTGTTAATAGATGTCAGAATGATAATATCCTCTTCTGCAGTTGCATCACAATGTTGATTCATATTCAGTTTGTGATCCACTATAACCCCCAGATCCTTTTCAGCAGTACTACTGCTTAGCTAGTTATTCTCCATTTCGTAGTGTGCATTTGATTTTTCCTTCTGAAGTAAAATACTTTGCACTTGCCTTTATTGAATTTAATCTTGTTCATTCAGACAATTCTCAATTATGTAATGGTCATTTTGAATTGTAATCCTGTCCACCAAAGCGCTTGCAACCCCTCTCAGCTTGGCTTAATAGGCACAAGTCTGCTTTTAGAACTCCTTATTCTGATACTCTCACCCCTTTCTATCCTTAGAATCACAAAATCTATCATTTCATGATTAATTTCACCCAAATTGCCTTCCAGCTTCAGATTCACTGCCAATTCCTCCATCTTGGTCATAAACAAGTCTGAAATGACTATCTCTCTGGTCACTTGTGCCACACTCTGGAATAAAAAGTTTGTCCCCAAAACGCTGCAAGAATTTAATGAACATTTTGTGCTTTGTGTGCTACTTTTCCAACAGATATCTGGATAGTTAAAGCCCCCCATACCTACTACATCTTGTGTTTCAGATATTTCTGTTATTTGCTCTAAAAATTCCTCATTCACCTTCTCTTCCTGATATCTTTACCTACAGAAGACCCCAACCACAACATCACCCCTATTTTTTTTTACTCCTGTTATCTTCACATAGAGAACCTCAGCTGTTCTGCTTACCACCTTCTCCTGGATCTGAGAACAAGTATTTATATTTTTGACTCCTGGGGGCATTCTGTGCCAAAAAATTAAAAATTCTGCACACAATATTTTAAAATTCTGCATATTTTATTTGTCAAAATAACTCTACACCATCATGCTAGTTTCAATTATTTTGGTAATTTATTTCAAAATATGTTAGCAAGTATGTGTGTAACAATCCAGACATACACAAAAATTCCCCCAGGAGTAGAGAGTTAAAGAAACCCCTACTACAACGCTCTGTTTCTCTCCCACCCCCCCACCCCCGAGCCCAGCTGCAGGGTGCTCCCCCATCCAGACACCTGCACCCCCCTCAGCCCATACACAAACACCCCCAACCCCAGAGCCCAGGGATCTAGAGGGAGAAACAGCCTGATGTTGGGTCCCAGGCTTGTATGGAGTTTCCTGCATGCTGCTTTCTTCCTTCAGAGCATTCTGAGACCTGCAGCTGCCAGGAACCCCCCGGCAGCGTCTTCTATTTGTGAGCTCAGTTCTGCCAGGCCAAGTGGCCCCTAGTGGGGGCCAGTAACTCTGCAGCCCATTTTGGTGGGGCAAAAAAGAAAATTCTGCATGCACAGCATTTCTGCGCAAATTCTGCATTGCACAGTGGCGCAGAATTCCCCCAGGAGTATATAATGCAACACCTCTTCCCTTTCTACCCTGCTGGTCCTTCCTGAACAACCTAGATTCGTCTGCAACAATATTCCAGTCATAAGACTTGTCCCACTAAGACTCTGGGATGCTAATTAAGTCATAATTTAGCTTATGTACTAATACTTCCAGTTCTTCCTCCTTCTTCCCCATACTCCTTGCATTTGTGTGTAGACATCCAAGATGTTGAGCAGCTTTCCCTTTGGTTGTTCCTTTGACCTTATTGTAAATTTTCCTCTCCATGAAGGGGCTTGTCTGAAAATTTAACAAGTGGGTGATAGAGGCTGGCATCACGAGCTGATCAGAAGTGTGAGATCGCACCTCAGTACTGAAAGAGAGATCATATGTAAGGTAGTAATAAGCCAGAAAGGGCCTTGACACTGAAGATAAGTGTTTTATGTTTGATATGATAGGAATGGTGGAGATAGTGGAGGGATTAAAAGAGATGGCTGTGAAATGGTTTTCAAGGGTCTTGGATGACTCTAGCCTTTATGCAGGGTCTCTTGGGTCTGCTCCGTTTAGGCTGTCAGCACTACACCAGGGAGCGAGCCTTTCAGCCTAGGTCCCCAAACTTGCAAGAGTGATGCTCAAGCTAGCACATTAAAAACAGCTGTGTAGACATTGCAGCTCAAGTGGAGCTCAGGCTCCTAAGCCCATCCCTGGTTTGAGAGACCTAGCTCTAGCCCAGGGGTCTCAAACATGTGGCCCGCAGGGCTATTTCCTGCAGCCCGCCAAGCAGCCTGGCCCCAGTACACGCCACTGCCACCCTGGAGCCCGCACCCCTCCTGCACCCCAACTCCCTGCCCTGAGCTCCCTGCCACACTGACCCCCTGCTGCACCCCAACCCCCTGTCCTGAGCCCCCTGCCACACCTCTCCTGCACCCCCTGGGAGGCAGGGAGGGGGCAGAATTGGGGTTGGGACTTCAGGGCAGAGGTTGGAATGGGGGCAGGGAAGGGGTGGGAAGAGGAGGGGGCAGGGCGGTGCCTCATGGAAGGGGTGGAGTGGGGGTGGGGCCGGAGGCAGTAAGGGTGGGGGTGTCAGTGATGTGGCCCTCGGACCAATGCACTCATCCTCATGTGGCCCTCGTGGTCATATGAGTTTGAGACCTCTGCTCTAGCCCAACCTCCAAACACCTAGACGGTTATATATAGCCCTCCAGAGTGAGTCTGTGGACCTAGGCTAGGAGGATCTCTCCCAGAGACAATGTAGACATATACATAACATGTTACTTCCTAGCCTTTGCTTTCTGCAAGGGTGACCCCCAGGTCTCCACTCCTCGGAGATAGGCACGTCTGGAGGCAGCACCCTTTGTGTCATGATGGCACTTCAGTGAGTTCAAATGATTTCAGACCCCTCATAAACATCACTTCTTTTGGGGTGCTGCAGCCAGTAGGTATTTGCAGCAACACAAGACAGCCTTTTCATAACAAGACCACACGGCTTAAGCAACTGCAATACAGATCCCTTGGTTAGTCCGGTAAAGCAATACTGAACTCTACATTCATTTTGGCAAAGTCATCTGCCCAGCTTTTCCAAAGCCTCCTCCATTTCATCTCTCTCTCTCCCCGTGTCTCAGTCTTTTTGTCCTGGATAGCAGCAAAGTTAAAGCCCAGTTGGTTTGAACCCTAGTTCCTACATCCCAAAATATACTGCAGTTGTGTTCTTGTGTTCTGTTTTCCTTAGACCCAGTCATTACACCTTCATGTCCAATCTTTGAGACTTCCACTGTTCAGTGTGCCTCATTCATATATCAACAGTTCTTGAAAGTGTTACTTTAATAGCAATTACATCCACATCCCAGAAGAGGAATTAATTTCTTCACACCCAGTGGCTAGCAAAATAAATTGAGAGGGAAGCAGATCCATGTATATTTTTCATTAAAAGAAACTACTAAATAAATCCCCCATTCTCCAGAGAGAGACAAGGTCAAAGAAAAAGACTAGGACAATGAATCATAAAAATCACAGAAACACAGGGGTAAAAGGACCTCAAAATGTCAGCTAATCTATCCTGCAGCCCTAATGCAGGACCAAGTATATATAGAACATTAGACAAATATATGTCAGCAACCTGTTTGCAAAAACCTCCAGTGACTGGGATTCCACAACCTCTCTTGGTAACCTATTCCAGGATTTATTTATCCTCACAAGTTGGAAAGTTTCTTCTAATAGACAACCTAAACATCCCTTGCTGTAGATCAAGCCAATTACTACTTCTCCTACCCCAGTGCACATGGAGAACAATTGATCACCATCCTCTGCAAAGCAGCCTTTAACATATCTGAAGACGCTTATCAGGTCTCTCCCAATCTTCTTTTCTCAAGACTAAACACCACCAATTCTTTCAAACTTTCCTCAGAGGTCACATTTGAGGATAGTGAGCCAGCTTTGTGGATGTTTACTTCTGAATGGATATGAGCAGCACATGATTGCGTACATTAAGGAGGAGAGAAGAATGTTGCAATAAATTGAGACAGGAGAATATGAGAGCTTGGACAAAAGTTTTAGCTGTGTGGATGGGTAGGAAGGCTGTACCTTAGGGACATTATGCAGTAAGAAAATGCAAGATGTAGAAATAAGGTGCATGTGAGGACCTAGAGAGAGGCCTGTGTTGCGGCATATGCGCAGCGTACAGACATGAGAGACAGAATGCAGAAAAGGATGGTGGTGGTCTCTGCAGTGATACAGAAAGGAGGCTGGGGGATGGCTCAGGGGAAATATTAAGACGTGTGTTTTAGCCATTTAAGCTTTTGAGCTTGAGCTGATGACTAGACATCTATGAAGAAATATCAGAGAGACAGGCTGAGATTTCAGTTTGGAGAGAAAGAGACAGGTCTGGAGCAGATAATTAGATCTGTGAGTTATCAGCATAGAGACGGTAGCTGAATAACAGACTTAAAAGTGGCAATTCTTCAACAAAAAAAACTTCAAAAACAAACTCCAATGTGAAACTGCAGAACTGGAATTAATATGCAAACTGGACACCATCACATTAGGCCTGAATAAAGCCTGGGAGTGGTTGGGTCATTACAAAACCTAAATCTAATTTCCCCCATACTAATTTCCCCCTACTGTTCCTCACACCTTCTTGTCAACTGTTTGAAATGGGCCACTCTAATTACCACTACAAAAGTTATTTTTCCTCCCTTGGTATCCTACTGTTAATTGAATTGTCTTGTTAGACTGACCTCACACTTGGTAAGGCAACTCCCATCTTTTCATGTATTTATACCTGCTCCTATATTTTCCACTCCATGCATCTGATGAAGTGGGCTCTAGCCCACGAAAGCTCATGCCCAAATAAATTTGTTAGTCTCTAAGGTGCCACAAGGACTCCTTGTTGCTTTTGCTGACACAGACTAACACGGCTACCACTCAAAGCTGAATTTGTGTTTGTGAATGAAATTAACCAATGTAAGGTACAGAGGAAGAAGAGAAGTGAACCAAGGACAGAGCTTGTGTAAGCCCCGCAGAAAGCTGGAGTGGGGATCAGGATTGTCCAAGGACACACTGAAACAGAGCTCAAAGAAGTAGGAGAAGTGGGAGAGGATAAGGGAAGATCAGATTTCAAGAGGAGGAGCATGGTCGATGGATGAAAGGCAGCTGACAGGTCGAGGATCAGAATGAAGTAGTGGTTCTGAGCTTTGCCTAGGGAGAGGCCAGTAGAAACTTTTGCAAAAACAGTCCCAGTGCCCTGCTCAAAATCTCTCACTCTCTGAAACGGTCCCTTCCCACCCCACCAGGCCCTTCCTGCTTTCTAGAGCAACCACTCTCCAAGCCCTTTACTCCCCATGTCCCTCGGCTCCAAGTGTTCCCCACTCCCAGCTACTCATCACCTACTCAACTTTCCTTCAACAGCACCACCATTGCTGGGCCCTCCACCCCCTTTTCCCCATTCCTAGACCCCACTCTCCCAGCTCACACCATTACCAGTTCCCAGGAGCAACTCTCGCTGACTCCCTCCAGCCTCCTCCTTCTACTGTACCCAATCATCCCTGATTCCCTCTAATCCTAGTCCTCCACACACTCCTCCCCTCTGTTCCCTCTGATCTCAGGCCTCCCTGCCTTGTGGCACCTCACAAACACCAGTTCCCCATCATCTTCTCCCTTCCTCCTGCTCTCCCTTGTCTTAAAGCCTGAATGAGACCCTCAAACTGTCTCATGTCCACAGATGGGTGCACCTGATTGCCATGTCCTCCATGCATTTGGAAAGTTATCCTAGCAGACCACCAGCTCCACTGTATTTAGGGTTCAGCATTACTTTCTGTTTAAAAGCCAGCTATTCTAGTTTCTCTGCAGTTTACATGCTTACTCACATTGTCCTGAAATATACTGCTCACCATGTGGGTGCAGGGCAGGATTAGTGGTCTAAAGAGGGGGTTAATACCATCTTGCCCTTGCAACTTATTAATGTTTAAATTATCAATTTGTTCCAAAATGTCCTCTATCAACACCTTAATCTGGAACTTTTCCTCAGATTTGCCAGCTACAAAGAATGGCTCAGGTATAGAAAAGTCCCTCACATCCTCTGCAGTGAAGACTGATGCAAGGATTCAGTTAGGGAATCAAGGGCATTGCAGAGCAACTGAGTGCTCATTTAGCATCCCAAGCACCCAGTAGCCCCACTGATTGTCTGGCAGGGTTCCTGATTCTGATGTACTTAGGATGGGCAGGAATGCTGTCCCTAACCTCTGTTTGCCAGAAGCTAGCAATGAGTGGCAGGGGATGGATCACTTGATGATTACTTGTTCTGTTAATTCCCTCTGGGGCACCTGATACTAGCCACTGTTGGAAGACAGGATACTGGGCTAGATGGACCTTTGGTCTGACCCAGTAGAGCCATTCTTATGATCATATGAAAAATTTACAACACACAGTGTTAGGGCTCTGACTCAAATGCATGATGTGAAAGACAGCATGCAGTGAAATATAGTAAAAAAAAATTAAATGAATCAAACTGTTCCACAGAATCTCTATTGATAAAAATTCCACGCTTGAATAATAACGGTATAGCAATAAGAATATACTACTGAACACCTTACCAGGATGATCTTGGTGATTATGGAATGCTCAGGGAGATTAGAGAGATTATAAAAATGGAAAAGTCAGTAATATATGGTCAGTGGAAATCCCCAAATGTTTACTGGGTACATGTCACCTCAGGATGGGATGCAGAGATAAAGTTTTTATTCACCGTTAATGACATCTTATTGGAGCAGCTAGTTCTGGAATCCACAAGGGGAGAGGCAAGTCTAGATTTACCCCTAAATGGCACACAGGATCTGGTTCAAGAGGTGAATACAGCTTAACCACTTTGTAATATAGAGCATAATGTAATTAAATTTAATATGCCTGTGAGGGGTAGAAGCCCACCACAGATGTATTTAAGAGCATGTTCTTGTCACAAGGTTTGTCAGCAGTCTGGTGGCATACATGCTAGTGGTCTCCAATGCTCAGGGTGGGTAAGTGAAGGCAATTACTCAGAAGGAATCCTCAGTGCAAGGGTAAAGAGGTGGTAACATTATGAAAGTCTGAGATGGATTGTGTGTAGTAGGCTCAATATCTAAGTGCAGGCCAGGTGTAGGTACCTTCTGTTCCCTACATGAAACCTAACCCCAAGTTTTGCCTTAGCAAAGAGAAGGTGTTAGACTTTGTGCTGTACTGGTCCTGTGCTCTGTTCCCAAACTGCTCCGTAGCGGGGAGGGTAGAGTGTCATTTGCCTGTTGAGGTGTTGCTGAAACAGGGCAGAGATGAGGTTGCATTGTGGGGTGTTGTGAAACTAAACTCTTCACTTCCCCTTCGAATAACCAAGGGGACAGGAATCCTTACCCAGTGAGGTCACATTCTCATAGTTCTCCTGCATGACATCTCTGTACAGAGCTCTCTGAGCGGGGTCCAGCAAAGCCCACTCTTCCTTGGTGAAATACACAACCACCTCCTCGAAGGTCACCGGCCCCTGAAAGAGAAAGAGCCCCCACTCAGTACCTGCTGCCTCTGACAATCCCACAATTCACAGGAGAGGAGCGCCAATTACATGGAAGCTCTGGGAGGCAGGCAGACAGCATTATCCCATACCTGCCCCATCGGAACAGGCAGGAAGCATTAGGGTGAGCGGAGAAAAAGAGAGCCCTTCACCCCTCTGAGCAGAGAGAGGGGGCAGGGGTCTTCACATTCATCACTCACGTACTAGCCAGAGGCTCATACAGGAGATAAGGCTCCCAGCAGAGTCCAGGGATAACACCATGGTGGGAATTGCAACACCCTCCCCATTGATAGCAGCTAGATGGGGGTGTCTTCCCTAGGCCTCCCTGAAGTGCTAAGTTCCCTCTAAGGTGAACGGCCGCACAGCTGCCTATTAAGCCCCGTGCAGGGACTCAGGGCTGCGGCAGGGAAAGGCACCCCTCCCCGTCGGCCCCGATGCGGACCTGCTCCAGACTTGCCACGGTTGGGGAAAAGGCACCCCTCCCCCGGCCCCAAGCACAGACCTGCCCTGGACTTGCTGCTGCTGTGGGAGAGGAGCCTCTCCCTGAGGCACCTCTCCCCCTGCCCCAAGCTGCTGAGGTGAGAGAGGGCTGGGGGGAGTCCTCTCTCCCCACCGCAACCCCGGGGCAGCCTGTACCCCCAAACCCCTCATCCCCAGCCCCACCCCAGAGCCCACATAGTCCCACATCACCTCCATATTGGGGCACATAACAAAATTCATTCCGCACATGGACATAAAAAATTAGAGGAACACTGCTGATGGGTGCCCCTTTATATCTCACAGCAGCCTCTGGCTAGTAGGTTCAGGCTCTAGTATTGGACTCTGCTAAGTTTTCCCAGCCCACTCCAGGGGGGTTGTTTCCTGTTCCACAAATTAGGAAATTCCTACCCACAAACCCCAGGGGTCTGTTCCTAGCAAATCCCAGAACGTTTTTCACACCTTGCCCCTCTCCCTTTCTCCAGCCTGTGTAATTCCTGACCCCTCCCACCTTCAGACCAACTCCCCTCCCCCACCCCCCCAAGTGCCCACCTCCTATGTATTTACTGCCCTTCTCGCTCTCTAACAGGAACCCACTAGCAACTCCCTGATAAATCCTACCTCAACTGGCTCCACTGCAGCCATTTCCCTTCCCTGGAAGGATCTGGAGCAAAACAGGGATGTTACACTGCAGCCTGTTAGAGCAAAAAAGGGCAATTGCGGACATGTTAGAACAGGAAATAATTTCACATCAAAATTACCCCCCAGGCTCTTTCCGGGCACACTAGTGTTCTAGACTGTTGCGCAAATAACAGAGAAATTCAAAATACATTTTACTTACCCAGACCTCTGTTAGAAAAGGAATTGAAAAAAACCTGTAAGTTCTTGGAATGTACTAGGGACACCTGTTTGTTTCAGAGGATTGAAGTAGTAGTAACTGGAGGACAGCCTTTTAGACTTGATTCTGGCTAACAAGAAGGAATTAGTTAGGAAACTGAAGGTGGAAAGCAATATGGGTAAATGTGATCATGAAATGATGATTTCAAGATTCTGTGAGAAGGAAGGCATGAGAGTAACAGAATAAGGACAATGGACTTCAAAAAGGCAGACTTCAACAAACCCGGAGATCTGGTAGATGAGGTCCCATGGAATGAAATCTGAGCTGAAAATAAGAGTTCAGGAGAGATGGCGATTTCTCAGAGACAATATTAAAGGAGCAACAGCAAACTATCATAATGTGAAGGAAAGATAGGGCTATTTTGCCCACTTACTATTCTTTCTGTCAGGAGCTCTTTAATGATCAGAAAATAAAAAGGAATCCTACAAAAAGTGCTATCATGGACAAATTGCTATGGATGAGTACAAAAGAATAGCACAAGCATGTGGGGGGAAAAATCAGAAAGATTAACTCACAAAATGAGTTAGGCCTAGCAAGTTATAGAAATGGCACCAAGATAAGGGTTCTATAAATATATTGGGAGCAAGAAACGGGTGAAGGAATATGTAGGTACTCTACTTACCAGGGACGGAGAGTTCGTAACAGATGATATCAAGAAGACTTAAGGTGTTTAATGCCTTTTTATATTCACTAAAAAAGTTTAATTATGACCAGATACTAAAACAATTATTCTTAATCAAGAGTGGGAGGAACAGAAACCACAATGGGGAACTAACAGGCTAAAATATATTTAGATAAGTTAGATGTATTAAAGTCAGCAGGGCCTAATGAAGCTCATCCCAGGGTACTTGAGGAATTAGCTGAAACAATCTTGGAACAGTTACCAATTATCTTTGACAACTCCTGGAGGATGGTGAGGTCCCACAGGACAGGAGAAGGGCAAACATAAAACCGGTCTTTAAAAAGGGGAACAATGAAGACCTGGGGGAATAAAAACCAGTCAAGCCTTAGATAACTGGAAAGAAAATTTTATTAAAACAATCAATTTATAAGTACCTAGAGAACAGTAAAGTGAAAAGTAATAGGCAGCATGGATTATCAAATACAAATCATGCCAAACCAATCTGATTTCCTGCTTTCACAGGGGTAATGCTTTTATGGATACGGGGGACACTGTAGACATCATGTATCTCTATTTTAGTAAGGCTTTTGACCCAGGCCACCATGGCATTCTCATAGGCAAACTAGGGAAATGTAGTGTACATGAAAGTACTATGAGTGCACAATTTCTTGAAAGGCTGCACTTAGAGAATACGTATTAATGGCTTGCTGTCAAACTGGGAGCATTTACCTAATGGGGTCCCACAGGAGCCAGTCCTGGAACTGGTACTATTTAATATTTTTATGAATGGCAAAGATAATGGAGTGGAGGGTATGCTTATAAAATTTGTAGATAACACCAAGCTGGGAAGAGTTGAAAGCACGTAGAAGAACTAGAATTTAAAATGACCTTTATAAATTAGAGAATTTATCTGAAAGAACAAGATGAAATTCAATGAAGAAAACTGCAAAGTACTACATTTTAAGCAAGGAAAATCCAATGCACAACTACAAAATGGGAACTAACTCGCTAGTACTACTGAAAAGGGTCTGGAGGTTATAGTGGATCACAAACTGAATCTGAGTCAGCCATGTGACAAAGTTGTGAAAAAGGCTAGTTAAGCACTGGAGTAGTTACCAAGGAAGGTTGTGGAATCGCCATCACTGGAGGTTTATAAGGACAGGTTGGACAAATGCCTCAGTGTAGGGGGCTGGACTAGATAACCTCTCAAGGTTCATTCCAGTCCTACATTTCCATAATTCTATTCTGAGGAAAAGTTTGGTCACTTTATTACAGCACTGATTCATCCCCTTCCATCAGCACTAAACCACCAGGACATTTTAAAACTGTCCCAGTAACAAAGTCTGAGAAGCAATTGCAAGACAAGAGCAGAACAAAAGGAGTGACTTTGGGGGATTCCCCTCCCAACATTGTCCCCAGGGGAGCACACTCCCACAGCTAGTTGTATAGGAAATTGTTTTTTTTCCTCTCCCTGCACCTCACCTTGTCACAGGAAAGTGAATCTGCCCAGGGATGCTGCAATAAGTGTGAGTGGGCAGGTCAGAGATCTGGGAATCTCTCCCCAGTTACTTCCCCCCCCTACCCCTTTCAGTCTCTCTCTTTTTTTCCCCTTATGTCTTCCTTCCCCTGTCCCTCCCCCTCTGGCTGAGGGGCAGCCATTTCTAGGTGTTTGGTCTCCTATGACTGGATCAGCTCCTACAATTGCTAAGGGGAGGAAATACGTGGGATGAAGGGGAGGGCTGTTTGTGCACAAACATTTTCCCTGAAGTCTCTATTAATTACCTGGAGTTTCTGGCTCAGCTGTTGGTGTTGGCAAAGTCTAGGGCTGCCTTATGGGCTAATTACAGCTGGAGAAAGTCCTCACCTTGTCTGGGCACAGAGAAGACTTTACTTAAGGTCACACCCTAGCCTTGATTCCGCCAGGGGAACAGCAGCTGCTCAGTCTTGATTCCCAGATTGGAATGGAGGCAGTAGGGTCTGACCCAGGAAGCTCAACTCCAATATCCTGAGCAGAGAGACTGAGCAGTTTCCCCACCTTTAGTGATAACTGAAATACCCACTCCACAGGGAGGCATCCTGATCTCATTTGCCCACGTGTTAATCTGGCCCTCAAACTCCTGCCAGGGAGCGGGGTCTGGAAAATTAGAGAGAAAATGGGGCAAAATCTGAAAAGGAGACTAGAGAAACTGTCAATAATTGCTTGCTGCCTTTACACCTGAAAGGAGAGGTCCTTTCTCTGACTCCTGTCCATGGGGCGCATGGTAGGAAGGTGACCCATAGAAGCTGACTTGAGGCTGACGCAAGGTAAGCAAAGCCGAACCAGCCTCCTAGGGTACTGGCTTGGAAGTCGGTACGGCGGGTGGGCCTGGCCTCCCCGACATCAGTGGTTCTCAACCAGGGGTACAGGTACCCCTGGGGGTACAGGTACCCCTGGGGGTACAGGTACCCCTGGGGGTACAGGTACCCCTGGGGGTACAGGTACCCCTGGGGGTACAGGTACCCCTGGGGGTACACAGAGGTCTTCCAGAGGGTACATCAACTCATCTAGATATTTCCCTAGTTTTACAACAGGCAACATAAAAAGCACCAGTGACGTCAGTCCAAACTAAATTTTGCACAGTACGACATGTGTGCGCCGCCCTGTATACCACACACTGAAACGTAAGTACAATATTTACATTCCAGTGGGTTTATTTTATAATTATGTAACCCTTCTGCCAGGCCAAGTTGATAGCAGCAAGGGCCGGATTCAGTACACAGGGGTTCCCTCTCATCAAAGCAAATGCAAAAACTGGCTCGAGCCCTCACCCAGTGACCCGGGAAAATCTTACACACCCCCTGGGCGCCTCAAAGAGGCAATACTTCCCCTCTCGCAAGCACAGAGTTTTGGTGTAGTAGAGAATCTTTAATAACATGAGGTAAACAACATCAGCATTAAATTGGGGAAACACCACAACTAGTGTTCATTAACCAAACCATGAGCAAAGACCCACCCCAGCAAATTGGGCCACATCCTTTCCCTCGGGTTCTTGAGTCCCAGAACCCAAACGTCTCTTGAGTCCAGCAATCCACAAATCACCCAAAGTTCAAAAAGTCCAGCCCCAGAGTTCAAACTTCATCTGCAGAGTGTTACTCCCCAGTCTGGCTAAAATGTGCCTGTGTGTGGGGGAAAGAGGTAAGGGACACCTTACGTGTCCTGAAGCTGACTGCCCCACAGGGCTCTGCTCCGCTCCGCTGTCTCACGAACGGCTCCGCTCCACCACGACTGGCTCCGCTCTGCACAGCTTGCCGTCCCACGAACAGCTCTGCTCAGCTCGCCGTCTCATGAACGGCTCCACTCTGCACAGCTCACCTCGCCGTCTCACAAACACTCCGCCAGCCTATCCACGAACAGCACTACTGCACTCTAGTTCTGCCGGCTCCCCACTACTTGACACAGTGCTCAGTGATTTCAGCTCATAGTAGTGGGAGCCTTAATGCTGGTGCACCATGAGGCCAAAGTGAATTCAGCACAGTACCTGTAGCAAGACTCTTAATAGACCCAAAATTAGCTCTGACATTCTACAGTGGAGAGAGACAGAGGTGCAACTGGTGTTTCAGGCCCTCACAAAGAGGCCCACACCACCAGGTACAAATACCTGTCTCAATCCCCCCCCGCTCAATTCACAGAGTTTTGGAACCCATGTCCCTTGCCTAGCAAGTGCTACTTAATTGATGGTGAGTCCCTCCATCATAACAAAAGCCCAAGTACAGTTCCAAGCACAGTTCCCATAATCAGGGTAATAACAATTTATTCTTCCCGCCCCAATAACAGAGACACTGGGGATCCCACAGCAGCCAAAGTGACCATTTGGGCAGTTATGGCCTCATTCTAGGCAGGGTGGGTGTGCCTATGCAAATGAGATCAGCCCCTGAAGTTCTTTTCCACAACTTGCCACACCTCACCACCAGATGCCAGGGTGGAGCTCATCCTGACTCTGCTGACAATTATAGGGTCCACATGAGCAAGTCAGCCATGCCCAGTCCCGGGGGCTGCAACACGTGGGCATGTCTGTATCTGACACCTGGGGGACAGGAGACGCAGCCAACGCCTGGAAGGGGACAGTCACCTGCAAAGGGAGCCCCAGCCCCCAGCTACCCATCCCTGGCTCGGCCCCTCAGCCAGGAGACCCCGCCCCCAGCACGATCATAGAATCATAGAATCTCAGGGTTGGAAGGGACCCCTGAAGGTCATCTAGTCCAACCCCCTGCTCAAAGCAGGACCAATTCCCAGTTAAATCATCCCAGCCAGGGCTTTGTCAAGCCTGACCTTAAAAACCTCTAAGGAAGGAGATTCTACCACCTCCCTAGGTAACGCATTCCAGTGTTTCACCACCCTCTTAGTGAAAAAGTTTTTCCTAATATCCAATTTAAACCTCCCCCACTGCAACTTGAGACCATTACTCCTCGTTCTGTCATCTGCTACCATTGAGAACAGTCTAGAGCCATCCTCTTTGGAACCCCCTTTCAGGTAGTTGAAAGCAGCTATCAAATCCCCCCTCATTCTTCTCTTCTGCAGGCTAAACAATCCCAGCTCCCTCAGCCTCTCCTCATAAGTCATGTGTTCCAGTCCCCTCATCATTTTTGTTGCCCTTCCCTGGACTCTCTCCAATTTATCCACATCCTTCTTGTAGTGTGGGGCCCAAAACTGGACACAGTACTCCAGATGAGGCCTCACCAATGTCGAATAGAGGGGAACGATCACGTCCCTCGATCTGCTCGCTATGCCCCTACTTATACATCCCAAAATGCCATTGGCCTTCTTGGCAACAAGGGCACACTGCTGACTCATACCCAGCTTCTCGTCCACTGTCACCCCTAGGTCCTTTTCCGCAGAACTGCTGCCAAGCCATTCGGTCCCTAGTCTGTAGCTGTGCATTACCTTACGATCCCTGGCCCCCGACTGCCACGAGCCGGTCGGGGCCGGTCGCTATCTCTGGAGCCCGGCCCTGGCCGCGGGGGGAGCCGGGGGGGGGGAGGGGGCGTTCCTAGGGGCGCTGCCCGGACCCCGGGGAGCAGCAGGGCGGGGCCCGGAGACCCCGGGGCTGAGGCTCCCCACGGAGCGCAGCGGCCCCGCCCCCGGGACACCAGAGTTCGCGTTAGAAGCGGGAAGGCGCCGGGGGGCTCTGGGCGGGGCCACTGCTCCGGGAGGGGGCGGGTCTGAGAGGCGCCGGCTGGGGGAGGGGCACAGGGCCGGGGGGGTGTCTCGGGGGGAGGGTCAGGCTGACCCCGGGGCCCTCCCTTACCTGGGCTCCAGAGAGCGGAAGTGCCGCGGGACAGGCTGAGAGCAGGAGTTCCGGATTGTCCTCGGAGCGGAAGCGAGGTTTGGTTGCCCCGGCAACCGCCACGCATCCCGCAGGAAGCGGAAGTGGCCTATCCCGGTGCGCACTGGGAAGCGTAGTTCTCTCGCGCGCCCTCACGCTCGGCTTTCGATTGGCGGAGGGGGCGTGGGCACCTCCCCGCTCCCTGATTGGAGGAGAGGGCGGGGTCAGCGCGGGGCGGGCCCGCCAAAGACTCCGCGTCAAGGCTGCGGGAGTCGCAGGGAGGTGGCGGCCCTGAGGGCCCCGTTCCCGGGCGGGGCCTGGGCAGCGGGGGGCTCGGGGGCGGCGCTGCCGCCGGGGGTTATGCCTTCTCATCGCACCCTGTCAGTTGCTTTGACCTGGGCTCCGGGGGTGGGGCCACACGCTGCAGGTGGCCATTTGGGCCCAGGCTGGAGACCTTCACCCCGCGTGGGGGCTCGGAGCCTGGGTCTAGCCCGTAGGTCTCCACTGTCACGGAATCATAGAACATCAGGGTGGGAAGGGACCTCAGCAGGTCATCTAGTCCAACCCCCTGCTTGAAGCAGGACCAATCCCCAATTTTTGCCCCAGAGCCCTAAATGGCCCCCTCAGGGATTGAACTCACAACCCTGGGTTTAGCAGGCCAATGCTCAAACCACCATGTTGCAGCCCCAGCCCCACAGGCCTGAGCCAGCTGCCCCGGGCCTTGAGACAGGTGCCCTGGGTGGTCTCATCGCAGTGTAGAATTAATGTGAGGGTATAGTCACACTGCAGTGAAACACCCACGCCTGGCTTTGGCAATGGGGCTATAATGTTGCCGTGTAGGCATCTCGCCTCAGGATTGATACTGGGCTCCGGGACCCCACAGGGTGGGGAGGGAGTTTAGCAGGTGTAAATGGTAAAAGCGCAGTGAAGTATTACCCTAAACCTCACGGCATTTCTCCATTGGTCTGTCTCCTTTGTGGCAGGGACAATAACATGTCCTGCTGCATTCGTTATTTAGAAAGGTGGTTTATGATTTTCATTCTCAAACATGGTGCACAAAACAGGACTGAAACCTCAGTGTAAATGAAAGAGCTGCCCACAGATTCTTGCAGCCACAATGTGCCGTTTGAGAGCTGAGATGTGCCCCTGTCCCACAGTGATGGGGTTGTCTGCTAGGGGACTGGAACACTAGCCTATCCACGTACAACTCCCACACTTTCAGCACCTTTATTATTTGTGCCTGGCAGTATAATTTAAGCCCTCCCACACCTAACTCCCTCCCAGCCCCCACCTGGGCCCAACAAGCTTCACTTGGGGCCAGGTCTATGCTACAAAATTAGGTTGGTATAATTACAGATTGTACAGGGGTGTAAGAAATCCACCCCCTTGAGCAATGCAGTTACACCAACCTAACCCCTGGGGTAGACAGCGCTCTGTCAACAGGAGGGCTTCTAACGTCAACATAGCTTGAGATGGTGGAGGGGAGAAGCCCTCACATCAACGTAGATAGAGTCTCCACTGAAGCGCTAGGATGGTGCAGCTGCACTGGTGCAGTGCTTATGTGTGGACCTGCACTTTGTGAGATGGAGGTAATGCGTGTGGGGCTGTCACTGAACTGAAGGAGAAAATGGTTGTTGGGGAGAGATGGGAGAAGGATAAAAGAGGCCAGTAAGGATTGCGCCACATTAGCAGCGCAGCCCATTGCTTTAACTACTCAGGCACCTTGCTGATGGGTTTGCTGTTACTTAATTGTTTCCGTGGTCTCTGCTGCCCGTTACATTTTCCCCAGCTCCTTGGCTGGCTGAGGAGGGGAGGGTTTGGCTTTTTATAAAACTGTCTCTGTGTTACCCCTCAGACAGAGACAAACACCTACAAGATCTCTATCAAGCATTCTTACAACTACAATACCCACCTGCAGAAGTGAAGAAACAGATTGATAGAGCCAGAAGAGTTCCCAGAAGTCACCTACTACAGGACAGGCCTAACAAAGAAAATAACAGAACGCCACTAGCCGTCACCTTCAGCCCCCAACTAAAACCCCTCCAACATATTATTAAGGATCTACAACCTATCCTGAAGGATGACCCAACACTCTCATAAATCTTGGGAGACAGGCCAGTCCTTGCCTACAGACAGCCCCCCAACCTGAAGCAAATACTCACCAGCAACCACACACCACACAGCAGAACCACTAACCCAGGAACCTATCCTTGCAACAAAGCCCGTTGCCAACGGTGCCCACATATCTATTCAGGGGACACCATCGCAGGGCCTAATAACATCAGCCACACTATCAGAGGCTCGTTCACCTGCACATCCACCAATGTGATATATGCCATCATGTGCCAGCAATGCCCCTCTGCCATGTACATTGGTCAAACTGGACAGTCTCTACGCAAAAGAATAAATGGACACAGATCAGATGTCAAGAATTATAACATTCATAAATCAGTCGGAGAACACTTCAATCTCTCTGGTCACGCAATTACAGACATGAAGGTTGCTATCTTACAACAAAAAAACTTCAAATCCAGACTCCAGCGAGAAACTGCTGAATTGGAATTCATTTGCAAATTGGATACTATTAATTTAGGCTTAAATAGAGACTGGGAGTGGCTAAGTCATTATGCAAGGTAGCCTATTTCCCCTTGTTTTTTCCTTACCCCCCCCCCCAGACGTTCTGGTTAAACTTGGATTTATGCTGGAAATGGCCCACCTTGATTATCATACACATTGTAAGGAGAGTGGTCAGTTTGGATGAGCTATTGCCAGCAGCAGAGTGAGTTTGTGTGTGGGGGGGAGGGGGGTGAGAAAACCTGGATTTGTGCTGGAAATGGCCCACCTTGATTATCATACACATTGTAAAGAGAGTGGTCACTTTGGATGGGCTATTACCAGCAGGAGAGTGAGTTTGTGGGTGGGGGGGGGGGGGGGGCGGAGGGTGAGAAAACCTGGATTTGTGCTGGAAATGGCCCAACTTGATTATCATACACATTGTAAGGAGAGTGATCACTTTAGATAAGCTATTACCAGCAGGAGAGTGGGGTGGGAGGAGGTATTGTTTCATGGTCTCTGTGTATATAATGTCTTCTGCAGTTTCCACAGTATGCATCCGATGAAGTGAGCTGTAGCTCACGAAAGCTTATGCTCAAATAAATTGGTTAGTCTCTAAGGTGCCACAAGTACTCCTTTTCTTTTTGCGAATACAGACTAACACGGCTGTTACTCTGAAACTAGGCAGAGAAGGTAACTAGGCAGAGTTCATGTAAATACAGTCTGGTCCTGAAGCCTTCCCCCAACCCCTGGCTCATCACTAGCTCTCAGGGGAAAGTTCATTCAGACCTAGCTTACAAATCATAATTTTAAATTATAAGGTTGGTCAACATTACGAAAACCAATGCACCAACATTGTCAGAAAAAACAACAGCTGTGTGAGGAAGCTAGTCTTCGTTCATACTTTTCAAACATGTTATATGTTTTCAGGTACAAGTATTTTATCATACACTGTATATGCTTTTAAAGTGTGTATTAATGTTTCAATTTCAATTCAAATTTCCAACCAATCACTAAATTGGCAACACTGCATGTAACTAGTTGACCACTTGGGGGGGGGGTTGGAGAAATTCAGGGGTGGAGAGGTGTAGGGAAGTCTCTGTTTCGCTGAATTAAGTCTCCTGCAGCCCCTCCATAGGTCACATCAGACAGAGTACCTGCAGTGACCAGGCATTGGGATGTCTGGGCCTTTAAGAACCTAGCCCTGGGAGGCCCATGCTGAGAGGTGCTGTCTGGGGGAGGGGAAATAAAAAAATCCCCTTGCCCTATTTTTGCAAACACAAGTGTCTCAGGCCCCTGGGGTAACCGTTATCCCCTCTGCCCCTGCCTGGGCCAGGGTTTTACCCTCTGGCAGCACCTCACCCCTGGGCTTAACCCCTGCTCCTCCACCCCCATCCCTGATTGAGTCCCTCTCCTAACCCTGCCTCCAGCTACTTGACCCCCCCGACCAGTCAATTTCCGCCCCCTGCTCCGATTTGCCCCCTTGGCCCCTTTTTAACCCCTGTAAAAAACTGACTCCAGACTCTGATGCCAAGGAAGGGCAGGGTCAAGGGCAGTGCCTTCAGCAGTTGACACTGCGCATGCTCAGTGCGGGCTGGGGCTCGCACTGCAGCCCGCGCGGGTGTTTGCAGGAGACCCGGGAAGGGGCTGGAGCAGCTGGGGGCGGAGGCAGGAAAATCCTGCGGCAGCTCCGGGCTGGGCAATGCAAGGCGCTGCTCCCCCCATGGGGTTTGTGCTGGGGGTCATTAACGCCCCCCCTGCCCGGCCGGGGGGGACGTTCCCCAGCTGGGACCAGCCCCCTGGGCAGCCCCGGGCCGCAGCCTGCAGGTAATTAACCAAGGGCCGGGGGGGGGAGACGCCTCTGCACAAGGGGGCCCCGGTCCCCCCGCCCCTGGGAACCGGCCCCCGGGTTGTTCCCGCACCTGGGGCGGGCCCCGAGCTGTGTTCACACCAGTGACCCTGCTGCCCCCCCCGCCCCTGGCTCCAGCCAGGGGCTGCCCCAGAGGCACGGGGGGGGGGGGTCAGATGGGGCAAGAGACCGGGCCCCAGTGGGGTTCCCCTTCGTGTGTCTGCGGCTGCAGGGGCCGGGAAGGGAGGGATGAAAAATGAGCCAGAGATGGAGGGAGGGGACAGACCGTGTGAACTGGGGGCAATTGAACTGTCTCTGGGCAGGTAGGAGATTGCAGGGGGGAGGGGAGTAAGGGCCTCCTGTCTGATTTTGCTGCTTTGCTCTCAAATATTGATAAAAAATGACCAAATGGGGTCTAAAATCCATGTTGTTTTGCCCACCTTTCTCTCCTCCTGAGATTTTATCCTGTCTTCTGTTCCATTCTCAAATATCAATTTAAAATCTCCTCAGTTTTGGGGTGTTTTCCCACCCATTTTATCGGCAGCAGTTTGTCCTTGTGTAGGTGACCAATTGTTGCCCTGAGTCATTCCCCAGATGGGGATCCGGTCAGTGGGTGCGTCGTGGGAGAGCTGAGACACGGCCGTCTCTGGGGTGGGGACGGGGCGGCCGCTCTCTGCCAGCAACAGGGCCTGGCAGGGGCAGAGCAGTGAAAGGCAGGAGCAAGTGTCACCAGCGGAGTGACCAGTCCCAGCTCTTGTCTTCCAATCTGCCCAGTGCAAGACCCACAAGCCACCAGCTGCCAGTCACCTGCCCATTTCCTGCTGCTGCCCCCTCCCCGGCAGCCTTCCCGATCCGTATTCCACCCGCTGAGGCCCCCCCTCGACATCCTTTAAAAACTTGGGGCAGGGGTCTTGGGCATAGGCATAGTTTGACTTCTCTTTGGGGTGGGGCAGGGGCCAGCACGGCTTGAGCCACCTCCGCATGGCAGGGTCCAGGGAGGGAGCGCCACCTCCACCCCTTGACTCACCTCAGCAGGCTACGCAGCCTGTCTGGGTTGGAGTGGGTCAGTGAGGACTCTCCCCCTCAGGTACTTGTTCGCATGCTCCGTGGTTGGGTTTAGCATGCAGGTGCCTGTGAGACAGAGGAAGTCAGACCAGATGATCTGGGGGCACCTTCTGGCTTTAAACTCTATGACTATGAACAGAAGTATCCCAAATCCCATGACGAATGGTCTCTGTGACGGACTTCCCCAGGGTGTAACTTGGAACTGGGCTACTGCTGAGCCCTCTGACATACCCATCTGGGCCCCTTCTCACACTGTGAGGCTGAGACAAACTGCAGACTACTCACGCAGACCTTTACACAGGCAGGGACACACCCAGTTGCAATTACATGAAGGCTTCTCCTCAGCCACTCATGAACGAATGATAGAGAGGCTCCAGCCAGCTCTCCCCAGCTCCCTAGCCTAGGACGTTTCTCAAATGCAGACATCTGGGGCTTTTCCTGCAGCCATGACAACCTCAGGAACCTGGCCGGGTGGCCCCAAGCTCTGACCGCAGGGCAGCGGGTACTGACCGCCCCCTGGCTCTGGCCATGCGGCTCTGGCCATGCCGCTGTGGGGCTTCAGCCTCTGACCCCTGGTTCCAGCTGTGCGGCAGCAGGTGCTGGCTTCCACGTCCAGTCCCAGGCTCTGGCTGCGCAGTGGCAAATGCTGGCCACAGGCACCGATGGCCCCCGGCCACAGCTGCATGGCCATGGGCTCCAACCACAGGGCTTTGGGCGCCAACCCCTGGCTCTGGCTATGGAGCTTCATTTGGCCTCTGGCACCCAGTTTTGGCCGTGCGGTGGCGGGTGCTGGCCTCGGTCTCTGGCCACGTGGCCCCACCCCCTGGTGCTGATCTCCTGCCCCAGCTGCATGGCAGCAAGCACCAACCCACAGCTCAGTTCCCGGGCTCCAGCCATGCGGTGGCGGGAGCTGGCCTTGGGTGCTGACCCCTGGCCCTGGCTGTGCAGCAGCGAGGCTCCAGCCTCACACCCCTGGACTCTGGTACCCAGCTCTGGGCACTGGCCGTGCGGTTGCAGGCACTGGCCCCGGGCTCTGACCCACAACACAGGCTCCGATTGCTGGCTCCAGCCACCCTGTTTCTGTCCCTGGGTCCAGGCTCTGGCTGCTGACACCAACCCCTGGTCCTGGCCACATGGCAGCAGACACCAGGCCCTGGCTCTGGCCATGCAATAGTGGGGCTCATCACCCACCCCCATCGCCTCTGGCTGCCACTGCCTCTCAGGGCCCCGTATCTACTGCATGCCCCCCACCCCGCCCCGGACCCTGCTGCTTTCCTGGCCTCACATCCATCCCACCATCACCTCTGGCCCCTGCTGTCTCTCCTTCGTGTTCCCCCCTCACCCCCCCCCCTTCCAGGGCTTAATGGGTTCTGGGGCTGCCTGAGAAAAGTGATATTAACAAACATGCAAATATCACTTTTAACAGCAGACTTACTAGCTATCTGTGAAAAGTGATACTTGTATGTTTGTTAATATCACTTATCCCTTTTCATAGCCTCCCAGGTAACTAAAGGGTGCTGTAATATTAACAGATATCACTTTTCACAGCAAGCCCAAGGACCTATTTGAGTCCTGGATGGGGGTGCTGAAGGGGGAGGCAGCAAATGAGCTGTAACTCACGAAAGCTTATGCTCAAATAAATTGGTTAGTCTCTAAGGTGCCACAAGTCCTCCTTTTCTTTTTGCGGATACAGACTAACAGGGCTGCTACTCTGAAACCTGTCTTATGAAAGGAGACTCAAGGAGCTTGGCTTATTTAGCCTAACCAAAAGAAGGCTGAGAGGAGATATGATTGCTCTCTATAAATATATCAAAGGGATAAATACCAGGGAGGGAGAGGAATTGTTTAAGCTCAGTACCAATGTGGACACAAGAACAAATGGATATAAACTGGCCACCAGGAAGTTTAGACTTGAAATTAGCTAAAGGTTTCTAACTATCAGAGGAGTGAAGTTCTGGAACAGCGTTCCAAGGGGAGCAGTGGGGGCAAAAGACATATCTGGCTTCAAGACTAAGCTTGATAAGTTTATGGAGGGGATGGCATGATGGGATAACCTAATTTTGGTAATTAATTGATCTTTGACTATTAGTGGTAAATATGTCCAATGGCCTGTGATGGGATGTTAGGTGGGGTGGGATCTGAGTTACTACAGAGAATTCTTTCCTGGGTGTCTGGCTAGTGAGTCTTGCCCACATGCTCAGGGTTTAGCTGATCGCCATATTTGGGGTAGGGAAGGAATTTTCCTCCAGGGCAGATTGGCAGAGGCCCTGGGGGCTTTTCTCAAGACTGAACATGTCCAGTTTTTTAACTTTTCCTCATAGCTTAGGTTTTTTGAGCCTTTTATCACTTTTGTTGCTCTCCTCTGGACTCTCTCCAATTTGACCACATATTTTTGAAGTGTGGCACCCCGAACTGGACACAGTGCTCCAGCTGAGGCCTCACCAGTGCTAAATCAAATGGGACAGTTCTCTCTTATGCCTTACATACAACACTCATATTATACACTGCAGGATGATATTAGCTTTCTTTGCAACTGGATCATATATTTGACTCAGATTCAATTTGTGATTTTCTGCAACCGCAGAGCCTTTTCAGCAGAACTATGGGCAGTTACTTCCCATTGTGTACTTGTGCATTTGAGTTTGTCTTCCTAAGTGTAGTACACACAAACAGAAACCCTCCTCTCTGACACACTTTAATATCAGAATTTGTTTAGGTAATAAAGCTCCAATTTTCACAGGCCAAGAATGAAACCCAGGTTTCCTGCATGGCAGGTGCAAATTCTACCATTGAACCATCTTAGTGAAATGAAAATCTATCATTTCTACTCCTCCCCCGCATCCACTAGGTCAGTAAGACTGTCAAAGAAGGAAGTTAGTTGGTTTGGCACTATTTGTTCTTGAAAAATCCATGCTGACTATAACTTCTACCCCTATTTTCCTGTAGGTGCTTAGCAACTGATAGTTTAAGAATTTGTTTCAATATCTTTTCAGGTATCAAATGTAGGCTGAGTGGTTTATAAATCCCCAGGTCCTTTTTGTTCCTCTGTTTAAAGATAGGTTTCAGAGTGGTAGCTGTGTTAGTCTGTATCAGCAAAAACAATGAGGAGTCCTTGTGGCACCTTTGAGACTAACAAATTTATTTGGGCATAAGCTTTCGACTCCTCATTGTTTTTGTTGAAAGATAGGTACTATGTTTGCCAGTGGGAGCCATGATTGGCTGAACCTGCGGACGCGGCAGGTAAACAAACCGGTCCGGCCCACCAGGCACTTTCCCTGAACAAGCGGCGGACCGGCTTTGAGAACCACTGCTCTAGGCCACTGGTGTTGCTGAAACCACTGCCTATCATAGTGACCAACGTTGTTTCCTTTTACTCCTCCCCGTGTCTGTCTGTATCCAGGAGTCGGTTGTCTTAGTTTTATGGTGTCAGCTCTTCGGGGCAGGGACTGTGCTTTTGTCCTCGGTTTGTAGATTGTGCAGCACATTGGGATCCCAGTCCATGACTGGGGTTACTAAATGCAACAGTGATTGAAATAATAAATAATGGGCAGGATGTGGTCAGCAGTCAGGCAATGTAGTAAAAATTGTGAGGTCCGTGGTAATGTTTAAAAAATTGAATGACCTAACCCCCCCAATGTCTGTCATTAAGTACAGTAATTTTGACAATTGTCTGTCATGCAATATGGTGGTGCCAACCCCCAGATGCGGGCAATGGAAGGGAAGGATTTGGAGAGCTGGGAGGTGATGGGTGATAGCAGGCGGTGGTGTGGAAGGTTTGGGACAAAAACCTTCTGTGAGCTGGGGGGACTGGGGAAGAGGGATTCCCTGGAGCAGGGTCTCTCGGAAGGTGGTTTACTATGCAGGGCTGAGAGCAATGGTAGGGTCTGGGTCAGGCTGGGTTGGTGGTGGGGGTGGAAGTAAAGGGAGGTGGGTGCCGGGCAGCGGGTGCTCCAGAAAGTGGGGGTGCTAACAATGGGAGGGAGGGAAGGGACACTTTTTGGCTGGAGCTGCTGGGAGTCAGGAACAAGGAACAGTGGGAGTGGGGGGGTAGAAGGTGGTTGGGGAACAGGAAATCTGGGGGTAGCGAGACGGGCTGTGGGCAGTGGGGGCTGGGGTAGAAAACACAAGGAGTGGGTGTGATCCTAGCACCCCTGTATTCACCTGCACACTACTGTAGTCAGATGTTTGGCTGCGTGTGTGTGTTCCCTCCATATGCCGTCCCAGCTCTGCAGAGACAGCTGGCACAGCAGATCTCAAGCAAACTGCTCAGTGACCACAAAATCTGGTAAGGTAAAAAGGCACCCAGGCAGGTTTATTGTCGAAAAAGCACCTGAGTCAAGAGAGATTAACTCTATCAAGGTATCTTAAAGTACAGCAGCAGCAGTGAGTTTAGCAAACTGAGCAAGGATATAAAGGAAAACTTAACCGGTATGTAAAAATAAAAAGAAGGTTATATTTTTAGCTCTGAGCGAAGAGTGTGGATCAGTTGGTTAAAGCAGTTGGGAACCCACATCCCGGATTTTTATCCTGGCTCTGAGAGGAGAGTGGGGGTCGTTACCTGCTCCGGCAAAACCTGAAGTTGTTCCCTCAGTGTATGTTGCTTTTGTGTGTATGCCAAATGAATTGCAGGAATGCCCTTTTTTGCTGCAGTTAACTGTTTTTGGGCAACTCCAAGTGTTAATGCATTAATTCTCGGTATTCACTGGCTCAGTTTTGGTTTTTCACTTTGAAATTCTTCTTTATTTACTCCCCTGCAATCAAGTTACAGCTCTTGTCTTCTAAAGTGCTCTATGAACTGTTCCATTTTTCCCCTTCATCTGATTTACCAATCCAGTGAAAGTATTGTTTGCTACTTCTCCCTCCTGTGCACTCCCACTCTGATAGGCACCAGTCTAGGTCTTTGCTTAAGTTTTTCTGGAAACTGGCTTTTACCATATGGTGGTGGTTATTATGCAGTGATTCCTTTTTTAATTTTGCTATGGCCACCTTTTTCCATTTCTGTCCCCATTCTTCAGGCACAGGGTAGCTACCTGAAGCCTGCTGTTGGCCACCAATATTTATAACAGGGGACAGCACGTCTCTTTTTTTGTAGGTTTTTTACCTCTGTTTCCAGTGTTTTATTTTGTTCCCATGCTTGCTGTCTCTGGACTGCTTGCCACCCTGCTAGGAGAGCAGGAGTGTTCCAGAGCTCTGTGGCTTCTCCTGCTTTTTTTAACTCTTTCTTTGTTTCTGTTATTTGCCCCACCAATTTTGTGGCATGTTATCTTAGCCATTTAACAGCCATGGTTATAGTTTGCAATTTTCTACCTTTCAAGGCTACAGTCTGCCCTAGTCTTACAAATTCCATTGCATGTTTCTTCCCCACTATATTTTTTTAAATTCATATGGACCTCTTTTGCTAGCAACCCAGCACATCCATGCCTTCTAAAACTTTGTGGGGATTTTCCAGGAGAGGTTAGGGGGGTTCCCTAACACATATCAGATCAGCGATTGGGGTCACCAGTGTGGCTGCATGTGTATTTTGTATTTTGTATGTTTGGCTGCATGTGTATTTTTTCCCTGTGTGGTGCCCCAGCTCTGTGCAGACAGCTGGCACAGCGGATCTTGAGTGAACCACCCAATGACCACAAAATCTGTTCAGGTGTGAAGGCACTTGGTCAGGTTTATTGTCAGTGAAGCACGATCCTAGCTCCCCAGATCAATGTCTATGGTTATACCCGTGTAAATGGATGCAGTTCAGTCAGTGGCAGGACTTTCGATTCCCCCTCGGCTGGCCGAAGACACTCCCTCTGAGATAAACATTTATACACCAGTACAAACAATTTACGTGTTGCCCTTGACATATCTGGGTGCCACCCATTGCCTAGTACCTGTTGGTTTGATCAAAACCTCTCTATCCATCATGCTGTCATCCTGACCTTATCCTTAAGATGGGTCAGCGTGTTTCTGTTATCTCTGGTGAATGTGCTGGTATCGGGGTGTGCTGGTACCACCTTTCTGGAATGTGTTTGTGTGTATATTCTTGTGCCTGCTACTACTTAGGAATATGTGTTTCTGCAATATCAACCCTGTTCTTGCCATATTCTGTGAGCAGGACCTGCCTCTTGCTCACACCTTAACTTTACTTTATATCAGCAAAGTTTTGACTACTACGTTAGTTCAGGCCTCTAATACAAGGGCTTAAGTCTCACGTTCTCTTTCTACTACAATTACTGCAATATTGTTTGTATAAAATATGCCCGTGAGGTATCATGTGGAAGCTAACAACACGCTGGTTATTAATATCACTGTAAAATGCATGTGCTAACCTTAGATGTGACATTCTGAATTTCCTCTGTATGCTGTCACTAGAACATGTTTAACACAAAGACAGCCTCCCTAGGGAACAGTGACGCACAGGTGTGTCCTAGACAAAGGAATGGGGGGTTGCTTCCGCTTACCTAAAGCTTCAAGCTAGACCAACAGGGGTTCTCCTGAGCCTGAACTCAGGAGACGGAGAACTAACATGGCTCCTGCACCCAGAGAGATACAGGAGACTGAATCTTCAGGTGGCTTTGCTGACTTCAGACGCAGAGATCCCTGTGGGGAAGGAACAGAGAGAGACTATGTTTATCCTTAACCTTACCGAGTCGAAGAAAGCAGGCACTCTGATCCCTCGCCAGCCTGGCCCATAAAAGGCTAGGAAGGAGATGAAGCAGGGTGCATGGAGTGTGGAGAGGGTGAAAGAAACCATCTTGCATAAAGACTGTATTTTGCTAGATTAAGTTTTAGATGTGTGTTTTCATTGTTTTTGTAACTATAAAATCATAGGACTGGAAGGGACCTCAAGAGGTCATCTAGTCCAGTCCCCTGCACGCATGGCAGGACTAAGTATTTTCAAGACCATCCCTGAAAGGTGTTTGTCTAACCTGCTCTTAAAAAATCTCCAATGATAGAGATTCCACAACCTCCCTTGGCAATTTATTACAGTGCTTAGCCACCCTGACAGTTAGGAAGTTTTTCCTAATGTCCAATCTAAACCTCCCTTGCTGCAATTTAAGCCCATTGCTTCTTGTCCTATCCTCAGAGGTTAAGAAGAACAATTTTTCTCCTTCTTCCTTGTATGTACTTCAAAACTGTTCTCATGTCCCCTCTCAGTCTTCTCTTTTCCAGACTAAACAAACCCAATTTTTTCATTCTTCCCTCAGAGGTCATGTTTTCTAGACCTTTAATCATTTTTGTTGCTCTTCTCTGGACTTTCTCCAATTTGTCCACATCTTTCCTGAAATGTGGTGCCCAGAACTGGACAGAATACTCCAGATGAGGCCTTATCAGTGTGGAGTAGAGTGGAAGAATTACTTCTCGTGTCTTGCTTACAGAACTGCTAATACATCCCAAATGATGTTTGCTTTTTTTGCAACAGTGTTACACTGTTGACTCATATTTAGCTTGTGGTCCACTCTGACCCCCAGATCCCTTTCTGTGGTACTCCTTCCTAGGTAGTCATTGCCCATTTTGTATGGGTCTACCTCTCTCTTTTACATGGGATCACTTAATTAATGCTCTTCTGTTAATAAATTTGTTTTTAGAGAGACTAGATGGGTGAGGTAATGTCTTTTATTGGACCAACTTCTGTTGATCATAAACCAATTCAGTGCTGTGCTTGAAGGGATGGGTGTATTTATCCCAGTTACACTGACTCTTTCACAGAGTAGTCTGAGGATGAGCCATGGTAGGAGCTGTGCGCTGCAGAGAAACATCTCTCAGAGTTCACTGGTTGTTACTTGCTAGTTTGCTAGTGAGGAAGACAGGCTGGTGTAGCAGGAAGCTGGCACACTCTAGTCCAGTGGTTCTCAAACTTTTGTACTGGTGACCCCTTTCACACAGCAAGCCTCTGAATGCGACCCCCCCTTATAAAGTAAAACCACTTTTTTCTATATTTAACACCATTATAAATGCTGGAGGCAAAGTGGGGTTTGGGGTGGAGGCTGACAGCTCGCGACCCCCCCATGTAATAACCTCGCGACCCCCAGTTTGAGAACCCCTGGTCGAGTCACTCTTGCTGAGGTAGGGAGGTAACAGTGGCTCAGAGCTCTGGGTAGCCCCTGCAGTGAGTTCCAGCAGGTGCTCATCAGGTCCCAGGAGGTGGTGAGGGAGAGGCGCATGTGTCATAATGAAAGACGGGGCTCACTGCAACTCCTTCCCTTTCCTTTATGTCTGAGTGCCCCCTCCCCTCCCCGCCCCAGCAGCCAGACCTTGTGCTTTTGCCTCTCCTGGAATGAAATTCTGAAATTCTCCCATTCCTAGACCCTGGGCGACAATACCCTGTGTGAACAACTATCCCTTCTGGAGTAGGGAGTCCCTTTGTAAACTGCTGCAGTCCTGCTCATCTAACCCAGTTCTGCAAGCTGGCTACTGCCAGCCAGTAGAATATCCAAAGTTCAGGCATTATCTCTTAAGAACCATTCATTATTTTTGCCAAGGGTGGCTCGTCTTGAGACATTCTTCTTCTTATCCTGCTTGTTTTCCTCACAGATCTCCTATGAAACGAATCCAAATGATTCAGACAGTAAATATTGCAAGAACCAGGGCAACATACAGCATTCATCAGTATTACGGAGCAGCTCCGTCTCCGTCACAGGGGTTTGGAGAAATATGACTACAGGATACCTGGGAAGTGGAGAGGGTGGGAGGAAGGGGCTGTGGGAGCTTTGAGGGATGTTGAACTGTGGAGGATCCCAGCCCATTCACACACAATTCCTGCCCAGACCCCGCTGAGTAAGCACCTGCATTCCATTCTTCCTCTAGCCCAGTTTCACTCTATTTTCCTTACTTTTCTCAAATATTTGTACTCTTCCCTTCTTGCCACTGCACAATGCTTACCTCACCGCCCACCATACACGCCCCTGTTCCGTATCCATGTGGACCCCAGCCACTGTTCCTGAGTCCTTACATTCTTTCTAGTCACAAGACAACCCCTTTCTTGGGACAAATGTGTACTATCTGAGAGATGTCATAGGTCAGTAGTAAAATTTCTGCAGGTTCATAGGGTCTTGCTTTCCCTTCCCCTTATGCAGCAGCCACAATCTCTCTTTCCTGCTGTTACCCGCTTAATTTAGGGCACCCCGCCTATATTTTACCGAGGGCTGAAGGCGTGACCTGGTTAATTTAGGACACCCCTGCTTATATGCTATTGACGGCTTAAGGCGTGACCCAATTCATTTCGGCATCTTTTTTGAAGGCTTAGGCACCTATTTTTACCCCTGGGGCTTAGGAAGAAACTTGGTTAATTTAAGTATTTGCTGGGGGGGGGGCTTTACGGGTTTGCAAAACCTTTTTTTAGTGAAAGAGCTTTACACAGCTGTTTTAAATATTTATTTATTAGTAATATATACAGAATATATATGAAGCAAATTTTTTATGCTTACCGTTTTTATTATACACACACATTTTGCTTGGTGGCTAGTTAGGATTTATTTATTTAGGGTTTTTTTGGCGATGCCTTTGCACATCATGGTCGGGCAGAGGGGTTAAAGTTTCAGCAGCGGGATGTTGAACTGCAGTTCAGAAATGGTTTTTAAAGAGCATTGTTTTTTATTTATATTATATAGGTGAAACTAGCTTTTTTTAAAAATTATTAAATTATATTTTATACTTTTAAATAACAAAAATTTTAATTACGCGCTGGTTTTTGTGTGGGGGTTTTTTTTTGTTTTGTTTGTTTAAGTTTTTTACATTGTATTAAATCTCAAGCCTATACTGAAGGCTCCTTTGATTTTTTGAGTCAGCCCCTACCAAGATCACATGGTACAAGTAATATTTTTCACATTTGCCTTTTGCAGAGGAATTAGTCTTTTGATCTTGAATTATAGCATCTAATTCCCCATCAGTCTCCACATACCGGGGGATTTTCATACTCCCTCCACCTACATCAGACTTGCTAGATAACCTAATTCCTCAAAATGTGCTTTCCTGATATCTAATAACTCTGGCGTACTGCATTCAGTGATATTCCTGCCCCTTCTTATTCCTTGCAATGCTGAGTTCATGCTTACCTGTCCCACCTTCCCTAGGACTCTCTCATTGTCTTTGGGTCTCTCTCTGTCTGTAAGAAGCAATTCCAGAGGGATTTTTGTTAGGGCTGGAGACTTCATTTTCTGGGAGGTGGAGTTACTGTGGCCTACCAGGGTACAATCTAGGCTAATGAGCAGCTGTCACCCCTGCGCTGTATCTGTGGGTGCCTTACAATGTCCTGCAGAAGTAGCTCCCTCTGGGCTGCTCACAAACAGCCTGCCAGCATGCAAACCACATCCTGAGTGTGTGTAATTGCAACCAGCCAGCCACCTTTGGGTTACAGTCTGGCTCTCACCAGTCTTGGTTATACTGCCGGGTGACTCCAACACACCCCCAGTCTCAGATTTCCCTCCAGAAATATACGCCCTCTCCTGGACAATACAAGTTATATTAGGTCCATTATTTCTTTAAAAGAATAATGTGCACACAACTTGTCACCCTAAATGGAGTTTCCCAGACACTTCAGTTTAAACACACTGGATTAGGTAAAACAATAAAGAAGTTTATTAATTACAAAGAGCTAGATTTTAAGTGAGTACAAGTCATGAGGTATAAAAGCCAGAAATGGTTATAAGACATATAAAGATACACCAGTGGTGAATTACCTAACAAACTATGTTAAATTCAAAGCAAAGTTTTCTCACTATATGCTTTCAACAGTCTGCCTGACCAAACTTCTTAGGTCTCTTCTCCCAGAGGCCAACGAAGGCTTCCTTTGTCTCTTCACGTGCAGTGAATGCGATGGGAAGTGAGAGAAAGAGGGGTGTTTCAGGGGTGTCTTTCCCTTCTTTTTATAGTCCCATTCCCCCTTTGAGAAGTCTTTCCAGCAGGGAGCAAGGCGACAGGCAGTCTGTGTGGAAGGGAACTCCATGTTGCTTCTTTGCTAAGATGTAAATTTTTTCCCCCTGTTCCCTTTTCTGCCAAAGAATGGCTGCTTAGCAGGTAATGGTCTATCAGCTCTGCTTTCACCTGGCTGAGACAGCCTCTTACCCTTTGTCTCTGAGGAATTGGTTTGGCCACTCCCCAGAGTTGTCTGGAAAACAGACTTTTAGTCGTGTTCTCAGCTTGTGTTTATAACTTCATATACAATGCTGCTATGTGCATTTTGCCAGGATATTAACTGAGTTTTTAAATGATACCTTACAAGGCACACTTTTTACAAAGGTTATTAGGGTGTAAGGTATGAATACAGTTGTATATTCTGTCAGTTACCTACTCTATTTTTTGGAGCCCTTTTGATGAAGAATGCCTAGCTTTGTGCATTTTCAGCAGAAATGTGGATAGTTACATCCCTCATAAGCACAGTGTGTGTGGCATATTTGAGCATCCTGGGAGCTGGCCCCAGGACTTTATTGCTTTAAAATGGGCTGGGGTTAAAATAATGGAACATTCTGTGTGACAGATATCTCATGAATTCACCCAATATCCCATGTTTTCTTTCCCCTGAGCAGGGTTTCCAAATCTGATGTGATCTTCCAGCTACAAAGCTACAATGAGGGGAGGAGCTGTGGGTCAGAGATCTCAGGACCCAGAAGAAAGACAGTTCATGAAATTTGCCTGCATACGTGAGGAATCATTAATCCAAGTTAAAAACTGTCAGTGCCTGAAGGAACAGCTGGGATTCCCTACAAAGATCTTGAGAGCTCTCTTTTCCATTCCTGTTTCTGAGGTTTCCCTTTCTATCCCAGCAGATGTTGGGATGGTGATTCAGAATGAGAACCGGAATCCTCAGCAGAAGGATGAAGGAAGCAAGTGGAAACACATGTAACATTATTGCAAGGATCCAAAGGGAATGTGTTCATGAGTCATGAGTAGGAAAACGCCAGTGAGCGTCAGCACAAGCCAGAGATGCAGCAGGAAAACCAACCAGGTGAGAGAGTGGGTAAATCCATCAGTCGCTGGGAAGCTCAAAAAGACATCCATGAAACCCCAGCCCAGCAGAGAAACCTCATGGAAGAGAGAAAAAATTCATGTATTGAGTGTGGAAAAAACTTCAGTGACCGTTCAGACCTTATTAATCATGAGAGAATCCACACAGGGGAGAGACTTTATGAATGTGATGAGTGCGGGAAAAGCTTCAGTCAGAGCTCACACCTTATAAGACATCAGAGAATGCATACGGGAGAGCGACCGCATGAATGCAGTGAGTGCGGGAAAACCTTCAGTAACCACTCAGATCTTATTAGACATCAGAGAATCCACACAGGAGAGCGACCGTATGAATGCTGTGAGTGTGGGAAAACCTTCAGTAATCGCTCAGATCTTATTACACATCAGAGAATGCACACGGGAGAGAGACCCTATGAATGCTGTGAGTGCGGGAAAACCTTCACACAGAGTTCACACCGCATTCGACATCAGAGAATCCACACAGGAGAGAAACCCTATAAATGCTGTGAGTGCGGCAAAAGGTTTGCTGACAGTTCAGCCCTTACTAATCATCAGAGAATTCACACAGGAGAGAGACCCTATGAATGCTTTGAGTGTGGGAAAAACTTCATTGATGGCTCAGCCTTTACGAAACATCAGAGAATGCACACTAACGAGAGACCCTATGAATGCTGCGAGTGTGGGAAAAACTTCAGTGTGAGCTCGGCCCTTATTAGACGTCAAAGGATCCACACAGAAGAGAGACCGTAGAGATGTTCTGAATGTGGGAAAGGCTTCCATCAGCGCTCAGCCCTTATTTATCATCAGAGAATCTGCAAGGGGGATAAACACCATCTAAACCTTGTCTAGGGCTTAAAAAAAAATGTTTTCTTTAATCATTTTCCTAATTCCCACATAGTGAATTTTAAGGCTGTTGGCACCGTTTGATTCACTGTAGTCCCTCAGTGAGTTGTGTGCCTAGTATCAGGAATCCCCACCAACCCCAGCTGGGAGAGAGACGGGTGACCTTGACTAGCCACATCAAGTTAAAATGTATCTGGGCCTCATCTCTACTAGGATTTTCCATGGCGTTAGCTCAGTTGGGTTAGCTGTCCTGATGTAAAACCACAACTAGTCTTGCAGTAAAGATATAGCCCCATATATAGTGCCCAGGAGTATGTAGCATATTTCCTCATGACCTGACCTAACTTCCATCATTTTTCCTAGTCTAAACAGACCTGGAGCACATATTTCTACTCTTCTTCCCACTGCAAAGCAGTCTATTAAAGTTCCCAGGTTCCCCTTTTGGGCAAAAATTGTCTCATTCTCAGTTGTCCTCATGTTGCCCTGTTGGCTGCTGAACAGCTGTCATTTTTAGTACCATTTCCCTCCTTCCCCATCACCCCAACAGTGTTACCTTCTGTCTGAGCAGGTCCTCAAAGAATCAATCCTGAAGCACTTACATGAAAGGAAAGTGATCAGGAACAGTCAGCATGGATTCACCAAGGGAAGGTCATGCCTGACTAATCTAATCGCCTTCTATGATGAGATTACTGGTTCTGTGGATGAAGGGAAAGCAGTGGATGTATTGTTTCTTTACTTTAGCAAAGCTTTTGACACTGTCTCCCACAGTATTCTTGTCAGCAAGTTAAGGAAGTATGGGCTGGATGAATGCACTATAAGGTGGGTAGAAAGCTGGCTAGATTGTCGGGCTCAACGGGTAGTGATCAATGGCTCCATGTCTAGTTGGCAGCCGGTGTCAAGTGGAGTGCCCCAGGGGTTGGTCCTGGGGCCGGTTTTGTTCAATATCTTCATAAATGATCTGGAGGATGGTGTGGATTGCACTCTCAGCAAATTTGCGGATGATACTAAACTAGGAGGAGTGGTAGATACGCTGGAGGGCAGGGATAGGATACAGAGGGACCTAGACAAATTGGAGGATTGGGCCAAAAGAAATCTGATGAGGTTCAATAAGGATAAGTGCAGGGTCCTGCACTTAGGACGGAAGAACCCAATGCAGCGCTACAGACTAGGAACCAAATAGCTAGGCAGCAGTTCTGCGGAAAAGGACCTAGGGGTGACAGTGGACGAGAAGCTGGGTCTGAGTCAGCAGTGTGCCCTTGTTGCCAAGAAGGCCAATGGCATTTTGGGATGTATAAGTAGGGGCATAGCGAGCAGATCGAGGGACGTGATTGTCCCCCTCTATTTGACATTGGTGAGGCCTCATCTGGAGTACTGTGTCCAGTTTTGGGCCCCACACTACAAGAAGGATGTGGATAAATTGGAGAGAGTCCAGCGAAGGGCAACAAAAATGATTAGGGGTCTGGAACACATGAGTTATGAGGAGAGGCTGAGGGAACTGGGATTGTTTAGTCTGCAGAAGAGAAGAATGAGGGGGGATTTGATAGCTGCTTTCAACTACCTGAGAGGTGGTTCCAGAGAGGATGGTTCTAGACTTTTCTCAGTGGTAGAAGAGGACAGGACAAGGAGTAATGGTCTCAAGTTGCAGTGGGGGAGGTTTAGGTTGGATATTAGGAAAAACTTTTCACTAGGAGGGTGGTGAAACACTGGAATGCGTTACCTAGGGAGGTGGTAGAATCTCCTTTCTTAGAAGTTTTTAAGGTCAGGCTTGACAAAGCCCTGGCTGGGATGATTTAATTGGGGATTGGTCCTGCTTTGAGCAGGGGGTTGGACTAGATGACCTCCTGAGGTCCCTTCCAACCCTGATATTCTATGATCTCAGCTCTTTCAGCACCAGTTTTCTTTGCTGTTGAGGATGTGCCGATGTGCCACTCTCTCTCCAGGATTCCCCGCGCCCCCCTGGTGAGGAGCACAGGGTGGGATTTTCAAAAGCACCAAGCTCATTTAGGAGCACAAAGCCCACATGCCTTTCAGGGGAGTGGAACTTATCCAGGGCAATGAGCAGGATTCAAATCTACCCAGGAGAACCCTACTGCACTTCACAGCCACCTCCTCCACCACTCAGCCAGGCCTAACCAAAGTCTCCATTCAGACAGAGAATTTGGGGACACCAAGGACTGAACGCAGGATCCCCTATGTGCAAAGCTCACACGGAACCACTGGGCTATAGCCACAGACCTGTTACATAGAGGCAGGCCACTCAGCTGGTGTTAAGCCCGACAGTCCCGCATTTCTAGAGTTTGTCCCTCATCCACTACTTGGCTGGTGGACGTCACTGGACAACATTTGAAGAGCACCCTCACACACAAGGTCATGCCGGCAGGGGCACTCTCCAAAATGATGCCCCTGTGCTGCGTGCTCTTAAAAATGGCTGCAGCAGTGTGACATCATACACACCATGTGTGAGGTCATGATGGCGGGGAAGGGATCCCGCCATCCCCAGAAGTACCAGTTGCTCCACAGTGTTCTGGGTATGTGACAGTGGCTCCCAGAGCCCTGCTTTTCCCTGAGCATCCTCTGGCCTCAGAGCCACATGGAAAGCAGATTCCCTCCCCCTCCCTGGGAGCCCATCTATCTCTGCTGGGGGGCTTGTGGCTCAAAGAGCGGGAGGAGAGTTCTTCCAGCAAGCACTAGGCCATGCTGGCTCAGAGACAAGGGCTGTTTGGGGGCAGGCTGGTTTATTGAGGGCTTTCCCTTCATTTCTGTTTAGCGCTAATCGGATCATTTCAAGTGGAGTGTGGAGGGGCAGCCCCAGAGCAGGGCTCTTGGTGCGGGAGAGTGATGGAGCATGCTTCAATCTCAGGGCTGCAGGGGCTGAGCAGGACTTTCCCGCCAGTCCCTCCTCCTGGCAGCTGGCGTTAGCTATGGCATCAACCCATCAGCACTAAGAGCAGGGGGTCTCTGTCACTGATACTCTCCTTGGTCCTACTGCTGGTGCCAGGCAAGGTGGACACAGAGGAGGAAGCAGCCTGATCCCAATGCAAAGGGATGAGGAACAGAGAGGCCCAAGAGACATGATCTGCTGAGGGGGGCAGGGAGTTGGGGGGGGGGGTGCAAGGAAGGGAACTCTGAGATGTGATGGGGCAAAGTGGGAGATGGCTCGTGCAGTCTCTACATTCCTCAGCAAATAGCTGTGCAGCTCCCTGGCCAAATGTGGGTCACATCTCTGACTAGTGGCTGGGCCGCCTACAGGTTAACAGCCTACTACTACCAGCCCCTTGGAGAACTCAAGTGGCAGAGGTCTGCAGGGTGGGCATAGAGGTCCAGGCTTCCTGACAACACAAGGGGGGTTCATACAGCTCGCCAGGCTGGAATTTCTCTTTGTTCAATTCGTCTTCTTAAAAAAAAATGTAGGAAATGACACACAAAAATGTCAGTTCCCTTTTCTGTGGGCGTGTCGGGTTATGAGAAGAGGGGCTTTATCTCCTAAGAAGATCCAGCAGCGCTGTGGGTTGGTGCTGCGCATGCAATGAGGATGACCGCGCTGGCACAGCTTCTCCTCTGCAATAATCTCTCTGCCTTTCTCTTGCCACATCCTGCTAGCCCCAGATTAGGTTGTCTCAGACACAGACTGTTTGGTACCTGACAAACCCCCAGCATGGAGTGGCCCCTAAGGTCAGGAAACCCCAAAAGAAGAGAAAAATCAGCAGGAAGTTTTTGGAAAGCGTAGGGGACAATTTCCTGGCGCAAGTGCTAGGGGAGCCAACTAGGGGGGGCGCTTTTCTTGACCTGCTGCTCACAAACCAGGTAGAATTAGTGGGGGAAGCAAAAGTGGATGGGAATCTGGGAGGCAGTGACCATGAGTTGGTTGAGTTCAGGATCCTGACGCAGGGAAGAAAGGTAAGCAGCAGGATAAGGACCCTGGACTTCAGGAAAGCAGACTTCGACTCCCTCAGGGAACAGATGGCCAGGATCCCCTGGGGGACTAACTTGAAGGGGAAAGGAGTCCAGGAGAGCTGGCTGTATTTCAAGGAATCCCTGTTGAGGTTACAGGGACAAACCATCCCGATGAGTCGAAAGAATAGTAAATATGGCAGGCGACCAGCTTGGCTTAATGGTGAAATCCTAGCGGATCTTAAACATAAAAAAGAAGCTTACAAGAAGTGGAAGGTTGGACATATGACCAGGGAAGAGTATAAAAATATTGCTCGGGCATGTAGGAATGTTATCAGGAGGGCCAAATCGCACCTGGAGCTGCAGCTAGCCAGAGATGTCAAGAGTAACAAGAAGGGTTTCTTCAGGTATGTTGGCAACAAGAAGAAAGCCAAGGAATGTGTGGGCCCCTTACTGAATGAGGGAGGCAACCTAGTGACAGAGGAGGTGGAAAAAGCTAATGTACTCAATGCTTTTTTTGCCTCTGTTTTCACTAACAAGGTCAGCTCTCAGACTGCTGCGCTGGGCATCACAAAATGCGGAAGAGATGGCCAGCCCTCTGTGCAGATAGAGGCGGTTAGGGACTATTTAGAAAAGCTGGACGTGCACAAGTCCATGGGGCCGGACGAGTTGCATCCGAGAGTGCTGAAGGAATTGGCGGCTGTGATTGCAGAGCCACTGGCCATTATCTTTGAAAACTCGTGGCGAACCGGGGAAGTCCCGGATGACTGGAAAAAGGCTAATGTAGTGCCAATCTTTAAAAAAGGGAAGAAGGAAGATCCTGGGAACTACAGGCCAGTCAGCCTCACCTCAGTCCCTGGAAAAATCATGGAGCAGGTCCTCAAAGAATCAATCCTGAAGCACTTGCATGAGAGGAAAGTGATCAGGAACAGCCAGCATGGATTCACCAAGGGAAGGTCATGCCTGACTAATCTAATCGCCTTTTATGATGAGATTACTGGTTCTGTGGATGAAGGGAAAGCAGTGGATGTATTGTTTCTTGACTTTAGCAAAGCTTTTGACACGGTCTCCCATAGTATTCTTGTCAGCAAGTTAAGGAAGTATGGGCTGGATGAATGCACTATAAGGTGGGTAGAAAGCTGGCTAGATTGTCGGGCTCAACGGGTAGTGATCAATGGCTCCATGTCTAGTTGGCAGCCGGTATCAAGTGGAGTGCCCCAAGGGTCGGTCCTGGGGCCGGTTTTATTCAATATCTTCATAAATGATCTGGAGGATGGTGTGGATTGCACTCTCAGCAAATTTGCGGATGATACTAAACTGGGAGGAGTGGTAGATACGCTGGAGGGGAGGGATAGGATACAGAAGGACCTAGACCAATTGGAAGATTGGGCCAAAAGGAATCTGATGAGGTTCAATAAGGATAAGTGCAGGGTCCTGCACTTAGGACGGAAGAACCCAATGCACAGCTACAGACTAGGGACCGAATGGCTAGGCAGCAGTTCTGCGGAAAAGGACCTAGGGGTGACAGTGGACGAGAAGCTGGATCTGAGTCAGCAGTGTGCCCTTGTTGCCAAGAAGGCCAATGGCATTTTGGGATGTATAAGTAGGGGCATAGCGAGCAGATCGAGGGACGTGATCGTTCCCCTCTATTCGACATTGGTGAGGCCTCATCTGGAGTACTGTGTCCAGTTTTGGGCCCCACACTTCAAGAAGGATGTGGATAAATTGGAGAGAGTCCAGCGAAGGGCAACAAAAATGATTAGGGGACTGGAACACATGAGTTATGAGGAGAGGCTGAGGGAGCTGGGATTGTTTAGCCTGCAGAAGAGAAGAATGAGGGGGGATTTGATAGCTGCTTTCAACTACCTGAAAGGGGGTTCCAAAGAGGTTGGCTCTAGACTGTTCTCAATGGTAGCAGATGACAGAACGAGGAGTAATGGTCTCAAGTTGCAGTGGGGGAGGTTTAGATTGGATATTAGGAAAAACTTTTTCACTAAGAGGGTAGTGAAACACTGGAATGCGTTACCTAGGGAGGTGGTAGAATCTCCTTCCTTAGAGGTTTTTAAGGTCAGGCTTGACAAAGCCCTGGCTGGGATTATTTAACTGGGAATTGGTCCTGCTTTGAGCAGGGGGTTGGACTAGATGACCTTCTGGGGTCCCTTCCAACCCTGATATTCTATGATTCTATGATAGGACTTGGGGAGGTGACTCCTCTCTCAAAGGGCCTGGCAGACTCAAGCCAGGCCCCCCTGAAGCTAGTCCCCTAGGGACAGGGTTTCATTATCTATTTACCTGGTTGCCTGGAGAACCCACAGTCCTTTTGTGATGTCAGGTTGGGGAGGGTTCTGAGCCCATCTGAGCTGCAGAAGAAGAGGGAAGAAGAGGAGCTGGGCACTGTCTGGGTCTTCCTGGGTTCTTCAAACTGGTTCTTTAAAAATGGATTCTCCATAGATCTTGGTACTAGCCATTCCCCACTGTGAAGGAATCTGAGGAGATCAGCTGCGGAAAGACAGATAGATACGGATGGACAGACTCATGGGAAGGGCCCCTGTTCTGGACAGCTCTCTCTTTGGTATCTGAGCTAGGTTGAAGGGGAAATGAATAACCTTTGCTCATCAGATGGGGAGCCATTAAATATAAAGCAATGGAACACATCCAATTTGCAAATTGGATACTATTAATTTAGGCTTAAATAGAGACTGGGAGTGGCTAAGTCATTATGCAAGGTAGCCTATTTCCTCTTGTTTTTTCCTACCCCCCCCCCCCAGATGTTCTGGTTTAACTTGGATTTAAACTTGGAGAGTGGTCAGTTTGGATGAGCTATTACCAGCAGGAGAGTGAGTTTGTGTGTGTATGGGGGTGGGGGGATGTGAGAAAACCTGGATTTGTGCTGGAAATGGCCCACCTTAATTATGCACATTGTAGGAAGAATGGTCACTTTGGATGAGCTATTACCAGCAGGATAGTGAGTTTGTGTGTGTGGTTTTTGGGAGGGGGGTGAGGGGGTGAGAGAACCTGGATTTGTGCAGGAAATGGCCCAACTTTATTATCATGCACATTGTGTAAAGAGTTGTCACTTTGGATGGGCTATCACCAGCAGGAGAGTGAATTTGTGTGGGGGGGTGGAGGGTGAGAAAACCTGGATTTGTGCTGGAAATGGCCCACCTGATGATCACTTTAGATAAGCTATTACCAGCAGGACAGTGGGGTGGGAGGAGGTATTTTTTCATATTCTCTGTGTATAAATAAAGTCTGCTGCAGTTTCCACGGCATGCATCCAATGAAGTGAGCTGTAGCTCACGAAAGCTCATGCTCAAATAAATTGGTTAGTCTCTAAGGTGCCACAAGTACTCCTTTTCTTTTTATGAAGAACAGGGTTTGTTCTCTATGGCTTGGGAGGTGGAAGAAATCTGCTAACTTCTTGCTGAGAATTCAATTCACTTTGTTAACAGAGTTAAGGTTGCCTGGTGGGATGTCGTCCCCTGGCAGAACCTCAACTTCAGCACAGCTCAAACTTCAGCAAACAAAGAAACACAGACTTAAGGTATCCCACACGCCCTTATCTCTGTCCTCTTAGCAACGCCCCACTTGGCCCCTTTAACACACATACTTTTACTTTGCCAGCGCCACGTCCATTTCCAACCCTGAAGACCAGACCCCCCAACCTCATCCAGTCCTGACTAGGCACAACCCCAGGGCAAGCCAGATGGGGGCGCAGGGTGGGCCTTCCCATGATAGCGAGAAGCAGAGCAAGAAACACCCCCACCTTACTGACACCTCCTCACTCAGTCACATTGACCTCCATTCCCTGCTCCCACAAGCCTAGGTGGGGGAGCTCATTTTCCCTTGCAATGCTTCGAATCCCCTGAGGAGCAACTGGAGTGGAGATCAATGCCCCCCTCAGCTGCTCTCCTGTGAGAACCAAAGGGTTAATTGACAGGTTGCTGATTCAGCTCCTAGGTGGGCCTCCTTATCTCCACCCAGATTCTCGCCTAGGTTGATTTTTGACAAAAACATGACTCAGCATCCCTTTGAGTCATTTTATTACAATGAACAAAAAAAAAAATCAACATCATACATCACAAAGGCTAAACTAGGATAAACATAACTCAACATTATGGATTGAACACACAGTTATCAAGTTCAAGTTGAACCAATAAATCAAGGCATGAACAATGATATTGCTTTGGAATCAAGTCATCAGTTTAATCTAATCATCAGATTAATACAACAGATAAACAACTCATCTGTTTTAGAAGAATAATCCAGTGAGAAGGCTGTCCATTTAGTCATAAACCCCAGTCAGAGAACTTCACCCTGGCAGCTCAAGCCACACTGAAACCAGTGAATATTTCAATACTGAAATCAAATGATTGTTCACGTTTAAGCTACAACCTCAAAGCCAATTAAAGCTTCCGCCTCAGATTTCACTGTCATGTGACTAAATCCTTCTCCTTCTCACCCCAACACAGATACAGCCTTTATCAAGGCTGTCGTCAGTAGAAATGCAACAACTGCCACACAAAGGATGTGGGGAACTATTCCTTCTGGCATCTTCCCACTGTGGATTTTACAGGTGATCAACACAGATGTATTCAATGAACCACCCAGTCACACCCTAACATGATAGAAAGGCGGGGGCATACCCCAGATTATACAAAAAAATAAAATAAAAAAGGAATAATAAACCACTAAAACCACTACTCTGTCGATTCATGTGTCGTAGGAGCTATAGCTGCAGTTGAGGAACCAGATGATTGAGTAGCTTGTCCAGCACTCCATGCTCACAGACTTTCCCAGGGGCAGGAAGACTAATCGATGTTGGCACAGGCTGTCACTGATGTCATGATTTCCCTCCCCAGAGGGGATCAGTCTCTCTCATATATCTTGTTGACCTGAAAGTCGAAGGACTTCAGCCTTTATCTTGATCTTTATGGTTGATGATTCTTCTTTACAGTGCCTCCCCAAGATCTCGGGGTAAATCAGGTGTGAAGTAAGCCTCAGATACCAACAATGTGGACAATCTGGTTGGAATGAGGCAGATCTTGGGCTAGCATCAGTTTGGAAAAGTTTCCTTTAATCCAGCCTTTTTCTCAAGATATCTATTGTGGCAAACCACATTCAGAGTGGATGTGCAAACCCAAGGCCCGTTTTTTGAAGGTTTCCATACATTGGCCGCAGGGTTCAATGGGTCTGAGCACCCATAAAAATACCTATTTGGGAAAGTTTTTTTAAAATCAAAGATACTCATTGCATCATGCATCCATCACCAAGCTTAAAAATAAATGTGGATATATCATGAGAGATGTCATATCTTTCCTTTGCAAACAAGGGAAGTGGGGAATTCAGTGACCCTCACAATCTCAGTGAGTAAAAAGGTTAAAGTAAAACTTATCTCTTTAAGTAGTTTTCCTCTTAATAGAAATGTACTTTAAAGTTTATCAAAATAAATTTCATTTGAAATAGAAATAACTGAAGTCTATACCAGGTCTTTATTCTCATATACATCTCTCACATATTCCACAACCCCAATCTTTAGAGTGACATTATAATTCACAACTTTTTAGTCCAAAGGGGATAAATTACATCAAATAAGCTTTTCAGGATTAGCCACCATTTCTTATATTTCTAAAAAGAAAAAATATATATAATTTCCAGTATAATTTGAATTGTCACATAATTAGTCTCTTACTCTAACTAATAATTAACTGTATGTTTAATTTCATTTTCATTGCTAACAACAACATATTCAAAGATTACAAAATCCTATTACAGGTCTTACTTTCTTTTCACCCCCCATTTCCACCCAGTGAACCCTTGAGTAAAGCTGTGGTTCACCCCAACATTAGTGCCTCTAACTTGTGTGAGTTCATTTACCCGGCGATCACCTGCCGTAAGGGTTGGTGGAAGATGTCTCACACTAGGTGGGCAGGTCTGCATCATAAGGAAAAACACCTGTACTCTATTTTCGCACTTTTTAATCTTTCAGAGTAGCAGGAGATGGTGGAGAAGTGATGCAAATGCGTAAGAAACAAGATCAAAAGACCAAACCATAGAAACAGAACACAACATTTGTGCATGCTGCACTCTGAACTTGGAAGCTGACAAAGTCATTCCCTCGATGGATACAATCACTGGCACAGCACAAAAATCCTTGCTTCCCAACCAGGAAAAGAGATGGGGATCTACAGGAAAGGAGTGTTCTCTGAAGGTATCAACAGTTTTTCTCTTTAGCTTATGACACTTTGGATCCAAATAGTAAAGGGCAATAGTTCCAAATTTATCCATGGCATCCTTTGGAACTGTAATCAGTGACACTGAAGTAGTGAAGGGTGTTCTAAAAGCAATTTTACCTGGATCATAGTTCATCATAGCTTTCTTTTTGGGGGTGAAATCTGACCATCGGGTACCTGCTATACCTACCTGAGTTCTTGCCAAATCCTTGGCCTTGTTTGGGGTAAATTTATACTTCTCTGGAGTAGAATTCTTCACCAAACCATGCAATATTTCATCAGCGTTAGTGAGGATGGCATCTCCAAACATGACAAATGTATTTCTTTAAACTGGTGGCACATGTCTAAATTATCTCAGAGTCTCTGTAAACTAGGAGAGGTGGGATTTCTATTAAAAATAGATACTTTTCTGCAACTATCTCACATTCAAAACTGATTTACTTTTATACACATTTACAGCACCTACAAAGGGTGAGTTCAAAAAACCCACCACCTTTATTTCCTCTGTATCTGCATAGTTAGGGATAATATCTCCCATGTTATTTGATTATGCAGGAGATATCTTCATAAGTAATCTCCTGTAAGGCCTGGGTCACAGCTGTTTCAAGTCACTTACTGTGAAATTCTCACTCCAGATCATCTGAGACTATACTGACCTAAACTATTGAATATTACTGTGATCACATGCAGTTACTTCAGATAGTTGCATCCTTTGCCTAGTCTGATGTTGTTCACCATTTCAGAGTGGAGATTTAAAAATGCTACGGTTTCTTTGTTAGCATGTCCAGTAGCTTGGGGTATGGTCTCCAGGTGACTGGAACTTTCCCTATATCATCATGGAGGGGTAGGGAAAAAGGAAAAATAAAGTAAGAACATAAGAATATAAGTACAGCCATACTGGGTCAGAGCAAAGGTCCATCTAGCCCAATATCCTGTCTTCCAACAGTGGCCAATGCCAGGTGCCCCAGAGGGAATGAACAGAACAGGTAAACATCAAGCGATCCATTCCCTATCTCCCATTCCCAGCTTGTGGCAAACAGAGGCTAAGGACACCATCCCTGCCTATTGTAGCAAATCATCATTTATCTCAAAGTCCCCAAAAATAAATCTGAGAAAGAAAAACCCACATCCCAAGGAGGTATACAACAATTTAAATTTCATACAAAGTGAAATTCCAGAGCAGGCTATATCTGATGACTCAGAATCAGGACAAGAGATTCTCCCCATCCTGTTTTCCGCTGATCTGTTCAAAGCTACTTCACCCAGTGCAGTTTCATTATTATTAGTCATGTTATTTACTAAAGGTCATTACATCATTGTAATAGGGAAAACAACCCAAATTTCCTCCTGCGAACAATCCTAACTCAGCAGGAAGAACCTCAGGAGTAGCTTTGCCCATAGATGGAAAATGGGATTTCAATGCTGACTCATCACACTGTGTTTGGAATCCATTCAGATTCCCCTTCCAGGTTGGTGACACTTTCATCTCTACCGCTAATGAGTCTGATTTAGGATCAAAGAAATCAAAGGACAATTCCCAACCACAAAGGACTACTAGGATGATTGGAGGCATGGAGAACTACCTTACAAATGGAGACTTAGGTCTGGTCTACACTACAGCCCTGTATTGGTATAACTACGTTGATTGGGGTGTAAATCCACACCCCTGAGCAACATACTAACCCTCTTCCTCCCCTGTGTAGACAGTGCTATGTCAGCGGGAGGGCTACCGCCTCTCAGGGAGGTGGATTAACTAACTTTCCAGCAGTTATGGGCCTATTACAGGAGAGGGTGGGTGGGTTTCTCTGGCCTTCAACGTGCAGGAGGTCAGACAAGATGGTCTTGATGGTCCCTTCTGGAATTAAAGTTTGTGAAACTATGAAAGCTGAAGACACTGCATCACATGACACTTTGGGAGTGGAGGGCTAAAATCTGAAGAACAAACTCTACATACCTCAGACAGAAGGTAAGAGTGTTGGAGTGATGGGGAAGCGTGGAATCCCTCCATCTTTTTCACATGTCCCAGAGCCTGAAATGACACTTCCCTCTTCCCCCCACCCACTCCTGCTTCTGCTCTTTGTTATATTTAAATCTATTTTATATGAGAAAAAGGGTACCAAAACAATTCTGGTTCAGCACGCCCCAGGGAAATGTGTGGACAACTAGGAATTAGACAAATCTATGCCAAAGGGTGAACGCGGAGCCTCGAACAATCATTTTGCAGTGGAAGGAAGAGTATAAATTTGATCCTTCCTCCAGGTTTGCTTTGACTAGAAAAAGGACGTTAGGTCAGGACATGAAGATAACCTGGAGACTGTACGTGGGTTATGTCCTTACTGCAAGACTAGTTAGGTTTTTACATCATGATAGCGAACTCAAGCTAGCCAACTCCATGGAAAATCCTAGTGGAGATGAAACCAAGTAGATTTTACTTTGATATAGCTAGATGACGTCACCTGTATATCTCCCTGACCTGGAGATGATGAACATTCCTTGTAGGAGGTTCCAGAAACTCCCATGATGCATAGGAGACTATGGAGTTGACAGAAAGGACCATGGGATTCACCCCAAAAAGGTGGAGCTGCAGAAGGCAAAAACAGACAACTCACCTGGGGCAGCTGAGGTACCACAGTGAAGGAAATGGTGCAAGTAGCTTTAAAGTTCACTATGTGGGAATGAGCAAAAATATTAAAGATAAAAAAATCTTTTGTCGGCTCTAGACAAGGTTTTTATGGTGTTCTTCTCCCTTGTGGATTCTCTGATGATAAAGAAGGGCTGAGCTCCGAGTGAAGCTTTTCCCACACTCACAGCATTCGTAGGGTCTCTCTCCGCTGTGGATTCTCTGATGCGTAATAAGGGCTGAGCTCTGAGTGAAGCTTTTCCCGCACTCACTGCATTCATACGGTCTCTCTCCACTGTGGATTCTCTGATGTGTAATAAGGGTTGAGGTGTCAGTGAAACTTTTTCCACACTCATAGCATATGTAGGGTCTCTCGCCTATGTGGATTCTCTGATGTGTAATAAGCGTTGAGCGCTGAGTGAAGCTTTTCCCGCACTCACAGCATTCATAGGGTCTCTCCCCAGTATGGATTCTCTGGTGTGTAACAAGGGTTGAGCTGGCAGTGAAGCTTTTCCCACACTGATGGCATTCATAAGGTCTCTCTCCTGTGTGGATTCTCTGGTGTGTAACAAGGGTTGAGCTGTCAGTGAAGGTTTTCCCACACTCACAGCATTCATAGGGTCTTTCTCCTGTGTGGATTCGCTGATGATAAATAAGTGCTGAGCAATTACTAAAGTTTTTCCGGCACTCACAGCATTCATAGGGTCTCTCTCCTGTGTGAAGTCGCTGGTGTGTAATAAGGGTTGAGCGCTGAGTGAAGTTTTTCCCACACTCAAAGCATTTATAGGGTCTCTCTCCCGTGTGGATTCTCTGATGTTGATTCAGGGCTGAGCTGTCAGTGAAGCTTTTCCCACATTCACTGCATTTATATGGTCTCTCCCCTGTGTGGATTCTCTGATGCTGAATAAGGGTTGATCTGTCAGAGAAGTTTTTCCCACATTCACAGCATTCATAGGGTCTGTCCCCTGTATGGATTCTCTGATGCCTAGTAAGGGCTGAACTTTGAGTGAAGGTTTTCCCACACTGACTACATTCATAGGGTCTCTCTCCTGTGTGGATTCTCTCATGATTAACAAGGTCTGCACGTCTACGGAAGTTTTTCCCGCACTCAGCGCATGTGTTTTTTCTCTCTCCTGTGAGGATTCTGTGCTGGCCTGTGGTTCCCTTGAGGTCCTTATGAGTTCCCTGACTATTAATGGATTTAGCCACTTTCTCTTCTGGCGGGTTTCCCTGCTGCCTCTCTGGCCTGTGCTGACTCTCACAACTTTTTTGCTGCTCATGACTCCTGGACACATTCCGTTTGGATCTTTGCAACAATACCCCGTGCAGGTCCACATGCTCAGCCTCCTTCTGTGCAGGATTCTGCTCCTCATTCTCACTCACCATCCCACCACCTGCTGGGATAGAGAGAGAAAAACCTCAGACATAGGAATGGGAAAGAGGAGAGGAAACCAAAATAAGTGCTGGAGAAATAGGGGAAAAAATCAGGAAGTGATTCCCCCAAACTCTTCCCCATAAGGGAAAGAGGAGGGGATCAATTCTGTTTCCACATCCTATCCAAACACTGAGGATGAAGGGAGGCCAGGGAAGGAGCTACTGCCAGGTGTCAGCCAGGATAGGTAGGAAGCCATGAGAGATCTCTGCCCAGAGGATATTGCACCTGCTGGGGACAATCCTGGACTGAGAGCGTTCACAAGGTCCTTGTAGGGAATCCCAGCTCTTTCCTTCAGACACTGACAGTTTTAACTAGGTTTAATGATTCTTCACCTGTGAAGGCACCTCTCAGGATCTCTTGTTCATCTGAGCCCTGGAGGTCTGGGACCCACGGCTCATCCCCTTGTTCCAGCTGGGAGATCATATCAGGTTTGGAAACTGGAAACTCTGCTCAGGGGAAGAAAACAAGTGAGATCAGATGAATTCATGGGACATTTGTCACAAAGAAATATGATATTATTTTAAACCCAGCCCATTTTAAGGCAGTAAAAAACCAGAGCCAGCTCCCCAGATGAGCTAGACTCCCTGCTTCTGAGGGACTTAACTAACCCCATCTGTGGGAACATACACAGCCAGACAGTCAACATCAAAGGGGCTCCTAAAACCCAGGTAAGGTAACTCCCTGTCCCTGACAGTGCTGACTCCAGAAAGAGAGGAAATCCCCCTAGAAATGCTTCTTATTGGTGGAGAAAGAACCAGAGACAATAAAAGTCACAAGAAGCTAGAACTGGTGAGCATGGGTTTGTGGGGTTTAGCACAGTAAGGAACAGCAGGGAGTAGGCATGTCCCAGAATGCAGTATGTCAGGGGTATTATTAAGGCTAAGATTTTGTCACCGAGGTCATGGAAGCCGTCAATTTCAGAGACCTCCATAACATTTTCTGCTTCAGCCCAGGTGTGATGGGGCAGGAGCTGTCAGCTGTTGGAGGGACCCCCACAGCTCCCAGCCACCAGGGGTGGCAAGGGGGACCCCAGCACTCTCAGCCACCACTGTTCAAAACTAATCCCCTTGTGCCAAATTGCAGTCCCGCTGGGTTCCCATGTTCTGGGAACTCCCCTTGGCTCTCAAGCATTATGAATCAATTTCCAGTCCTTGGGTCTCCCATTGTCTCTCCAGGGCACTCCATGTAGGGACAGTTCTTGATAGTGTATCCATGCCAAACTGCATAGACTTCCATTACTCCATTACTTCCATGGGACAAACCATCCCGATGAGTCGAAAGAATAGTAAATATGGCAGGCGACCAGCTTGGCTTAATGCTGAAATCCTAGCGGATCTTAAACATAAAAAAGAAGCTTACAAGAAGTGGAAGGTTGGACATATGACCAGGGAAGAGTATAAAAATATTGCTCGGGCATGTAGGAATGATATCAGGAGGGCCAAATCGCACCTGGAGCTGCAGCTAGCAAGAGATGTCAAGAGTAACAAGAAGGGTTTCTTCAGGTATGTTGGCAACAAGAAGAAAGCCAAGGAAAGTGTGGGCCCCTTACTGAATGAGGGAGACAACCTAGTGACAGAGGAGGTGGAAAAAGCTAATGTACTCAATGCTTTTTTTGCCTCTGTCTTCACTAACAAGGTCAGCTCCCAGACTGCTGCGCTGGGCATCACAAAATGGGGAAGAGATGGCCAGCCCTCTGTGGAGATAGAGGTGGTTAGGGACTATTTAGAAAAGCTGGACGTGCACAAGTCCATGGGGCCGGACAAGTTGCATCCGAGAGTGCTGAAGGAATTGGCGGCTGTGATTGCAGAGCCATTGGCCATTATCTTTGAAAACTCGTGGCGAACGGGGGAAGTCCCGGATGACTGGAAAAAGGCTAATGTAGTGCCAATCTTTAAAAAAGGGAAGAAGGAGGATCCAGGGAACTACAGGCCAGTCAGCCTCACCTCAGTCCCTGGAAAAATCATGGCGCAGGTCCTCAAAGAATCAATCCTGAAGCACTTGCATGAGAGGAAAGTGATCAGGAACAGCCAGCATGGATTCACCAAGGGAAGGTCATGCCTGACTAATCTAATTGCCTTTTATGATGAGATTACTGGTTCTGTGGATGAAGGGAAAGCAGTGGATGTATTGTATCTTGACTTTAGCAAAGCTTTTGACACGGTCTCCCACAGTATTCTTGTCAGCAAGTTAAGGAAGTATGGGCTGGATGAATGCACTATAAGGTGGGTAGAAAGCTGGCTAGATTGTCGGGCTCAACGGGTAGTGATCATTGGCTCCATGTCTAGTTGGCAGCCGGTATCAAGTGGAGTGCCCCAAGGGTCGGTCCTGGGGCCGGTTTTGTTCAATATCTTCATAAATGATCTGGAGGATGGTGTGGATTGCACTCTCAGCAAATTTGCGGATGATACTAAACTGGGAGGAGTGGTAGATACGCTGGAGGGGAGGGATAGGATACAGAAGGACCTAGACAAATTGGAGGATCGGGCCAAAAGAAATCTGATGAGGTTAAATAAGGATAAGTGCAGGGTCCTGCACTTAGGATGGAAGAATCCAATGCACCGCTACAGACTAGGGACCGAATGGCTAGGCAGCAGTTCTGCGGAAAAGGACCTAGGGGTGACAGTGGACGAGAAGCTGGATATGAGTCAGCAGTGTGCCCTTGTTGCCAAGAAGGCCAATGGCATTTTGGGATGTATAAGTAGGGGCATAGCGAGCAGATCGAGGGATGTGATCGTTCCCCTCTATTCGACATTGGTGAGGCCTCATCTGGAGTACTGTGTCCAGTTTTGGGCCCCACACTACAAGAAGGATGTGGATAAATTGGAGAGAGTCTAGCGAAGGGCAACAAAAATGATTAGGGGTCTAGAACACATGACTTATGAGGAGAGGCTGAGGGAGCTGGGATTGTTTAGCCTGCAGAAGAGAAGAATGAGGGGGGATTTGATAGCTGCTTTCAACTACCTGAAAGGGGGTTCCAAAGAGGATGGCTCTAGACTGTTCTCAATGGTAGCAGATGACAGAACGAGGAGTAATGGTCTCAAGTTGCAGTGGGGGAGGTTTAGATTGGATATTAGGAAAAACTTTTTCACTAAGAGGGTGGTGAAACACTGGAATGCGTTACCTAGGGGGGTGGTAGAATCTCCTTCCTTAGAGGTTTTTAAGGTCAGGCTTGACAAAGCCCTGGCTGGGATGATTTAACTGGGAATTGGTCCTGCTTTGAGCAGGGGTTTGGACTAGATGACCTTCAGGGGTCCCTTCCAATCCTGATATTCTATGATTCTATGATACTCCGACAGCCATTACTTCCCCAGTAGAGCTGGATGTATTTTAAAGAATCTTTATTGAGGTTACAGGGACAAACCATCCCGATGTGTAGAAAGAATAGTAAATATGGCAGACAACCAGCTTGGCTTAACAGTGAAATCCTTGCTGATCTTAAACACAAAAAAGAAGCTTACAAGAAGTGGAAGACTGGACAAGTGACCAGGGAGGAGGATAAAAGTATTGCTCAGGCATGCAGGAGGGAAATCAGGAAAGCCAAATCACACTTGGAGTTGCACCTAGCAAGGGATGTTCAGAGTAACAAGAAGGGTTTCTTCAGGTACGTTAGCAACAAGAAGGTGGTCCGGGAAAGTGTGGGCCCCTTACTGAATGAGGGAGGCAACCTAGTAACAGAGGATGTGGAAAAAGCTAATGTACTTAATACTTTTTTTGCCTCTGTCTTCACGAACAAGGTCAGCTCCCAGACTACTCCACTGGGTAGCACAGAATGGGGAGGAGGTGACCTCTGTAGAGAAAGAAGTGGTTCAGGACTATTTAGAAAAGCTGGACGAGCACAAGTCCAAAGGTGCTAAAGGAGTTGGCTGATGTGATTGCAGAGCCATTGGCCATTATCTTTGAAAACTCATGGTGATCGGGGGAGGTCCTGGACAACTGGAAAAAGGCTAATGTAGTGCCCATCTTTAAAAAAGGGAAGGAGGATCTGGGGAACTACAGGTCAGCAACCGCACCTCAGTCCCTGGAAAACTCATGGAGCAGGTCCTCAAGGAATTAATTCTGAAGCACTTAGAGGAGAGGAAAGTGATCAGGAACAGTCAGCATGGATTCACCAAAGGCAAGTCATGCCTGACTAACCTAATTGCCTTCTATGATGAGTTAACTGGCTCTGTGGATGAGAGGAAAGCAGTGGATGTGTTATTCTTTGACTTTAGCAAAGCTTTTGATATGGTCTCCCACAGTATTCTTGTCAGCAAGTTAAAGAAGCATGGGCTGGATGAATGGACTATAAGGTGGATAGAAAGCTGGCTAGATCATCGGGCTCAACGGGTAGTGATCAATGGCCCCATGGCTAGCTGGCAGCAAGTATCAAGCGGAGTGCCCCAAGAGTCGGTCCTGGGGCCAGTTTTGTTCAATATCTTCATTAATGATCTGGAGGATGCTGTGGATTGCACCCTCAGCAAGTTTGCAGATGACACTAAACTGGGAGGAGTGGTAGATATGCTGGAGGCTAGGGATAGGATACAGATGGCCCTGGACAAATTAGAGGATTGGGCCAAAAGAAATCTGAGGAGGTTCAACAAGGACAAGTGCAGAGTCCTGCACTTAGGACGGAAGAATCCCATGCACTGCTACAGACTAGGGACAGAGTGGCTAGGCAGCAGTTCTGCAGAAAAGGACCTAGGGGTTACAGTGGACGAGAAGCTGGATCTGAGTCAGCAGTGTGCCCTTGTTGCCAAGAAGTCTAATTGCATTTTGAGCTGTTTAAGTAGGAGCATTGCCAGCAGATCGGGGGACATGATCGTTCCCCTCTATTTGGCATTGGTGAGGCCTCATCTGGTGTACTATATCCAGTTTTGGGCTACACGCTACAAGAAGGATGTGGAAAAATTGGAAAGAGTCCAGGGGAGAGCAACAAAAATGATTAGGGGGCTGGAACAAATGACTTTTGAGGAGAGGCTGAGGGAACTGGGGTTATTTAGTCTGCAGAAGAGAAGAATGAGGGGGGATTTGATAGCTGCTTTCAGCTACCTGAAAGGGGGTTCCAAAGAGGATGGATCTAGACTGTTCTCAGTGGTAGCAGATGACAGAACAAGGAGCAATGGTCTAGAGTTGCAGTGGGGGAGGTTTAGGTTGGATATTAGGAAAAACTTTTTCACTAGGAGGGTGGTGAAGCACTGGAATGAGTTACCTAGGGAGGTGGTGGAATCTCCTTTCTTAGAGGTTTTTAAGGTCAGGCTTGGCAAATCCCTGGCTGGGATGATTTAGTTGGGGATTGGTCCTGCTTTGAGCAGGGGGTTGGACTAAATGACCTCCTGAGGTCCCTTCCAACTCTGATATTCTTTGATTCTAAAAAGAAAAGGAGTACTTGTGGCACCTTAGAGACTAAGAAATTTATTTGAGCATAAGCTTTTGTGAGCTACAGCTCACTTCATCGGATGCATGCAGTGGAAAATTCAGTGGGAAGATTTATATACATAGAGAACATGAAACAATGGGTGTTACCATACGCACTGTAACCAGAGTGATCACTTAAGGTGAACTATTACCAGCAGGAGAGTGGGGGGGGGGGGGAGTGGAACCTTTTGTAGTGATAATCAAGGTGGGCCATTTCCAGCAGTTGACAAGAACGTCTGAGGAACAGTGGAGGGTGGAGGGGAGGAATAAACATGGGGAAATAGTTTTACTTTGTGTAATGACCCATCCACTCCCAGTCTCTATTCAAGCCTAAATTAATCGTATCCAGTTTGCAAATTAAATTTCAATTCAGGAGTCTCTCGTTGGAGTCTGTTTTTGAAGTTTTTTTGTTGAAGAATTGCAACTTTTAGGTCTGTAATTGAGTGACCAGAGAGATTGAAGTGTTCTCCAACTGGTTTTTGAATTTGCCAATTTGCTGATCTTTTTTATATGTTTGTATCATCTTTGTAGTATGAGTTATAAATATGTAGGGTATGTCTGTATTCCAAAACTTATGCTGTGTTTCTGGGTGACACCCCCAGACAGATTGGCATCAGCAGTGCTCAGCCTGTTCAATGGTCCATCAAGGGTCACCAGTTGTGAAATAAACCCATTGAAAGGAACCAGGGAAGACACCTTGTGAGTCAGCAAGGCATGTGGTATGCCTGTGGACAGAGAAGTCTAAGGCTTTTCCATGCCATGTGCTGTGAAGCTTGTGTTTGGGACAAAGAAAGTACAAGCCACATGGCAAAAGGAATACAAAATGGAGATGATGCAGCTGCCCTTTGTCTTCGATCCCATTTCCTACCCCTGGAGCAACTTCTCTACACACTGAAGCATTGAATAAAGGACTGAATGACCCATCCAAGCTGTAGATGTGTTCCCCAGCAAACTCACCAACACTGCTAAGAACCTGATATATGACTTTGAAGTCTGTTCTCAATGGTAGCAGATGACAGAACGAGGAGTAATGGTCTCAAGTTGCAGTGGGGGAGGTTTAGATTGGATATTAGGAAAAACTTTTTCACTAAGAGGGTGGTGAAACACTGGAATGCGTTACCTAGGGGGGTGGTAGAATCTCCTTCCTTAGAGGTTTTTAAGGTCAGGCTTGACAAAGCCCTGGCTGGGATGATTTAACTGGGAATTGGTCCTGCTTCGAGCAGGGGGTTGGACTAGATGACCTTCTGGGGTACCTTCCAACCCTGATATTCTATGATTCTATGATTCTTATGTATGTAATTGATTGCTTTACTATTTAACAACTCTCTTCTTGTTCTTTCTTTTCTCTTTATAATAAACCTTTAGTTTTAGATACTAAAGATACTGGCTGGTAGCATGGTAGTTTGTGTAAGATCCAACTTAATATTGTCCTGGCAATATGGCTGGCCCTTTAGGGTTCAGAAGAACATTTTGTATAGTGAGCAGAGCTTTTAAATAACTTATCACTGTACTGGACCTAGGTGCTGATTGGGAGCCAGAGAACTGGAATGCAACAAAGGGGGATGTGTGATTTGTTTTTGTGGGGGATCAGGAGTACAGTTTGTGACTGGTTGGTGAGTCTAACTTCAGTGTTGACCATCAGTTCTGGGAGAATATGCTCTTCTTTTTGCAGCCTGCCCCGACCTTGGTATTTTCAGTGAGGGCTACGCTAGGCACCCCGGGTCACACCAGCATTTATCAGCATGCACTCCAGCTACGTGCATTTTATCAGCTGTAGCTGTAAATGAACGGTGAGGGATTAACTGGAGAAGCTTGGCAGAGCTGTGAGTGTGGTATGAAGAGAGGTGCATGTGAAGCCTGAGGGACCTAGTCTGCCCCATTTCAGTGCTGAGTGTTGTAAGTTGTGTCAGTAAATGTATACAAAGGTGTGTTCTTGCCATGGGGATCGTTAGCAGTCTGGTGGCACATAATGCTCGTGGTCTCCGGGGCTTAGGCAGGGGTAAGCGAAGGCGATGACTCAGAAGGAATCCTCAGGTTGAGGGTAAGGGGTGCTAACATTTTGCAGTCGGAGATGGTTTATGTGGAATAGGCTCAATGCAGACTAGGCAGCTTCTGTTCACTACATCTGACCTAAACCCAAGTTTTGCCTTCGCAAAGAGAAGTGTTAGACTCTGTGCTGGGGGTAGGCAACTATGGCACGCGAGCTGCTTGCCAGTGGCACTCACACTGCCCGGGTCCTGGCCACCGGTCCGGGGGGGCTCTGCATTTTAATTTAATTTTAAGTGAAGCTTCTTAAACATGTTAAAAACCGTATTTACTTTACATACCGCAATAGTTTAGTTATAGATTATAGACTTATAGAAAGAGACCTTCTAAAAAATGTTAACATGTATGACTGGCACGCGGAACCTTAAATTAGAGTGAATAAATGAAGACTCGCCACACCACTTCTGAAAGGTTGCCGACCCCTAGCCTGTGCTATACTGCTCCTGTGCTCTGTTCCCAGAGGGTTGTGTAGCAGGGGAGGGCACAGGGCTGGGGTGTGTGTCCCTGGCAGGTCGGGGTGATGCTGAAACAGGACAGAGCTGAGTTTGCATTGTGGGGTGATGTGAAACTTAACTCTTCATTTCTCATTACAATAAGCTAGGGGACAGGAATCCTTACCCAGCGAGGTCACAGTCTCATAGTTCTCCTGCATGACGTCTCTGTAGAGGGCTCTCTGAGCAGGGTCCAGCAGAGCCCACTCTTCCTTCGTAAAATACACAGCCACCTCCTCGAAGGTCACCGGCCCCTGAAAGAGCAAGAGTCCAACCCTCAGTAACTGCTGCCCCACTGACAACCCCACTATTCATGGGGCAGCAGGGCCAGTCACATGGAAGCTCTGGGAGGCTCACAGTCAGCACAATCCCACCCCCACCCCACACAGAGCAGCCAACAGGCATCAAGATGAGGAGAGAAAGAGCCCCTCGTATCCCCTAAAAGACACAGGGGTAGGTGTCTTCACATCCGTCACACACCTACTAGCCAGAAGCTGATACAGAAGATGGAGCCCAGGGCCCAGGGCCAATTCCTGGGTGGGAATACCAACCCCCTCCTCATTCCCAGCAACTGGATGTGAGGGACAGGACATCACACAAACCTTCTTGAGCGTGCCCCCTCAAATGTCATTGCAGCCCCTCATTCAGGCTCCAGCACTGGGAGTCTGGCAAGTTTTCCCAACCAGTCCGGGGATTTGTTTCCTGTTCCACAAACCAGGGGATTTTTCATCCCCAGCTTTATGGGTCTGTTCCTAGAGTCTAGGCCAAGTCCCAAAAGGTTTGTCACACCCTGCCTCCCTCCTTTCTCAAACATCAGCACTTCGTTCCCCCTCCCATCTCCAGACCACATTCCCCAGAAGCTCCCACTGCCTATTCACCCACGAAAGCTCATGCTCCAATATGTCTGTTAGTCTATACGGTGCCACAGGACTCTTTGCCGCTTTTATATATTTACTGTTCCTCTCCCGGCAGCAACTACTCAATAATCCCTCCCTGAATTGGTTTGCTGACTGCCATTTCCATCTTTTGTCTCATGGGAGGGTTTGGAGTAAAATATGGATATTATTCTGTATTCTTTCACATCAAGAAGGGCAACTGGGAAGATTTCAGAGCAGCCTTCAATTTAATTTCACGTCAAAATTGCCCCAGGCGCTTTCCCTGCAGAGAGACACTCCAGATTCTGCCACACTGGGAAAACGCTTGATCACTTTATTACAGTGCAGACCTGGCCCCTCCCGCCAGGACTAAACCCACCAGAGACATTTTTCAATCCTCCCAGTGACAAACTTTCTGAACCAAATGGTAGAACAGAAGAGAACCAAAGGAGTCACTTTGGGGGATTCCCCCAGACTTGGTCCCCAGGGCAGCATACTCCCAGGCAGGGGGAATAGGGAGACTCAGGAACTTGCTTTTCCTCCTTCTGCTCCTCCCCTTGTTCACAGGCAAGGGAATCTGTCCCGCGATGTTGCAATAAGCATGTCTGGGCAGGTCAGAGATCTGGGAATTTCTCTCCCCACTTATTTCTCCCACTGCCCCTGTCAGTCTCTCTCCTCTTTCCCTTTCAATCTCCTTTCCCCTCTCCCTGCCCCTCCGGTTTGGACAGTCCCATTCCTGGGTCATTTTCTTCCCCATGGCTGGATCAGCTCCTGCAACTACTACTGAGAGGAGAGATGAGGAATGAGGAGGGGTTGTTTGTGCCAAATCACTTTGCTGCCCGTCCTCGGCACCTTCCTTGAGGTCTCTGGCTCAGGAACTGATGTTGGCAGAGCGTAAGTCTGCCTTAGGGGACTTGTTCCAACTGGAGAAATTCTTCACCTTGGCTCAGCACAGAAGAAATTTTAAATAAAGTCACTCTCCAGCACAGATCCCACTGGGACAGAAGGAGCAGCTCAACTTGGGCTTCCAGATAACAGTGGAGGAAACAGCAGCATCTCAGCCAGGAAGCTCAATTCAAGACTCCTCAATAGAGAGAGAGAGAGTTTGTCTTTTAAAAGACTTTAAATAAACTCAGAATAGGAAGCAATAGTAAAAATCAAGAAAAAAATACAAATTCATAAAACAACTGCCCATCCCTAAAACTATTAAGTGCATTTCCAGCAGCCCACCCCTGAATAATGTGATCCAAATTATGTATGAGTAGAATATCTAAATTCCAAATGAAGGCAGAAATCCACTAAAAAATAAATTAAAAAATGAAGCCCATTGGCAATGCCAGTACCAGATACTTTGCATTGTCTGTTTTTCAAAATGGCTGTCTTTGCTTGACTCAAAATGACGTTCACACGGCATATTACAGATCTATTTGTGAATCCATACTTAATGGTAAAAGGAAATACACTATGAGAAAAATCAAGGGACTATAACCAAAAGATACCTTGAAATACAACAAATAATGGGTGTAACCTGGAACAAGTAAGAAACAGATGAGAAACAGTCTCCCCCATGTCACAGGGCACACATGGACACGTTCAGAGTCAAATGATGCACACATTCGAGGCCATACCCCTGTGAAGAATTCTCCATTGGAGATCACCCATATGCTTCGCAATCACAGGATTGCATAGAGACCACCAGGCTGGATAGATGGAGTCTGCCGCCAGAAACTGTCTTCTCCACACTGAACCAGGATAATCAATAAGCATTTGAAAATGCTGAATCTTTACCATAATCATATACAGGTATAATGCTTTGGGGCCTAAGCTATTAAAAGTACATTTTTAAAACTCACTGAAGGTAAGCAAATCGCCATGCCTATCAATGTCCCAATCCACAGCAGGAGCAACAGGCAAGGAAATAGAACTGTGAGTATAATCGGGGACGACTTGTTCAAAGGGACATTTGTCCAGATCAGCAACACTGTGTCTCCAATAAAAAAAAAAGAAACCAGCAAACAGAATGAAAACCAAGCTTAGCAGCAATGGCCTCTGCTGAGACCCATGCAGAATTAGAAAAAAAATCAATTGAACTCATTTTCTTCCACCTGCTGCAATAAGTGCACCCTGAACTTTGCTATCCAACAGGTCCCACAAGCACAGGTGTTTTTAAAATATTTTTCAAGCTGTCCTACAACCCAGCATCATTATTGCCATGAAAGTCTTTTTTAAGTTCTGCAACACCCGGCTCTAACTGCTCCATTCTCTGGCAGAGGCCCAGAGTTGTCTGCTGTATATACATTGACTTTGCCACCTCCCACCATTGCCTCAAGGAAGGAAAGGCGTCCTTTGGAGGCAACCAGGTGCCGCAAAAAATATTTAAAAGAGTCCCCAAAATGAACATCCTGTACAAGGCAAGTGTTAAAATGCTAGTATGGGTGACAGTCTCCCACAGAGAGAAGAGAACACAAATGAGACCGAACACGATCTGAAATCCCAGCTGGGACAATGCAACTAGAAAGCAAATGATGAATAAACACATAAAAAGCCCTGCCCAAGTGGGTCCTAGACAAAGAGCTGGTACCGGTACTCAACCAGCTGTACGGCTGGGCATAAGGTTGGAAATGCTGTCGCAACACTGACAGACCCTGGTCATCAGCAGGCAGGATCAAACCTGGGACTTCTGGAGCTCAGTGGTCTCGGTGCCACTAGATGGGCCAGAACACGACACCCAGGGGGCGTGTAGGTTATACTATCCCACATCAGTCCGGTCAGCAGCCTGTCAAAGAGCTGAAAGTCACTGAGCAGACAGTGGATGAGGTTCCAGATGACTCCTATCCAATCTGTTGTTAAGAGTACAATTGAAATTGCTCCCCCCCACCCCAAATTAAAATATCACCTGTCAAAAAAACAATTTGCCAAAAGAGCACCCAAGTGCTGGGAAGAAAAAAAGAAAAAGTTCCCTGTATTTCCCTCCAGGAGGATTTTACACATTAACCAAAAAAAGATGATATTGCTCAAAAGTAGCTTGACCCATCAATAAACGTCCTGGAACAACGGCCTGCAGGGCCAGCCCATCTGCAAAGAGAAAGGCAACTCCCACACTCCCCGTGGAACCAGGACTCAGAAAAACCTCCCCTCTCCAATCAGAAAGCCAATTGGTTTGGTGCCTGCATCTCTGCAAGAGTCCTGCAGGAATGAAACGTCCACTTTCTTCTGAGACAGGCCCTCAGAAAGAGCCTGTAGGAGGTACACAGTCACAGAGAGCGCTGCCTAGTGGGAAGGGGAGGTTTTTGGCAGGGTGTCTCCCTGTTGCAAGCACAGCCCGGTCCTTCAGTGTCCCTGCCACAGGGGTTTCCCGTTCTCCCCATGAGCATAGAAGCTCTACTAGGCTGGGCCCTTGGACAGTCCACGCCTTCCCCAGCTGGGGACTCCTGGTAAAAGTAATACCCGGCAGCGACCCAGGCCCCCTGAGCAGTGTGTTCCCTGACTGCACTGGCCAAACCAGCCTGCTTCACAGCGCCCTCAGAAACTGGGGCCCCCTCCACCATCCATGGCCATTTTTTAAAAGGGGGCTTTCCCCACAAGCCAGAGTCCCCAGCGAAGGCCACGGATTCCACAGCAACAGGCTCTGCCTCCATTTCATAGTCAGGAGTCCCAGAACCAGTCATGCCATCTTCCCCCAGCTTGTAAAGGGCATTACCTCCCCAGAGGCCTCTGCAGCCCATTGGCCCCCCAGTCTCTTTCCTCAGAGAAACACCCATGTTTCCAGGCCCAGGGTCACAGCTCCCTGGGGCAGCCCGCCTCTTTCTCGGCCACTGATTGACTAAACGTGTCAGACTCCCGCCAGGCCCTTGCTAGCCACACACACTCCCCAGTCCTATATTTTAGGGACATGTTTGGAACCATTGTTTAAAATCATAAAAATCTGCCTATGGAAGAAGCAGACATGCCAAAACTCCAGGGCTTTACAGCCCCGGGGAATCCTCACAAGAAGGCTGGTGATTTCACCATAGCTTGCCAGGTCTCACGCCAGCTGCTCATTTCTTTACAAAGGAGGGACATTAGAGACAGTGACTTTAACAGATGATGTTGAGAGGGCAACAAGGACAGAAACACCAACAAGGACAAAAACAGCCCAGTCCTTCAGCTGGTTGGCTAAGACCCTGGATAAAATCTTATAAACAGAGCAGAGAGAGGGGAAATCGGTCTCCAATTCCATAAATCACAGAGGTCCCCCTTTTTGAGAAGCACAGTGATCGCTGCCCGGTGGCAGGACCTGGATATACTTCAGCACCCCTAGAAAACAGTCAATAAGATGCCAGAAATCTTTGCAGAATTGGGATGGCAGCCCACTGATCCCTGAGGCCTTGCCTGTAGAGAGCTGCGGAACTGCAACAGAGGGCTCCAGCAATGACAGCGGGGCAGCCAGACACCGTTGCAGCTCTCTGGGCAGACAGGATAATCCCTGATGCAGCTCGGCCATTACCATGTCTCTTACCATGTCATAGGCTTTGGGAACACACAGAGAGCTGTAAAAGGAAACAGCTGCTTTCCGGATCTCAGCAGGGTCAGTCATCAGACGACCATCCGACAGCTAGAGAGAAGAAATCTGCTGATGGTCCATAGTCTTTTTCTCCATCCCCAGCCCCACAAGACAGCTTGGAGAAGCACCAATGTCAAGTGGGTGGGTCAAACAGGCCCAACCTGGGCCCCGTGCCCCTTCTCTTCCAACAAGCACCTCAGGCATTAATACTTCTCCGTTAGAGATTGGGGAATCTGCACTGGCTCCCCATACAGCTGGATCTGGAGTTTCCTGACAGCCCACCCCTAACACTCCCAAACCACTGTGGATAGTGGGGTGAAATCTGAGCCCTTCAGTAGTATTAAAGCACTAGTGGAAAGCCCAGGCAGAAAGAGGAAGATACACTTACAGAGTCCCAATGATGTTCAGACAAATGAGTGGGGGACATGGAAGAGCAAACAGGTAAGGCTGTCATGAATTGGTAATGACAGAAACCCCCCTTGGTGAGGTTTGAAGGACTGACTCTTGCCAGGCAACTGGTGGAGTGTGTGTGTGTGGGAGGGGGAGGGTATCTCTGGTAAGCTTTTAGCAAGTGTGTATGTTCTTTTATTTATCTTTAAATATGTTCTCTCTGTAATGTTTTCCCCTTAAGAATAAGTGTTTGCTCAGAAAGCTTTGTGTGGCATTATATAACTGCAGGCCGTGGTGCTGTTCACAGCAGCTGGAGAAAAAGCCGGGTACACAGGCTGGCCTGTTCGGGTAGTCTGGCTTGCTGGGAATATCACTGTATAAGCAGGGAGCTGTGCGGCCAGGAAACACCCCGTCCGGAGGGAGAAAGCAGCGGGTCTCTGCCCAAGCGAGGTGACTGCGAGGAGCCAGAAGCCTAAGCATGGGCCAGGAGGGGGAACACAGGTGCAGTTCCCTGAGCTGTGACACAGATTCGATATTAGAACCTGCACCCCCTGCCAGCCATTCACACAGGCAGAGGGAGCCCTGCGCGATGCTTTCACCGGAGGATGGAGGGCACGGAGGAGCCACAACAGTTAAGAAACTTCCAGCCCTGTCCCTGACCAATAATGGCCACTGACCCACCTCAGAGGTGGCTGCATCTCAGGGCTGGAGGAAGGAACCCTTCGTGGAGACCATTTGTTATGGGGTTTGGGGATACTCTGGTCAGAGTCACTGAGCCATAGTCACAGGGTTTAAGGCCAGAAGGGACCCCCTGGTCTTCTGGCCTGACCTCCTGTATGTCACACACCATCAGCACCAACCAGCATCGCACACTAAACCCAACAACTGACCTGAGACCAAAGTCTCAGAGCCCATAGGAACCTAAACTATTCTGTGCTACGGGAAGAGGAGTAGAGGGACACAGTTGCACCAGTGCCAGAGGGCCCAGCAATGGCAGGGAAATGAGTCAGCCAGATACATCCAGATAATCCTGGCAAGTGACCCGGCACCCCACACTCTAGAGGAAGGGGGAAAATACTCAAGGTCACTGCCAATCTGACCTAGGCAGACTCCACTGTGGTGATCAATTAGACCCTGGGCATGTGAGCAAGAACCCACCAGCCAAACAGCTGCGAGAGGGAATGTTCGGTGCTATCACAGAGCCCTGGCCCCACCCAGTGTCTTGTCTCCAGCCATGGCAGTCTCTGAGGCTTCAGAGGAAGAAGACAAAATAAATAAATAAATAAAAACCCAGAATACGTGGGGTGAGAGAATCCCATCCTGACCCCAGTAGGGGGCTGGCTCAAGCTCTGAAGCATCAGCTTTTAGCAACATAAGAAATAAACTGGAACCCAAGGCTGCTCAGCCCAACCCCCACTATCACAAGCAATGCCGTCATACGATCCCGTTCATAATCAGTTGAAGGAGGGAGAGGAAAAATTGAAGTTGTTTGCCCCCAGGGGAGTGACCCCCTCATCCTGCCCCATCTGGGGAAAAGGTAAGGGTCCAGCCAACTGTCCAGTTAGCAGCTGGGAAACACTCATCCCCCAAATATGGGGAAGCCTCTGGCTTTGATGTCTACTAAATATGGGAGACGTCACTTTCATCAGCCAACATTTTAATGGAGATAAATGAGGACACAGATGATTCTCAAATGAGAGGGGAAAGTTGGTTTTTAGGATATCAGACCTACCCCCTGCAGCTTCCAATCTGGGGAATGACTCAGGAAAACAGGTTCCCTCCAAACAGGAGTTGCTACAATGAAATAAACATGGGGAAGACCTCTAAAACGGAGAGGGTTTTTTAATTCGTTTTTGATAACTACACAGAAAATAGCAAAATCGGAGAGGTGATCTCAATGTTCAGTAATTAAAGGGAAAAGGGAGGAAATCTGAGGAATTTGGGGTCAGTTTTCACAAATTAGAGAACAAAGTAGGAAAATGTGAGGATTTTAGACAGGGTGTATAAAAATTGGTGATTTTTATTTAATTTTTTCATGTTATTTAAATCAGATTCTTTTGATTTTATTATTTAAATTAGTATGAGTTTTTCTTTTAAAAAAACCTGTTTAAAATGAATTTTGAATTTAATACACAATATTTGAAGACCTAGCCTTATTATAATCTCTTAAAATATTTAAATAACAAATAAATATGATGAATCCGGGAGCCTCTATCAAACACTTGACATTAAAGGCTGCTTTTCTATGTAAAGAAAGAATCAGGGGGAAAGAATCTAACTTTTGAGGTAAAGATTTATAAATACAGCACAGTAGATCGTTAAGGGCTTCATCCTGTGGGCATCAGGGGCTGTGCCACTGGGTGCCTCAGACTGGCAAAGTCATCACAGGTGTTGGGACAAAGCCACTGACTCAAAGAGACACCAACAAGGAATGTAAGCTGAAGTCTCTTTCAGGTATATTGGAACATTTTCCCAGGCTGACCTGAAATAATCAGTTTAATTCACTAACTAGAGTTATTTTCTCTGTTTAATAAATCACTTAGTTGTAAATGTGAAACATGTTTTGATAAAAGAAGTTTATGTATCCAAGACATTTCAGATGATTTAGTTTCATAAAAATACATTTTATATGCTGCTTTGTGTGTTTAATTAAATTCTAGTTACCATCCTAATGCAGCATAACACAGAATCACTAGCAAAAAGTTAATTTTCTATTAAATAAGCAATATATCATTCACCATTTTCTAATGTACTAAAAATGTACAATTAATAAAAATATGAAAATGTTAAGCTATATAATGTATCTAGTTATAGTGTATCCTCTTGGTAGCAAAAAGATGTACCTAATCTCAGTGGTGTTGGAACTAGGAGGGCTGGGGGTGGCTGCCGCACCCCCGGGCTTGAAGTAGTAATAGCAAACACCAAATACATAGTTTCAATGGTTTCCATCATCAGCACCCCCCACTATAAAAATTGTTCCAGCACCTCTGCCTAATCTAGTGTAAAGTGTCTATTTAGTTTTAAATCAACATGTTGTAATCGTTGTGTCAACCAAAGGGAATGCACCTTTCTTTAGACAAAAAACCAACAACAACTACAAGTGGAAAAGTTTACTAAACTTCAGTGCTTTATATCAAGGCTTCCCACTGGGTTATTTAAATTATTATTTGAATTGCTGATTTAAATTGCCTTGTTTTAAATCAATCCACCCTGATTTTATATCAATGATCAATAATAGCTAAAGAGGCAAAATGAGTGATTTATCAATATTTTATCAGCAGAAAGGAAAAGAGCAACAGTAGCAATAATTTTATTGTAATATTCAAGAATTTGAGAAAAGGACAAAATCTAATGAGATTTTTATGTTAATATTCTATATTTAGATTGGCAGGAAGAAATCTCAAGAGCATATTACCTTAGTAACATAACTACAGAGAAAGTGGGGCAATTTTGGGGGGGGGTATTTTATATCGATCTTTAGGAATTAGGGAGAAAAAATGGATTAAAAATAATATTTGACAATAGGAGAGAAAAACACCAAGATCTGAGGGTAATTCAATAATTACAGGGGAAAAGGGGGAAAGTTTGAGGGGATTCAACAGGAATGTTCAATAAAGGATCAGAAAGTGATGGTTCCCTCCACCCCCACCATTCACATGCAGAGCAGGGAGCCCTTTGTGTCACTCATGCAAGGGAGGAGGTGTAGAGCAGGAGATGGGCAGGCGGCTGAGTTGAGGGGGGGGGGGGGGAAACAGCAGCTGAGAGTGGATCCTCCAGGGGGGACATTGGCTCCCCCTTCCCCTCCTGTGCCCCTTCCAGGCCCTGTTGCTGGCAGAGACTGGCCACCCCACCATCCCCACCCCAGATTCAGCCGTGTTTCAGGCCTCTCCCAAACAGCACCCACTAACCCCCCATCCCATTTGGGCAACAATTTCCCACCTAAACAAGGACAAACTGCTGCAGATGGAATGGGCAGGGGAAACCCACATATCTGAGGAGATTTTAGATTGAGATTTGAGAAATAGAAAGAAAATGGGTTAATATCTGGGAGGGTAAAAGGTGAATCCTCTGAGAGAAAAGTCGGGTGCGGGGAACCAGGTGGATTTGACAGGTTTCAGAGTAGCAGCCCTGTTCGTCTGTATCCGCAAAAAGGACAGGAGGATTTGTGGCACCTTAGCGACTAACATATTTATTAGAGCATAAGCTTTCCTGAGCTGCAGCTCACTTCATGGGGTGGATTTGATAGTCATATTTGATCATTAGAGAGAAAGGAGGAAGAAGTGGAGAGAATTTTTTTCAACATTTGAGGGGAAAGTGACAAAACCAGAGAAGATGCATTTAACTCTCCCCCCCCCCCCCACCTACCTCTTCCCCTGGTCTTCTCCCCCTGAAATCTCCTGCCTTCCCAGAGACAGTTCAGACTCCCCCGGGTCACACTTGCCTGGTGTCAGGTATCAGAGGGGAAGCCGCGTTAGTCTGTATCCACAAAAACAAGCATGCATCTGAAGCAGTGGGGTTCTTTTACCCACAAAAGCTTAGACCCAAATAAAGCTGTTAGTCTTTACTTGGTGCCACCGGACTCCTCCTCGTTCCAGCTCGCAGGGTCTGTCCCGTCCCGCCACCTCTGGCTCATTGTTCATCCCTCCCTTCCCCACCCCTCCGCCCCCACACAGGCAAGCGGGGGGACCAGCTCTGGGGCCTCTTTCCCCACCTGCAGCCCCCGGGGCTTTGCCTGTCCAGCCGGTCCTGCCCAGAGCTGCAGCAGGCAGCTCCGACCCTCGCCGGGCCCTTGACCGGGGCTGCGAGACCCGAGAACCCCTGGGGCAGAGAGTCACTTTCCTGCCCGTCCCCAGCACTTCCCAGGGGAGCTTCTCACTCACCTGCAGTCTGCAGCCCGGGGGGCTGGTCCCCGCTGGAGAAAGTCCCCCGCCGCTGGGCAGGGAGGGGTTAATGAGGGGCTCCCCCCAGCCCAGACCCCCATTGGGGTGCGGGGAGTCAGCAGCTGCTCAGCCCGGGCTCCCGGGTCAAAATGGAGGGAGCAGCGCCTGGGATTTTAGGAGCATCCGCGCCCAGGTGTCTGGTCTCGGGGCTTTGTTCTGCCTGCTGCCCGCCTCCTTCCTCCCAGCACCCAACGCTCAGCGCTGCAGCAGCCCCTTCCTGTGTCAGCAGCCCCGGGCCTGTCTCCGGCTGCTGGCTGGAGCCTCCCCTCTGTCTTTGCCGGGCGCGGAGCGCTGCCCTGAGCGCCCGCTGCAGGCAGGCTCTTGGGACCAGCTCCTGGTCGCCGCTGCAGGGGCCGAGCCGGAGAGAGGGAATGCCCTGGGGACAGGAACGTGACTCAGTCTCCCTGCCGGAGAGGAGGGGAAGGGGTGAGACAGGGAAAGAGGAGAAAGAAAGGAGCAGACGGAAAATCAGTGGGTGGGGGAGGGGGCTCCCAGCAAGAAGTAGCAAATGACAGCTGAGGCCTCTGAGAAAGTACCTAGATAAAATATCACATAGCCGCAATTATTAAACACTTTCGGACAACTGCGGTAAGTTTCGAAATTGTTTTGAGTGTACAAAGAGTATTAACTTCGGTTTTGTCAGATAGAAGGATTGCAGGCCTAGATGCAGATAGATAGGTAAACCTATTCAAAACTTCCCAGCCTTAGTGTGGCTTGTTTAGTATCCCTATCAGAGTTTGAAAGAAAATGACACGTGAACGCTGGAGCTTAGCCTTATGAGTCAAGCCCCCTAACCTTGGCATTTTCAGTGTGGGCTCCCCAAGGCACAGCGGAAAGGGGTGCAGGTTCCTGGGGTGATGGGACTACAGGGGGTCATTGTGGCCATGGGAGTGTCACTGTGAGGGGCAGGGTCCATGAGGGTGTGACTGTGACGGGAGGGCTGTAATGGGGGAGCTATGGGGTGTCTCTGTGACGGGGAGGGGCTGTAAGGCTATGGTCACTTCCAGGCACCCCCTGACATGGGTGTTGAACTGCCCCCTCCTTCTGCGGGTGCTACGTGAATAATGTAACTGAAGTCAACGTACTTAGATCTACTCACCGTGGCGTCTTCACGGCGGTGAGTTGACTGCTGCCGCTCCCCCGTCAACTCCACCTGTGCCTCTCGCGGCGGTGGAGTACAGGAGTCGACGGGAGAGCGCTCATGGGTACATTTATCGCATCTAGACAAAACACGATAAATCAACCCCTGCTGGATTGAACGCTACCTGCCAATTCGGCGGGTAGTATACGCATACCCTAGGTCTCGGTTTAAGTTTTTCTGGAATCTGGATTTTACCCTAATGGTGGTGGTTATTATGCAGTGATTCCTGTTCCATTTTTTAATTTTGCTATGGCTACCTTTTTCCATTTCTGTCCCCATTCTTCAGGCACAGGGTAGCTACCTGAAGCTTGCTGTTGGCCACCAATATTTATAACAGGGGACAGCACGTCTCTTTTTTTCTAGGTTTTTTACCTCTGTTTCCAGTGTTTTATTTTGTTCCCATGCTTGCTGTCTCTGGACTGCTTGCCACCCTGCTAGGAGAGCGGGAGTGTTCCAGAGCTCTGTGGCTTCTCCTGCTTCTTTTAACTCTTTCTTTGTTTCTGTTACTTGCAACACCAATTTTGTGGCATGTTATCTTAGCCATTTAACAGCCATGGTTATAGTTTGCAATTTTCTACATTTCAAGGCTACAGTCTGCCCTAGCCTTACAAATTCCATTGCATGTTTCTTCCCCACTATATTTTTTTAATTCATATGGACCTCTTTTGCTAGCAACCCAGCATATCCATGCCTTCTAAAACTTTGTGGGGATTTTCAGGGAGAGGATAAGCGGGTTCCCTAATACATAATTTTCTACCACGTTAGATTGTGATTCCTACGGAGGGCAGCTTGCTTACTTACCAGATCAGCGGTTGGTGTCACCAGTGTGGTCAGATGTTTGGCTGCTTGTGTGTGTTCTCCCTGTGTGGTGCTCCAGCTCTGCCCAGACAGCTGGCACAGCAGATCTCTAGCGAACCGCCCAATGACCACAAAATCTGTTCAGGTGTGAAGGCACTTGGTCAGGTTTATTGCCAATGAAGCATGGTCCTAGCTCCCCAGATCGATGTCTACAGTTATACCCATGAAAATGGACGCAGCTCAGTCAGTGGCCAGACTTCCGATTGCCCCCTTGGCTGGCCAAAGACACTCCTTCTGAGATCCATCTTTATACGCCAATACAAACAAGTTATGTGTTGCCCCTGACATATCAGAATCATAGAATCATAGAAGATCAGGGTTGGAAGGGACCTCAGGAGGTCATCTAGTCCAACCCCCTGCTCAAAGCAGGACCGATCCCCAATTAAATCATCCCAGCCAGGGCTTTGTCAAGCCTGACCTTAAAAACTTCCAAGGAAGGAGATTCCACCACCTCCCTAGGTAACGCATTCCAGTGTTTCACCACCCTCCTAGTGAAAAAGTTTTTCCTAATATCCAACCTAAATCTCCCCCACTGCAGCTTGAGACCATTACTGCATCCTCTGGGGTGGAGGGTGCCATCCTCTGACGTATCTGGATGCCACCCATTGCCTTATACCTGTTGGTTTGATCAAAACCTATCTATCCATCATGCTGTTATCCTGACCTTATCCTTAAGATGGGTCGGCGTGTTTCTGTTATCTCTGGTGAATGTGCTGGTATCGGGGTGTGCTGGTACCACCTTTCTGGAATGGGTTTGCGTGTGTATTCTTGTGCCTAGCACTACCTAGGAACGTGTGTTTCTGCAATATCAGCCCTGGTCTTGCCAGATTCTGTGAGCAGGACCTGCCTCTGGCTCACACCTTAACTTTGCTTTATATCAGCAAAGTTTTGACCACTACGTTAGTTCAGGCCTCTAATACAAGGGCTTAAGTCTCACGTTCTCTTTCTACTACAATTACTGCAATAACGTTTGTATAAAATATGCCCGTGAGGTATCATGTGGAAGCTAACAACACGCTGGTTATTAATGTCACTGTAAAATGCATGTGCTAACCTTAGATGTGACATTCTGAATTTCCTCTGTATGCTGTCACTAGAACATGTTTAACACAAAGACAGCCTCCCTAGGGAACAGTGACGCACAGGTGTGTCCTAGACAAAGGAATGGGGGGGTTGCTTCCACTTACCTAAAGCTTCAAGCTAGACCAGCAGGGGTTCTCCTGAGCCTGAACTCAGGAGACGGAGAACTAACAAGGCTCCTGCACACAGAGAGACACAGGAGACTGAATCTCCAGGTGGCTTTGCTGACAGGATGGGTGTATTTATCCCAGTTATATTAACAAGCAGTGACGCATTGAGTCCTTCACAGAGCAGTCTGAGGATGAGCCATGGTAGGAGCTGTGCGCTGCAGAGAAACATCTCTCAGAGTTCACTCATAGAATCATAGAATATCAGGGTTGGAAGGGACCCCAGAAGCTCATCTAGTCCAACCCCCTGCTCAAAGCAGGACCAATTCCCAGTTAAATCATCCCAGCCAGGGCTTTGTCAAGCCTGACCTTAAAAACCTCTAAGGAAGGAGATTCTACCACCTCCCTAGGTAACGCATTCCAGTGTTTCCCCACCCTCTTAGTGAAAAAGTTTTTCCTAATATCCAATCTAAACCTCCCCCAAACTGGTAACTGGTTGTTACTTGCTAGTTTGCTAGTGAGGAAGACAGGCTGGTGTAGCAGGAAGCTGGCACAGTCTAGTCCAGTGGTTCTCAAACTTTTGTACTGGTGACCCCTTTCACACAGCAAGCTTCTGAGTGCGACCCCCCTTATAAATTAAAATCATTTTTTTCTATATTTAACACCATTATAAATGCTGGAGACAAAGCAGGGTTTGGGGTGGAGGCTGACAGCTCGCGACCCCCCCCCCCATGTAATAACCTCGCAACCCCCTGAGGAGTCCCGACCCCTAGTTTGAGAACCCCTGGTCAAATCACTCTTGCTGAGGTAGGGAGGTAACAGTGGCTCAGAGCTCTGGGTAGCCCCTGCAGTGAGTTCCAGCAGGTGCTCATCAGGTCCCGGGAGGTGGTGAGGGAGAGGCGCATGTGTCATAATGAAAGACGGGGCTCACTGCAACTCCTTCCCTTTCCTTTATGTCTGAGTGCCCCCCCCTCTCCCCGCCCCAGCAGCCAGACCTTGTGCTTTTGCCTCTCCTGGAATGAAATTCTGAAATTCTCCCATTCCTAGACCTTGGGCGACAATACCCTGTGTGAACAACTATCCCCTCTGGAGTAGGGAGTCCCTTTGTAAACTGCTCCAGTCCTGCTCATCTAACCCAGTTCTGCAAGCTGGCTACTGCCAGCCAGTAGAATATCCAAAGTTAAGAACCATTCATTATTTTTGCCAAGGGTGGCTCATCTTGAGACTTTCTTCTTATCCTGCTTGTTTTCCTCACAGATCTCCTATGAAACGAATCCAAATGATTCAGACAGTAAATATTGCAGGAACCAGGGCAACATACAGCATTCATCAGTATTATGGAGCAGCTCCGTCTCCGTCACAGGGGTTTGGAGAAATATGACTACGGGATACCTGGGAAGTGGAGAGGGTGGGAGGAAGGGGCTGTGGGAGTTTTGAGGGATGTGGAGCTGTGGGGGATCCCAGCCCATTCACACACAATTCCTGCCCAGACCCCACTGAGTTAGAGCCTGAGCTCCATGAGCTCTGGCATTCCTCTAGCCCAGTTTCATTTTATTTTCCTTACTTTTCTCAAATATTATTATTCATACTCTTCCCTTCTTGCCACTGCATAATGCCTACCTCACCGCCCACCACACACACCCCTGTTCCCTATCCATGTGGACCCCAGCCACTGTTCCTGATTCGTTACATTCTTCCCAGTCACAAGACAATCCCTTTCCTAGGACAAATGTATACTATCTTGGAGACGTCGTAGGTTGGTAGTGAAACTTCTGCAGATTCATAGGGTCTTGCTTTCCCTTCCCCTTATGCAACAATCACAATCTCTCTTTCCTGCTGTTACCCACTTAATTTAGAGCATCCTGCCTATATTTTACCAAGGGCTGAAGGCGTGATCTGGTTAATTTATGACACCCCCGCTTATATCCTATTGAGGGCTTAAGGCATGACCCAATTACCTGGCAGGAACCTAATAAACCCCCCTGCTTCTGGCAGTCAGGGAGAAGGAGGAAGGAGAGAGGACTGGAGCTTGGAGGTGTGTTGTGAGACTTGAAAGACCAGAGAACTGAAGTAAGGGAGACCCTGCCCTGGCAGGGCAGGGAGACTCCCTCCCCCAGCGTCTAAGGACCGAAGGTACCCCACCCAAGGTGGAAGAGGGTAAGAACCCACAGGGGTTGAGAGGGGCTGTGACTCAGAGTGAGGAGCAAACGCAGACCCCTCCCCGACTTCCCTCCTTTACCACTGTCCCGGGCCACTAGCGGGGGCCCTTGGAGCCCAACAGCAGGGGCAAAGGGTGGTATATTAGCCCCCCACCAAGAAAAGCGCAGGACCCACCATACAAACATCGGCCATCTTGTCACACAGGGTATAAAGATATATCTCAGGGGGAGTGTCTTTGTCCAGTCGAGGGAGGACTGGAAAGTTCCACCATTCACTGAACTGCGGCCATTGTCATGGACATACATGTCTTAGTATCCTCGTAGAGTCTGCCAGGGGCTATTACCATGCTTCGTTGACAATAAACCTGGCCAGGTACCTTCAGACCTTAACGGATCAATGGTCATTGGTCGGTTCTCTCACGGTCCGCTGTGCCAGCTGTCTGCACAGAGCTGGGGCAGCAGGACACAGGAAGAACACACACACACACAGCCAAACATCTAACCACAGCATGTATGCCGCTAACCTGGCTACTGTAAAGGAACCTGCAAAGTTATCGCCACCTGGCAGAGGAAGGAATAAGGCTGCTGTCCTTAACTTCTGGGAGAGGATTGCTGAGTGCTTCCATGGAAGTTACATTGAGATCGCTCAGGAAGATTCAAGGGACATCCCTGTGCACATAAACCAACTGCTCCAGGTGCCCCCTCCTCCCCCAACTCTAGAGGGGAATGAAAAGCAGACAGCAACGCTACCTCTCTCTGTTGTACCGCTACCTCCTGTCGTACGAGTAGATGAATGAAAAGTCGAAAGCTCTGCACTGCTAATTTTGCGGGTGCCCTCCCTGTGATGGAAATTTTATTTCCCATACACAGCTGCTGAGAGTGACTGGATTGTGCTGGTGTCAAAACCAGGTCCCAGCATGCAGCACCCCTGGGCACCTGTCCCCTATAGTCCTCCTCCTCCTCGCTCTTCATGACAAAGACCTGTGACGTGGGCCCCTCAGCAGGAACCACTGTGGGGTGCTGGTGGGGTCTCCACCAATTAACAGTGGCAGGTTCATGGCTCAGCATGGGATCGATTGTTGGCCTCGCTGGTGGTACGCCAGCCCCAGTTCCTTGTCTTTCAGGCAGCCCTGCTGCTGATCCTTGCCATGAACCTCCTCTTGCAGCCCCTGAGCAATCTGCTCACAGATGACAATGTTTCTGTGGCTGGATCAGAACTGTGTGTCCACACAGACCCAGGAGAGCCAATATTTCCTGTCTACTCCAGGCAAGGGCTTGTCTGGCTCATGTAGCAGGCACGGTCAGCTGGGCAGCTGTGCACAACAATGGAACGCAACTAGAGGTGTGCTTGCCAAGCTCACAACCACAAAAAGGCATTTCAAAACTTTAAAGGGCACGTGTCTGGTCTATGTGACCCCCTGGGCAGTGGAGCTCACGCTTGTGACCAGGGAGATCAGTGTTGGGAATTTCGGGACAGCTGCTGCAGGACTTTAAGGGTTGACATAAATAACCCCCCAGTGGCCAGGAGCTCTGGGGTGCTCCGGGGTTCCCCTGCTGCCCACTGCAGCCAGGAGCTCTGGGGGTTTCCCCGCTGCCTGCAGCAGCTGGGAGATCAGGCATTCCTGCACCATGGGCAGCTCTGGGGACCCCACTGCCCATGGCAGCCAGAAGCTCAGAGGTTCCCCCACTGCCCGTGGTGGCTTGGAGCTCCAGGGGCTGTCAGATGTGGCAGGGGTACCCCATAGCTCCTTACCCCCGTGAGCAGTGGGGGACCCTGCAGCTCCCGACCACCGCAGGCTGAAGTCACAGAGGTTGCTGGAAGTAATGGATTCTGTGACTTCCACAACCTCCGTGACTAAATCGTAGCCTTAGGAATCAGTGATAATTATTTTTCAAAATTACATAGCCTCTAAACCTGCCTTTATCAATCAGAATCATTCAGTGTCACCTTCTTTTTGCTTGTCCTGGTGAGAAAGAAGAGACAGTTGTGGTTCTCTGGAAGGACAAGAGATATTAGAGGGGGGCATGTGGGGTAGATGTTTGACTCTCACACAGCCTCACCCGCCCTGAAATAGTAACAGGGACCTAAGGAGGGAGACTGGAGCCAGTGCCAGGGGCGCTCGAGCCTGCTCAGGCTCCAAAATGGAAGAAACAAAAACACAAAACTCCAGATACTCCATCGTCAGCAGGATTGAATCCTGCATCAGCAGGCCCCTGGCCCCACATTGCTAGTTTGCCACCTTAACCACTTAGCCTCAGTCCCATTGCACCAAACTCTTTCACTGCCTTGCAGTTGTGTCCTCTGCAGAAAGGGGCTCCCAGGAACTACGAGCATGTTGACTCCAGCTCTTCTCAGTGCACTCATCCCTGCGTAACAGGGTGTATGGCTGAACAATAACCATTCCTTCCAATTTCCCTGTCTGCAACATCACTAGAGTGGGTCTTTGGCAATGACACTGCAGTGGATTGTTGTCCATTGCCCACATTGCCAGATCAGATAGTTTTGTTCCTACTCAGCTCTCCAGCACGTCAGCAATTCAGGGGTCAGGTTTTCCTTGGGGCACTGGAATTTTCAGGGATCTCGGTGACTTCTTTCCTCCCGCGCCATGGCGTGAACTCACCCTCTCTTTCCAGCCCGGACATTCCACGAAATAACAACAGCAGTATAAAGAAAGAGGAGAAAGAATACCACAATCAGCGAAGAAGGTGGCCAGACGCCCTCTGTTAGTTGATTGTTTTCATTGAGGGTGAAGGATTCCAACTGAGAACTGATTTAATTCCACTCACCTGAGATTAGAAATACATTTGTTTGTTACATAGAGTTATTGGGAAATGTGACAATTCAGATTCTGGGGGTTCTGGCTTTTTTAAACTCTCTGTAAATTCATGAACTTGATTCTAGAGAAAAAAGTCCAGAGCTGCCTTTACTGCCAGACTAGGGACTTCTAAGCAGTGGAAAACATCCCTTGTTTGCTACTGCCAAGGCAAGTACACAGGTAATTAGCAGCTGGAGACATCGCTGGGCTGGGACCAATCTTGGGAGGGGGGAAGGTTTGGATAGAATTTGTCACACATGCCTGCCCAGAACCCCAGAATTTAGAGAAGGAAGGGTCATTTCTCACCTGCATTCCTAGAAAAGCTACAAGGGTTCCTCCCTGCCAGTAATTCACTCCCTGAATTCATCCAGCTCTCTTGGGATCTCTCTGCTCCAAAGGCTTCTGAGCCCTGGGTTTGAGGAGTGAGTGGCTACAAAATCTGAAATGAAAGGGATGATACTGGAGGGAAGGAAAGAACAGAAAATAGAGAGAAAGAAACAGAGAGAAACAAATAAATAATCAAGAATGGTGAAAATAGCTGAGTGTAATAAAGAAAATATATGAAATTGAAACTTTGTCTCAATCCCTGCCCCTGTCAACCCAGTGGGCTGAGAGAAATAGCCCTGATGGTTGCTCCAGTGTGCAACTGGTTAGCATGGTGTACTTCTAGAGCATTGCTCGATTCAAGCCTCCTGTGGAGCATGGGTTTCATTAACCAAATAGCATCCCCTCACTCATCTGGCCCTGTGGAGCATAGAATCCCAGTCCCCACAGAGGGGAAGAGTCCAGTTATGCAGCCTGCACTTGTTAGCTCCTCTACAGAGAGTTGACCAGAATTCAAAGAGCCACAATTCTCTGCCCCCCACCACTCCCCCTGTGCCAGGTTCCCTCAAGCACAGCCCAGAGTCCTGCCTTCTCCTTAATCTTTGCTCCCAAATGCTCCCTTTTAAAACAGAAGTCCTCATGAGGTGAGCAGTTGCTTGTTAACTGGGTTAGTGATGGTTTGAACCTTTCCAGTGATGGAGTTTTACTAGAATGTGATTTTGGTGAATTTTAACAAGAAGAAATCTCTCTCCTGTTCCAGTCTGGTCCCTATTGTCTCCTTTTGCCCTTCTTGTTCCTCCCCCTCAGCCTCTTTTCCTGGCCCTTGGGAAGATTGAGAGACCAGGATCAGGCTGTCTGAATGACTGAGTCTCTATCCAATAGCATGTGTGTAGAGAGGGCCATAGGGCACACTGAAATAGCATGTGTGTGTGTTAGGGGAGAAGGAACAGAAAGAAAGGTGAACTGTCCATGGGTCCCAGGCAGATTAGAGTGATTCCCTGCTGCCCAATATTATCCCTCTCTGGATGCCCTTGGGATGCCACATTTAATAATCACATGTAAAAATCATTATGAGATGTTACTAAGATTAAAGCATCATCACACCCAGTGTCACCATCACTGAACTTGCTCTGTCCTGATATTGTACCAGCCCTGGAAACAACGTGAATCGAACACAAGCCTCTCTCAGCGTCGATGCACGCAGAGGAATCACGCCGCTTTAATTCTGTGGCCATTTTGTTTGATGCCTTTCAGCTGAAAGCGTCAGTATTTGGGAAGGAAACAGTACGTCCTTTAAGCAGCGGCTGCCTTGACTTACTCTACAATGCAAAGCATTCAGATAGTCCCGAGGCAGCTCAGGCCCAACCTGCCTCGTGTGCTGATGCAACTCTCGCCCACCCATCCCCATAGCCCCCAGTATCTGCTGTTGCTCCTCTCTCTGCACTGTCTAGTGCCCGAAATGCTGAGGGACTTGGTCTCCCTTCTGTTCTGAGAGACCCTCTATCCTGCCTTGAGTCTGGCTGTTACTGGTCCAGGGGGGCTTCTCCCAGGAGAGGATCATTGCAGGAGGTTGGTCCCGGTTTGCTTTTTATTCAATCTAGCCATGTCCAGGGTGCCTATAGCTGGGGTGCCTGAGCACCAGGGCCCTGTGGGGAGTTGCCATTCACCTGCTCCTCATTTGGTCTCACCTTTCATTGAATCCATCACCCCAGACACGTTGCACTGCTGCCCAGCGTCCCTCCTGGGTGTAATCTGCCTGTATCTCTGCTCTTTAAGCACCAGACTCTCCTCCATTTCTTTGCTGTTTCTTTGCTGATGTGCCGTTTTCTCTCCAGGATTCCCCCACTAGGAGCACAGGGTGGGATTTTCAAAGGCACCAAGCTCATTTAAGAGCACAAAGCCCACATGCCTTTCAGGGGACTGGAACTTATCCAGGGCAGTGAGCAGGATTCAAACCTACCCAGGAGAGCCCTACTGCACTTCACAGCCACCTCCTCCACCACTCAGCCAGGCCTAACCAAAGTCTCCATTCAGACAGAGAATTTGGGGACACCAAGGACTGAACGCAGGATCCCCTTTGTGCAAAGCTCACACGGAACCACTGGGCTATAGCCACAGACCTGTTACATAGAGGCAGGCCACTCAGCTGGTGTTAAGCCCGACAGTCCCGCATTTCTAGAGTTTGTCCCTCATCCACTACTTGGCTGGTGGACGTCACTGGACAACATTTGAAGAGCGCCCTCACACACAAGGTCACGCCGGCAGGGGCACTCTCCAAAATGATGCCCCTGTGCTGCGTGCTCTTAAAAATGGCTGCAGCAGTGTGACATCATACACACTATGTGTGAGGTCATGCTGGCGGGGAAGGGATCCCGCCATCCCCAGAAGTACCAGACGCTCCACAGTGTTCTGGGTATGTGACAGTGGCTCCCAGAGCCCTGCTTTTCCCTGAGCGTCCTCTGGCCTCAGAGCCACATGGAAAGCAGATTCCCTCCCCCTCCCTGGGAGCCCATCAATCTCTGCTGGGGGGCTTGTGGCTCAGAGAGCGGGAGGAGAGTTCTTCCAGCAAGCACTAGGCCATGCTGGCTCAGAGACAAGGGCTGTTTGGGGGCAGGCTGGTTTATTGAGGGCTTTCCCTTCATTTCTGTTTAGCGCTAATCGGATCATTTCAAGTGGCGTGTGGAGGGGCAGCCCCAGAGCAGGGCTCTTGGTGCGGAAGAGTGATGGAGCATGCTTCAATCTCAGGGCTGCAGGGGCTGAGCAGGACTTTCCCGCCAGTCCCTCCTCCTGGCAGCTGGCGTTAGCGATGGCATCAACCCATCAGCACTAAGAGCAGGGCGTCTCTGTCACTGATACTCTCCTTGGTCCTACTGCTGGTGCCAGGCAAGGTGGACACAGAGGAGGAAGCAGCCTGATCCCAATGCAAAGGGATGAGGAACAGAGAGGCCCAAGAGACATGATCTGCTGAGGGGGGCAGGGAGTTGGGGGGGGAGTGCAAGGAAGGGAACTCTGAGATGTGATGGGGCAAAGTGGGAGATGGCTCGTGCAGTCTCTACATTCCTCAGGAAATAGCTGTGCAGCTCCCTGGCCAAATGTGGGTCACATCTCTGACTAGTGGCTGGGCCGCCTACAGGTTAACAGCCTACTACTACCAGCCCCTTGGAGAACTCAAGTGGCAGAGGTCTGCAGGGTGGGCATAGAGGTCCAGGCTTCCTGACAACACAAGGGGGGTTCATACAGCTCGCCAGGCTTGAATTTCTCTTTGTTCAATTCGTCTTCTTAAAAAAAAAATGTAGGAAATGATACATAAAAATGTCAGTTCCCTTTTCTGTGGGCGTATCGGGTTATGAGACGAGGGGCTTTATCTCCTAAGAAGATCCAGCAGCGCTGTGGGTTGGTGCTGCGCATGCAATGAGGATGACCGCTTCTGACCCAGCTTCTCCTCTGCAATAATCTCTCTGCCTTTCTCTCTGCTAGCCCCAGATTAGGCTGTTTGGTACCTGGCAAACCCCCAGCACGAAGTGGCCCCAAAGGTCAGGAAACCCCAAAAGAAGAGGAGAATCAGCAGGACTTGGGGAGGTGACTCCTCTCTCAAAGGGGCTGGCAGACTCAAGCCAGGCCCCCCCGAAGCTAGTCCCCTAGGGATGGAGTTTCATTATCTATTTACCTGGTTGTCTGGAGAACCCACAGTCCTTTTGTGATGTCAGGTTGGGGAGGGTTCTGAGCCCATCTGAGCTGCAGAAGGAGAGGGGAGCAGAGGAGCTGGTCACCGTCTGGATCTTCCTGGGTTTTTCAAACTGGTGCTTTGAAAATGGGTTCTCCATAGATCTGGGCACTAGCTCTTCCCCACTGTGAAGGAATCTGAGGAGATCACCCGCGGAAAGACAGATGGATACAGATGGACAGACTCATGGCAATGCCCCAGTTGGCCCCTTTAACACACATCCATTTACTTTGCCAGCGCCACATCCATTTCCAACCCTGAGAACCAGACCCCCAACCTCATCCAGTCCTGACCAGGCAAGCCAGATGGGGGCGCAGGGTGGGCCTTCCCATGATAGTGAGAAGCAGAGCAAGTCTCTCTGCTCCTACACAGAAATACCCCCACCTAACTGACACCTCCTCACTCAGCCACATTGACCTCCATTCCCTGCTCCCACAAGCCTAGGTGGGGGAGCTCATTTTCCCTTGCAATGCTTCGAATCCCCTGAGGAGCAACTGGAGTGGAGATCAATGCCCCCCTCAGCTGCTCTCCTGTGGGAAACCAAAGGTTAATTGACAGGTTGCTGATTCAGCTCCGAGGTGGGCCACCTTATCTCCACCCAGATTGTCTACAGTTCCGGCCTATGTGGCTTATTGACAGAAACATGACTCAACATCCCTTTGAGACATTTTATTATAACAAACAAAGAAAATCAAGAACATACATCACAAAGGCTAAACTATGATAAACATAACTCAACTTATTATGGGTTGAACACACAGTTATCAAGTTCAAGTTGAACCAGTAAATCAAGGAGTGAACAATGATATTGCTTTGGAATCAAGTCATCAATTTAATCTAATCCTCAGATTAATACAACAGATAAACAACTCATCTGTTTTAGAAGAGTAATCCAGTCAGAAGGCTGTCCATTTAGTCATAAACCCCAGTCAGAGAACTTCACCCTCATAGCTCAAGCCACACTGAAACCAGTGAATATTTCAATACTGAAATCAAATGATTGTTCACGTTTAGGCTACAACCTCAAAGCCAATTAAAGCTTCCGCCTCAGATTTCACTGTTGTGTGACTAAATCCTTCTCCTTTTCACCCCAACACAGATACAGCCTTTATCAAGGCTGTCATCAGTAGAAATGTAACAACTGCCACACAAAAGATGTGGGGAACTATTCCTTCTGGCATCTTCCCAGTGTGGATTTTACAGGTGATTAACACAGATGTATTCAATGAACCACCCTGTCACACCGAGGATGATAGAAAGGTGGGGGGCATACCCCAGATTATACAAATGAATGAAAAAAAAATAAAGGAACTACTAAAATAGCAGTGTTTGAGCGCTCCAGCTCTCTTACTCTGTCGACTCATGTGTAGGAGGAGACTTTCCCAGGTACAGGGAAACTAATCGATGTTGTCACAGCTTGTCACTGATGTCATGATTTCCCTCCCCAGAGGGGATCAATCTTTCTCAGATATCTTGTTGACCTGAAAGTTGAAGGACTTCAACCTTTATCTTGATCTTTGCAGTTGACGATTCTAGCTTATCCCGCTTTACGGTGCCTCCCCAAGATCTCGGGGCAAATCAGATGTGAAGAATGCCTCAGATACCAACAATGTGGACAATCTGGTTGGAATGAGGCAGATCTTGGGCTAGCATCAGTTTGGAAAAGTTTCCTTTAATCCAGTCTTTTTCTCAAGATATGTATTGTGGCAAACCACATTCAGCATGAATGTGCAAAACCCAAAGATATCAAAAATGAAAGATAATCAGGACGAGTTTGAAAAGGTTTCCATAGACTGGCCACAGGGTTCAAAGAGTCTCAGCACCCATAAAAATAGCTATTTGGAAGGTTTTTTTTTAACAGCAAAGCTACTCATTGCATCATGCATCCATCACCAAGCTTAAAAATAAATGTGGATATATCATGAGAGATGTCATATCTTTCCTCTGCAAACAAGGGAAGTGGGGAATTCAGTGACCCTCACAATCTCAATGAGTAAAAGGTTAAAGTAAAACTTATCTCCTTAAGTAGTTTTCCTCTCAACAGAAATATACTTTAAAGTTTATCAAAATAAATTTCATTTGAAATAGAAATAACTGAAGTCTATACCAGGTCTTTATTCTCATATACATCTCTCACATATTCCACCACCCCAATCTTTAGACTGACATTATAATTCAGAACTCTTTAGTCCAGAGAGGGTAAAGTACATCAAATAAGCTTTTCAGGATTAGCCACCATTTCTTATATTTCTAAAAAAAACCCCTGATAATTTCCAGTATAATTTGAATGATCACATAATTAGTCTCTTACTCTAACTAATAATTAACGGCATGTTTAATTTAATTTTAATTGTCAACACAACATATTCAAAGATTGCAAAACCCTATTATAGGTCTTACTTTCTTTTCACCCCCCATTTCCACCCAGTGAACCCTTGAGTAAAGCGGTGGTTCACCCCAACATTGGTGCCTCTAACTTGTGTGAGTTCATTTACCCGGCGATCACCTGCCGTAAGGGTTGGTGGAAGATGTCTCACACTAGGTGGGCAGGTTTGCATCATAAGGAAAAACACCTGTACTCTATTTTCACACTTTTTAATCTTTCAGAGTAGCAGGAGATGGTGGAGAAGTGATGCAAATGCGTAAGAAACAAGATCAAAAGACCAAACCATAGAAACAGAACACAACATTTGTGCATGCTGCACTCTGAACTTGGAAGCTGACAAAGTCATTCCCTCGATGGATACAATCACTGGCACAGCACAAAAATCCTTGCTTCCCAACCAGGAAAAGAGATGGGGATCTACAGGAAAGGAGTGTTCTCTGAAGGTATCAACAGTTTTTCTCTTTAGCTTATGACACTTTGGATCCAAATGGTAAAGGGCAATAGTTCCAAATTTATCCATGGCATCCTTTGGAACTGTAATCAGTGACACTGAAGTAGTGAAGGGTGTTCTAAAAGCAATTTTACCTGGATCATAGTTCATCATAGCTTCCTTTTTGGGGGTGAAATCTGACCATCGGGTACCTGCTATACCTACCTGAGTTCTTGCCAAATCCTTGGCCTTGTTTGGGGTAAATTTATACTTCTCTGGAGTAGAATTCTTCACCAAACCATGCAATATTTCATCAGCGTTAGTGAGGATGGCATCTCCAAACATGACAAATGTATTTCTTTAAACTGGTGGCACATGTCTAAATTATCTCAGAGTCTCTGTAAACTAGGAGAGGTGGGATTTCTATTAAAAAATAGATATTTTTCTGAAACTATCTCACATTCAAAACTGATTTACTTTTATACACATTTACAGCACCTACAAAGGGTGAGTTCAAAAAACCCACCACCTTTATTTCCTCTGTTTCTGCATAGTTAGGAATAATATCTCCCATGTTATTTGATTATGCAGGAGATATCTTCATAAGTAATCTCCTGTAAGGCCTGGGTCACAGCTGCTTCGGGGATCAAATACATGGGTATTTTGGCTAGTTTCAAGTCACTGACTCTGGAATTCTCACTCCAGATCACCTGAGACTATACTGACCTAAACTATTGAATATTACTGTGATCACATGCAGTTACTTCAGATAGTTGCATCCTTTGCCGAGTCTGATGTTGTTCACCATTTCAGAGTGGAGATTTAAAAATGCTACGGTTTCTTTGTTAGCATGTCCAGTAGCTTGGAGTATGGTCTCCAGGTGACTGGAACTTTCCCTATATCATCATGGAGAGGTAGGGAAAAAGTAAAAAGTAAAATAAGAACATAAGAATATAAGTACAGCCATACTGGGTCAGAGCAAAGGTCCATCTAGCCCAATATCCTGTCTTCCAACAGTGGCCAATGCCAGGTGCCACTGAGAGAATGAACAGAATAGGTAAACATCAAGCGATCCATTCCCTGTCTCCCATTCCCAGCTTGTGGCAAACAGAGGCTAAGGACACCATCCCTGCCTATTATAGCAAATCATCATTTATCTCAAAGTCCCCCAAAATAAATCTGAGCTACATTCTGTCAAACAAAATTAATATCCAGTTATGTGACCAAACAGACTTCAGAAAGAAAGAAAAACCCACATCCCAAGGAGGTATACAACAATTTAAATTTCATATAAAGTGAAATTTCAGAGCACATTACATCTGATGACTCAGAATCAGGACAAGAGATTCTCCCCATCCTGTTTTCCTCTGATCTGTTCAAACCTACTTCACCCAGTGCAGTTTCATTATTATTAGTCATGTTATTTACTAAAGGTCATTACATCATTGTAATAGGGAAAACAACCCAAATTTCCTCCTGCGAACAATCCTAACTCAGCGGGAAAAACCTCAGGAGTAGCTTTGCCCATAGATGGAAAATGGGATTTCAATGCTGACTGATCTCATTGTGTTTGGAATCCATTCAGATTCCCTTTCCAGGTTGGTGACACTTTCATCTCTACCTCTAATGAGTCTGATTTAGGATCAAAGAAATCAAAGGACAATTCCCAACCACAAAGGACTACTAGGATGATTGGAGGCATGGAGAACCTACCTTACAAATGGAGACTTAGGTCTGGTCTACACTACAGCCCTGTATTGGTATAACTACGTTGATTGGGGTGTAAATCCACACCCCTGAGCAACATACTAACCCCCTTCCTCCCCTGTGTAGACAGTGCTATGTCGATGGGAAGGCTACCACCTCTCAGGGAGGTGGATTAACTAACTTTCCAGCAGTTATGGGCCTATTACAGGAGAGGGTGGGTGGGTTTCTCTGGCCGTCAACGTGCAGGAGGTCAGACAAGATGATCATGATGGTCCCTTCTGGAATTAAAGTTTGTGAAACTATGAAAGCTGAAGACACTGCATCACATGATACTTTGGGAGTGGAGGGCTAAAATGTGAAGAACATAAACACTACATAGTTCAGACTGAAGGTAAGAGTGCTGGAGTGATGGGGAAGCATGGAATCCCTCCATCTTTTTCAGGCTCTGCCAAGAGCCTGAAATGACACTTCCCTTCCTCCCCCACCACTCTTGCTCTTTGTTATATTTAAATCTATTTTATATGAGAAAAAGGGTACCAAAACAATTCTTATTCAGCACACCCCAGGGAAATGTGTGGACAACTAGGAATGAGACAATCTGTGCCCAAGGGTGAACTCGGAGGCTCGAACAATCATTTTGCAGTGGAAAGAAGAGTATATATTTGATCCTTGCTTAGACTAGAAAAAGGACGTTAGGTCAGGACATGAAGATAACCTGGAGACTGTACGTGGATTATGTAATTACTGCAAGACTAGTTAGGTTTTTACATCATGATAACGAACTCAAGCTAGCCAACTCCATGGAAAATCCTAGTGGAGATGAAACCAAGAAGATTTTACTTGGATATAGCTAGATGACGTCACCTGTATATCTCCCTGACCTGGAGGTGATGAATATTCCTTGTAGGAGGGTCACAAATTCCCATAATGCATAGGAGACTATGGAGTTGACAGAAAGGACCATGGGATTCACCCCAAAAAGGTGGAGCTGCAGAAGGCAAAAACAGACAACTCACCTGGGGCAGCTGAGGTACCACAGTGAACGAAATGGTGCAAATAGCTTTAAAGTTCACTATGTGGGAATGAGCAAAAATATTAAAGATAAAAAAATCTTTTGTTGGTTCTAGACAAGGTTTTTATGGTGTTCCTCTCCCTTGTGGATTCTCTGATGATAAAGAAGGACTGAGCTCCGAGTGAAGCATTTCCCGCACTCACAACATTCGTAGGGTCTCTCTCCGCTGTGGATTCTCTGATGTGTAATAAGGGCTGAGCTCTGAGTGAAGCTTTTCCCGCACTCACTGCATTCATAGGGTCTCTCGCCACTGTGGATTCTCTGATGTGTAATAAGAGCTGAGCTCTGAGTGAAGCTTTTCCCGCACTCACAGCATTCGTAGGGTCTCTCCCCAGTATGGATTCTTTGATGTGTAACAAGGGTTGAGCTGGAGGTGAAGCTTTTCCCACACTCACGGCATGCATAGGGTCTCTCTCCTGTGTGAAGTCGCTGGTGTGTAACAAGGGTTGTGCGCTGAATGAAGGTTTTCCCACACTCACAGCATTTATAGGGTCTCTCCCCCGTGTGGATTCGCTGATGATAAATATGGCCTGACCTGTCAGTGAAGCTTTTCCCACATTCACTGCATTTATATGGTCTCTCCCCTGTGTGGATTCTCTGATGCTGAATAAGGGTTGATCTGTCAGATAAGTTTTTCCCACATTCACAGCATTCATAGAGTCTGTCCCCTGTATGGATTCTCTGATGCCTAGTAAGGGCTGAACTTTGAGTGAATGTTTTCCCACACTGACTACATTCATAGGGTCTCTCTCCTGTGTGGATTCTCTCATGATTAATAAGGTCTGCACATCTACGGAAGATTTTCCCACATTCAGTGCATGTGTTTTTTCTCTCTCCTGTGAGGATTCTGTGCTGGCCTGTGGTCCCCTTGAGGTCCTCATGAGTTCCCTGACTATTAATGGGTTTACCCACTTTCTCTTCTGGCGGGTTTCCCTGCTGCCTCTCTGGCCTGTGCTGACTCTCACAACTTTTTTGCTGCTCATCACTCCTGGACACATTCCATTTGGATCTTTGCAACAATACCCCGTGCAGGTCCACATGCTCAGCTTCCTTCTGCTGAGTATTCTGTTCCTCATTCTCACTCACCATCCCACCACCTGCTGGAATAGAGAGAGAAAAACCTCAGACGTAGGAATGGGAAAGAGGAGAGGAAACCAAAATAAGTGCTAGAGAAATAGGGGAAAAAATCAGGAAGTGATTCCCCCAAACTCTTCCCCATAAGGGAAAGAGGAGGGGATCAATTCTGTTTCCACATCCTATCCAAACACTCAGGATGAAGGGAGGTCAGGGAAGGAGCTACTGCCAGGTGTCAGCCAGGATAGGTAGGAAGCCATGAGAGATCTCTGCCCAGAGGATATTGCACCCGCTGGGGACAATCCTGGACTGAGAGCGTTCACAAGGCCCTTGAGGGAATACCGGCTCTTTCCTTCAGGCACTGACAGTTTTAAGTAGGTTTAATGATTCTTCACCTGTGAAGGCACCTCGCAGGATCTCTTGTTCATCTGAGCCCTGGAGGTCTGGGACCCACGGCTCATCCCCTTGTTCCAGCTGGGAGATCACGTCAGGTTTGGAAATTGGAAACTCTGCTCAGGGGAAGAAAACAAGTGAGATCAGATGAATTCATGGGACATTTGTCACAAAGAAATGTTGTATTATTTTAAACCCAGCTCATTTTAAGGCAGTAAAAAACCAGAGCCAGCTCCCAAGATGAGCTAGACTCCCTGCTTCCGAGGGACTTAACTAACCCCATCTCTGCTGGGAACATACACAGCCAGACAGTCAACATCAAAGGGGCTCCTAAAACCCAGGTAAGGTAACTCCCTGTCCCTGATAGTGCAGACTCCAGAAAGAGAGGAAATCCCCCTAGAAATGCTTCTTACTGGTGGAGAAAGAACCAGAGACAATGAAAGTCACAAGAAGCTAGAACTGGTGAGCATGGGTTTGTGGGGTTCAGCACAGTAAGGAACAGCAAGGAGCAGGCATGTCCCAGAATGCAGTATGTCAGGGGTATTATTAAGGCTAAGATTTTGTCACCGCGGTCACGGAATCCGTGAATTTCAGAGACCTCCATAACATTTTCTGCTTCAGCCCTGGGGTCACGGGGCAGGAGCTGTCAGCTGGCGCAGGGACCCCTGCAGTTCCCAGCCACGAGTGGTGGCCAGGGGAACCCCACAGCTTCCCAGCCACCGTGGGCAGATCCCGCAGTTTACCAGCCACCACAGGTGGCAAGGGGGACCCCGGCACTCCAAGCTACCACTGGCGGCCATGGGGAGGGAGAGCCACGGGAAACGGACCCCCAGAAATGGTGGGTGCTGAACCCTCCTCACTCCCCATTTTGTCACAGTTATTTTTAGTAAAAGTCAGGGACAGGTCACGGGCTTCTGTGAATTTCTGTTTATTGCCTGGGACTTGCCCATGACTCTTATTAAAAATAACCGTGACAGAATCTTAGCCTTAGTATTATATGTCAGGAAAGCACATTCTAAGGAAGCAGGGAATCTAGCAAGTCAGGTGTAGCAGAACGGAGTATGAATATCTCCCACAGTGTGGTTAGGTCTACAGAATTAGTTTCAATAACTCAGAAACAACAGATTCTACTTCCTCTGGAAAAGGAGAATGTGAAAACGATGGATCAGGCCATGTGACTTTAGGAGGGACTGATTCAAAGGTCCAAGAAGCCTACAGGGAAGACTGATTGTGGATACTGCAGATGAGTCCCCAGAAGTTGCACTACCAACCAATGACATCATCAAGAAAGTGCACATTTGTGCCAGGGATGGGTCGTCCTGCTGCTGTGAGGAACAGAAGATGTCAGGAATGGTGGCTGGGTCACAGGGTGTAGGGAAGAGATGCGTGTGTTGTGGGGGGGAGGCACTAAGTAGCAGAGAGAGGAGAAAGTGAAAATAACATTTGAAAAAGATATGTAAAATAAAGTGAAACTGGACTGTAATAAGAATGGAATGCAGGCTCTAAATCAAAAGGGTGTGCGCAGGGATTCTGTGTTAATGGGCTAGGATCCCCCTAGCTCCAACCCCCAAAACCTTCCTTTCCTTATCTGCCATTGCCCACACACACTGCAGGTGCCCCTTGGTCCAAATCCTCCAATCCGCTGTGACGGCATTGGAGCTGGGGAACATTGAAGAATACTGCATGATGACCTGGATATTGGGATATTTACCATGGGAATAAGTTGGTTTAGTTTAATAGGGGGCTTAAAGGAAAACAAGTAGGAAGGGAAGAAGATTGGCCTATGGCCCCAAACTCCCTACATCACCTACTCCATGGACTAGGATCCAATTGTGCTAAACATTCTACAAAGAGAGAACAAAAGGACAGTCCCTGCCCCAAAAGAGCTGACTAGCCAAGAACAGGACCAGAGACAGATGGAGACAGACAGATGGCGAACACAAGGAAACAAATAGGACAATGTTGGAGACTAGATGTTGTAATGTCATTGTAGGCATCACGGAGAAGGAGAGTGTTAAGGAGGGTTGGGAAGGAGGAAACTGAGGTAGTTTGTGGGATGTGCATGGGCAGCTCCACTCAAAGCACAAGGAGCAACACGGGAGAAGGCATGAAGGGAATTGTTTGAAAAGGTAACAAGTGGGTGATGGAGGCCGTGGAGGTGGGAGTCGGCAGCTCAACACAGAACAAGAGATGACATGTCAGGAGGGGAAAGGCTGGGACAGGCTCTAGGAGTGAAGATAAGCAACTTGTTTGATGTGCTAGAGAAGGGACAGTAAGTGGAAGGATTCAAAGAGAGGGCTCTGGATTGACTAGGTGTGATATGCCCCAGCCTTTAGTGTGCTAGAACCCAGACATAGCTGGAATATATCTGATGATTCTTAGGTTAGTCTGGTAAAGCAAAACTTAACACAAAGCTAATTTTATCAGTATCATCTGCCCAGCTTTCCCAAAGCCTCCTCCATTTCATCTCTCCCTGTCTCAGTCTCTCTGCCCTGGACAATACCAACCTTAAAGCTCCATCTGTTCACAACTAATCCCTTTGAGCCAAATTGCAGTCCCGCTGGGTTCCCAAGTTCTGGGAACACCCTTGGCTCCCAGGCATTGTGAGTCAATATCCAGTCCTTGGGTCTTCCATTGTCTCTCCAGGGCACAGTTCTTGAAAGTGTATCCATGCCAAACTGCATAGACTTCCATTACTCCAACAGCCATTACTTCCCCTCTCCCAGAGAAGGAATTAACTCCTTCACACCCAGTGGGTAAAAAAGCAAAGTCAGAGGGGAAACTGAGTCATGCACCATCTCTATTGTTATGGTTCAGACATTCAAATCACTCTAAAATGCACATGCTTACTCAGATTATCTTGACATTCGTTGCTCCTCATGGGGATGCGGGCATGGTTAGTGGGCCATATATGAGATTATTTGATGAAGAAGTACCTGAGAAAAAGTTCTCACCAAAAGAAGCTGTTTACAAAGTCACTTTTCTGCACAGACCTGGGGCTCAAAGTATGGCTCTAATTGTCCCCTGATTCATCTCAGCCACTTCGCATTTATCTCAGCTGCACATAGTACCTACTGTCTTTCTGGGGGAGCAATATTGAAAAAGTTAATAACTAAAGAGAGTGGAACTTCAGATTAGCATCAGCCAAATTGACAAGTAGAAGAAATAGAAATGCACATGTGAAGCAAGACTAAGGCGCAGCTAAGAACACAAAAACATTAAGAACGGCCATACTGGGTCAGACCAAGGGTCCATCTAGCCCTTTCTTCTGACAGTGGCCAGTGTCAGGTGCTTCAGAGGGAATGAACAGAAGAGATAATCATCAAGTGGGAGCCAAGAGGAGCAGAACATGGCAACCCAACTATTTCCTGGGGCAAGGGCTGGAGGAACCAACAAGGGGCAGAGCTCTTCTTGACCTGCGCTCACAAACTGGGAAGAATTAGTAGGGGAAGCTAAAGTGGATGGGAACCTGGGAGGCAGTGACCATGAGATGGTTGAGTTCAGGATCTCGGATCCTGACAAAAGGAAGAAAGGAGAGCAGCAGAATACAGATCCTGGACTTCAGAAAAGCAGACTTTGACTCCCTCAGGGAACTGATGGGCAGGATCCCCTGGGAGAATAACATGAGGGGGAAAGGAGTCCAGGAGAGCTGGCTGTATTTTAAAGAATCCTTATTGAGGTTACAGGGACAAACCATCCCGCTGTGTAGAAAGAGTAGTAAATATGTCAGGCAACCAGCTTGGATTAACAGTGAAATCCTTGCTGATCTTAAACATAAAAAAGAAGCTTACAAGAAGTGGAAGCTTGGACAAGTGACCGGGGAGGAGGATAAAAATATTGCTCGGGTATGCAGGAGGGAAATCAGGAAGGCCAAATCACACTTGGAGTTGCAGTTGGCAAGGGATGTTCAGAGTAAGAAGAAGGGTTTCTTCAGGTATGTTGGCAATAAGAAGGTGGTCCGGGAAAGTGTGGGCCCCTTACTGAATGAAGGAGGCAAACTCGTGACAGAGGATGCGGAAAAAGCTAATGTACTCAGTGCTTTTTTTGCCTCTGTCTTCACAAACAAGGTCAGCTCCCAGACTGCTGCACTGGTCAGCACAGCATAGGGAGGAGGTGACCAGCCCTCTGTGGAGAAAGAAGTGGTTCGGGACTATTTAGAAAAGCTGAACAAGCACAACTCCACGGGGCCGGATGCGCTGCATCCGAGAGTGCTAAAAGAGTTGGCGGATGTGATTGCAGAGCCATTGGCCATTATCTTTGAAAACTCATGGTGATCGGGGGAGGTCCTGGACAACTGGAAAAAGGCTAATGTAGTGCCCATCTTTAAAAAAGGGAAGGAGGAGGATCCTGGGAACTACAGGCCAGCAGCCTCACCTCAGTCCCTGGAAAAATCATGGAGCAGGTCCTCAAGGAATCAATTCTGAAGCACTTAGAGGAGAGGAAAGTGATCAGGAACAGTCCGCATGGATTCACCAAGGGCAAGTCATGCCTGACTAACCTAATTGCCTTCTATGATGAGATAACTGGCTCTGTGGATGAGGGGAAAGCAGTGGATGTGTTGTTCCTTGACTTTAGCAAAGCTTTTGACACTGTCTCCCACAGTATTCTTGCCAGCAAGTTAAAGAAGTATGGGCTGGGAGAATGGACTATAAGGTGGATAGAAAGCTGGCTAGATCATCGGGCTCAACAGGTAGTGATCAATGGCTCCATGGCTAGTTGGCAGCCAGTATCAAGCGGAGTGTCCCAAGAATCGGTCCTGGGGCCGGTTTTGTTCAATATCTTCATTAATGATCTGGAGGATGGCGTGGATTGCACCCTCAGCAAGTTTGCGGATGACACTAAACTGGGAGGAGTGGTAGATACGCTGGAGGGTAGGGATAGGATACAGAGGGACCTAGACAAATGAGAGGATTGGGCCAAAAGAAATCTGATGAGGTTCAACAAGGACAAGTGCAGAGTCCTGCACTTAGGACGGAAGAATCCCATGCACCGCTACAGACTAGGGACCGAGTGGCTAGGCAGCAGTTCTGCAGAAAAGGACCTAGGGGTGACAGTGGACGAGAAGCTGGATATGAGTCAACAGTGTGCCCTTGTTGCCAAGAAGGCCAATGGCATTTTGAGCTGTATAAGTAGGAGCATTGCCAGCAGATTGAGGGACGTGATTGTTCCCCTCTATTTGACATTGGTGAGGCCTCATCTGGTGTACTGTGTCCAGTTTTGGGCTACACACTACAAGAAGGATGTGGAAAAATTGGAAAGCGTCCAGCGGAGGGCAACAAAAATGATTAGGGGGCTGGAAGACATGATTTATGAGGAGCGGCTGAAGGAACTGGGATTATTTAGTCTGCAGAAGAGAAGAATGAGGGAGGATTGGATAGCTGCTTTCAGCTACCTGAAAGGGGGTTCCAAAGAGGATGGATCCAGACTGTTTTCAGTGGTAGCAGATGACAGAACAAGGAGCAATGGTCTAGAGTTGCAGTGGGGGTGGTCTAGGTTGGATATTAGGAAAAACTTTTTCACTCGGAGGGTGGTGAAGTACTGGAACGGGTTACCTAGGGAGGTGGTGGAATCTCCTTCCTTAAAGGTTTTTAAGGTCAGGCTTGACAAATCCCTGGCTGGGATGATTTAGTTGGGGATTGGTCCTGCTTTGAGCAGGGGGTTGGACTAGAGGACCTCAGGAGGTCCCTTCCAACCCTGATATTCTATGATTCTAAGTGATCCATCCCCTGCTGCCCATTCCCAGCTTCTGGCAAACAGAGGCTAGGGATACTTCACAGCATAGCCTATCCACCATGAATTTATCTAGTGCTTTTTTAACCCTGTTATAGTCTTGGCCTTCAGAACATCCTCTGACAAAGAGTTCCACAGGTTGACTGTGCATTGTGTGAAAAAATACTTCCTTTTGTTTGTTTTAAACCTGCTGTCTATTCATTTCATTTGGTGACCCCTAGTTCTTGCGTTATGAAACGGAGTAAATAACACTTCCTTATTTACTTGTTCCACACCAGTCATGATTTTATAGACCTCTATCATATCCCCCCCCCCTTAGTCGTCTCTTTTCCAAGCTGAAAAGTCCCAGTTTTATTACACTCTCCTCATATGGAAGCTGTTCCATACCCCTAATAATTTTTGTTGCCCTTTTCTGTACCTTTTCCAATTCCAATATATATATCTATTTACCACATCTGTACACAGTATTCAAGATGTGGGTAGACCATGAATTTATATAGAGGCAATATGATATTTTCTGTCTTATTATGTTTCCCTTTCTTAATGATTCCCAACATTCTGTTCACTTTTTTGACTCCTGCTGAAGATTGAAAGGATGTTTTTAGAGAACTATCCACAATGACTCCAAGATCTGTTTCTTGAGAGGTAACAGCTAATTTAGACCCCATCATTTTATATGTATATGTATAATAGTTGGGATTATGTTTTCCCATGTGCATTACTTTGCATTTATCAACATTGAATTTCATCTACCGTTTTGTTGCCCTGTCATGCAGTTTTGTGAGATCCCTTTGTAGCTCTTCTTAGTCTGCCTGGGACTTAACTACCTTGAGTAATTTTGTATCATCTGCAAATCTCACCATTTACCTGCTTTTTCCAGATCACTTATGAATATGTTGAACAGTACTGGTCCCAGTACAAACCCCGGGGACACCACTATTTACCTCTCTCCATTCTGAAAACTGACCATTTATTCCTACCCTTTGTTCCCTATCTTTTAACCAGCTACCAATCCCTCTTATCTCATGACAACTTACTTTGCTTAAGAGACTTTGGCAAGGGACTGTTGTAGGGTATACTTGCCCCGCACCAGACAGGAAAGAGTTAACCCCATGCTTTGGGCAGAGGAAGCCACACCCCCTCGCCGCTGATAGGCATCCTCTAACAGTTGCTGCAGTATAAAAGGGAGCCTCCCAGCTCACTCTAAGTGGATCGCCAGAGTGGGAGGACGCACCTCACAGGCTGCAGCCTGGGAGCAGCTGGAATCCCAGACTATGGGAGCCAGAGGTGCTGAGACCCCGGCAGACGCCCAGATACCTGCGGATGCCCAAGGAAGGCCGGAGCCACCAGGAGCAGTGTAGGCTGAGCAACCCAGAGACCCTGAAGACGTCCAGACCACAGCATCGGGGAAAAGGGAAGGAAGTAGCCCAGGGTAACTTGACAGTGGACCAGTTAGTGAACCGGATCTTGAGTCAGCATGTTTTGGCCAAATCCCTGCTGACTCAGAGAGGCTCGCATGCTTGCCACTGCCAGGGCCCTGGGCTGGAACCCTGTGGAGAGGGAGGGCCCAGGTCCCCCTACCCTGGCTGCCAACCCCCTAGGGTGGTGACCCACTTCCACCATTAGGATGCATAGCCCTGTTAAGGAGGGCAGCCTTATTGACTCTGGCTGCTAGGCTGCATAACCGTGTTGAGGTGGTCAGCTGTACTGACTGTGGCCATTAGGCCATACTGATCTGACATCAAGGCTGACTATACTGACTCTGGCCATTAAGCTGTACTTCCCTGACAGCGAGGGCAGGCAGATGGACTTAACTGCAGGACTGCGACACCCTTGCCCCACCCCAAAGGGGGACAGGTTGTACTTGCCCTGTGATAGAGACCTTGTCAAAGGTTCTCTGAAAATCTAAGTACACTATATCCACTGGATCACCCTTGTCCACATGCTTGTTGACCCCCTCAAAGAACTCTAGTAGATTGGTGAGGCATGATTTCCCTTTACAAAAACCATGTGGACTCTTCCCCCAGCAAATCATTTACATCTATGGGTTTGATAATTCTGTTCTTTAGTATAGTTTCAACCAATTTGCATGGTACTGAAGTTCAGCTTACCAGCCTGTAATTGCTGGGATTGCCTCTGGAGCCTTTTTAAAAAAAATTTCATCACATTAGCTATCTTCCAGTCATTGGGTAAAGAAGCTGACTTAAATGATAGGTTACATACCACAGTTAGTAGTTCTGCAATTTCACATTTGAGTTCCAGCAATCTAGGTTCTCAAAATAATTGGCTGGCTCAAAGAGACATTCATGCTGTGGCCATTGAACCTAAGCTACACCATACATTTCAGTTTCAGCCTGACCACTGACAGCTTTCTTTCATACTGTGGCAGTTCCTTTGGAAGTTTTGCATTGATACCAATATTTCTGGATTAAGAGCAATATTTCAAAGTGCTCTAAGACCAGTTTGCAGACTCTGGCCTGGACCCCTGCAGTACTCCTGCATGGTACCGTGTGACTCTGGGCTGGCAGCGTGGTAGTTTGTGTAAGATCCAACTTAATATTGTCCTGGCAATGTGGCTGGCCCTTTGGGGTTCAGAAGAACATTTTGTATAGTGAGCAGAGCTTTTAAATAACTTATCACTGTACTAGATGTAGGTGCTGATTGGGAGCCAGAGAACCGGAATGCAACAAAGGGGGATGTGTGATTTGTTTTTGTGGGGGATCAGGAGTACAGTTTGTGACTGGTTGGTGAGTCTAACTTCAGTGTTGACCATCAGTTCTGGGAGAATATGCTCTTCTTTTTGCAGCCTGCCCTGACCTTGGTATTTTCAGTGAGGGCTACGCTAGGCACCCCGGGTCACACCAGCATTTATCAGCATGCACTCCAGCTACGTGCATTTTATCAGCTGTAGCTGTAAATGAACGGTGAGGGATTAACTGGAGAAGCTTGGCAGAGCTGTGAGTGTGGTATGAAGAGAGGTGCATGTGAAGCCTGAGGGACCTAGTCTGCCCCATTTCAGTGCTGAGTGTTGTAAGTTGTGTCAGTAAATGTATACAAAGGTGTGTTCTTGCCATGGGGATCGTTAGCAGTCTGGTGGCACATAATGCTCGTGGTCTCCGGGGCTTAGGCAGGGGTAAGCGAAGGCGATGACTCAGAAGGAATCCTCAGGTTGAGGGTAAGGGGTGCTAACATTTTGCAGTCGGAGATGGTTTATGTGGAATAGGCTCAGTGCAGACTAGGCAGCTTCTGTTCACTACATCCGACCTAAACCCAAGTTTTGCCTTCGCAAAGAGAAGTGTTAGACTCTGTGCTGGGGTAGGCAACCTATGGCACGCGAGCTGCTTGCCAGTGGCACTCACACTGCCCGGGTCCTGGCCACTGGTCCGGGGGGGCTCTGCATTTTAATTTAATTTTAAGTGAAGCTTCTTAAACATGTTAAAAACCGTATTTACTTTACATACCGCAATAGTTTAGTTATAGATTATAGACTTATAGAAAGAGACCTTCTAAAAAATGTTAACATGTATGACTGGCGCGCGGAACCTTAAATTAGAGTGAATAAATGAAGACTCGCCACACCACTTCTGAAAGGTTGCCGACCCCTAGCCTGTGCTATACTGCTCCTGTGCTCTGTTCCCAGAGGGTTGTGTAGCAGGGGAGAGCACAGGGCTGGGGTGTGTGTCCCTGGCAGGTCGGGGTGATGCTGAAACAGGACAGAGTTGTGTTTGCATTGTGGGGTGATGTGAAACTTAACTCTTCATTTTTCATTACAATAAGCTAGGGGACAGGAATCCTTACCCAGCGAGGTCACAGTCTCATAGTTCTCCTGCATGACGTCTCTGTAGAGGGCTCTCTGAGCAGGGTCCGGCAGAGCCCACTCTTCCTTCGTCAAATACACAGCCACCTCCTCGAAGGTCACTGGCCCCTGAAAGAGCAAGAGTCCAACCCTCAGTAACTGCTGCCCCACTGACAACCCCACTATTCATGGGGCAGCAGGGCCAGTCAAATGGAAGCTCTGGGATGCTCACAATCAGCAGAGTCCCACCCCCACCCCACACAGAGCAGCCAACAGGCATCAAGGTGAAGGGAGAAAGAGAGAACCCCTCGTATTCCCTAAAACAGTGCTTCTCAAACTATCTGATGTGGCGGACTGTCAATTTTTTTTCCCCCAATGTGCCAGGGACTGGTACCATATTTATGCCTTATTATTATAGTTTTCACATAGGCACGTAGCACATCAGATCAGAAAAACTAACATTCTTCACTGTATTGATTGGAATGGGAGTGTGGTGTTCATGCGGAGATATTCCCATTTAAATACATTGAAGACTGACTGAAAGGCTGTGTGTCTGTGTGGATAGTATAAAATGATTATTATTCATTTACAATGCAAGAAAATATTATTTGGGCATTTGTAGTAATATTAATTTATATCGGAAACAATATAATGAATACAATAAAAGTTGGAAGACATTTTTATTTTATGTTTATTTTGTAAACAAATACAATATTACAATACAAATAAAAAAAATTAAAAAATCAAACCAGCAAAGTCTCCTAACAAAGAAATTATAAAAAAATTTATTAACACAATAATAGGCATGTTAAAACCCTAACCTTTACTAATGTGAAAGGTGAGCCTGCTTCTTCACTGTCAGTTTATCCAGTCATGGCTCAATGGAGGACAGTGCCACATGCAATGGAGAATGACTATCCGAACTATTCTTGTACTTTGTCTTAATGACACTTATGGTTGAGACACCAGTCTCACAGAGGTTTGTTGAAGGAAATGGGAGAAGAGTTTTCAGAGCAATTTCAGTAAGCTCAGGATATTCTGCTTTCACTTTTATCCAAAAGGAAGCAAACGATGTTGTAGTTTCGAAACTCATCTTCAATCTTTCGTCAGCAGCCAGCTCCAACAATTTATCCTCCGTAGTGACAATTAAGTCATCTTTCAATGGAATAAATGGATTTTGGATCCATCCAGTCCCTTTCTGTGGCTCTTCTTTTGCTGGAAAGTTAAACTCAAAACATTCTGCCAAATTCGTCAAGTGTTCACTGATGACATTTCATAGAGATGTAACATCAAGGTCTTCACCTGCATTGGTGATGATTGTTGCTAAGTTGTGAAACATGTCATAACGATCTCTTGACACTCGACTCGTCCATGCTTTTAGCTTTTGTTTCTGTCCGTCAATCTTGTCTGCCATTGTAAGACACGAAGCCATCCTTCCCTTCATGGAGGTGTTGAGATCATTAAAAGATGGCAAAGATATCAAGCAAATAAGCCAGCTTGGCTATCCAATCCTCATCTCGGAACAATTGTGACCAGTTTGTTTTTTTGTCAAGAAGAAACTCGGCAAGCTCGTTTTGGAGCTCAAATACTCTTGACAGGACGTTTCCCCTCGATAACCAATGTACATTGGCATGCAGTAGGAGCTGTTTATGATCAGCTCCCATATCATCACATAATGCAGTGAACAGTCTCGAATTTAAAGCATTTGCCTTTACATGGTTCACAATTTTTATAACCTCGCTGAGCACACTGTTCAGTTCTGTTGACATTTTTTTTGTTGCAAGACTTTCTCGGTGAAGGAAGCAGTACAGCGACTTGCATTCGGGTGCAAGCGCCTTAATCTGGGTAACCACTCCCGAATGCCGTCCTGTCATTGCAGGAGCACCTTCAGAACATACGCCTACACAGAACTTGAAATCCAACCCACATTTGTTAACGATGTAGTCGCTCACAGTCTTGAACACTTCAGAACTAGTTGTTTTTGTTGGTAGTGAAGCAGAAACAAAAACTCTTCCTTCAAATCACCCTCATGTTCAAAGCGCACATTACACCATCAGAATTGCTGTATTAGCAAGGTCTGTACGTTCATCAAGCTGCAAAGAAAAGTACTTTGCTAATTTAATCTGTCCTATGAGCTGATCTTCCATATCGTGAGCCAGATCGTGAATTCGTCGAGCGATAGTGTCATCTGAAAGTGGCACCTGAGCCACTTTCTTTGCCGCCGGCTCGCCCACCATTTCCATGCAGACATCTTTAATACCGCTTATCACTGGTGTCTCACCGATTGTGTATGGCTTTTTAGCCTTAGCAATGCGAAGCGCTACTTTATAAGAAGTTCGCAAAGCAGAATTATTTATATTACACTTCAAAGATCTGTTTCTGATGACCTTGTAAATCAACATGCTTTCTTTCAAAGAACTCTTTCGGCTTTGAACCAATTTCATTATGTTTTGTATTTAAACTCCTCTTGAGCTTTGACGACTTCATTGCGTTGTTAGCCAACACATTGCCACAAATAACGCACTGCGGTTTTGGCATGCCACCATCATTCGTGGCTACAAAACCGAACTGAATGTTTGAGAAGTCTATTTCTGAGTAAAGCTAGTGCGAATTCTTTTTGTTGACAATACTTCGGTTTCATTTACATTGCTGTCAGCTGATTCAGAATTACTTGCGTGTTCAGCAACTGGATGTCTTTGCTTGATAAATACGTCAATTGGGCCTCACTTTGCCATCTGTAAATTAGGCATAAAAATAATTAATATAAATTCCATTACCCCGGGTATATACTTAATTTATGATATTAGTATGAAAGCCGAATAAATGCATTGGAATGCTTTTATTGAGAAATATGTGCAGGAGAACATTGATTAATAGGGTAAGTAATGTTAGGATAAGAAGATAATACAAATTTTAAAATTAAATTGCAAACAGGATAATAATTGGAAAGTTAAGATGGTTTGAACATATGGAAAGAATGAATAATGAACATCAAAAATAAGATTTACCTGTCTGAAAGATATGGAGTGAGAAAGCGAGGAATTTCGAGAACTTCCTGGCAGAAACACGTAAGTTTGATTCTAGAAGAGGGGTAGGCTATAAGTAAGAACAATGAGAGCGTGTATGAAACGATATATGGCTATGGAGGAAGTGAGGATGTTATGCTCATACAAAGCACACGGGATCTTTTCAGGGGGAAAAGGCAAATACGCCGCATTTATTGAAAATACAACAGTTAGCAATGCTTTTCAGTCTCTCTCTCTCTCTCTCACACACAGACACACACACACACAGAGTCCTTCCAGTAGCTGTTTATAGTTACCAGTCTGTTGTAGCTCGAGTCAATCTAATGGCCAGTTAGATTGAGCATGAGTGAGGAGCTGGGCTCTGTCAGTCGCGATCCGATGCTCCAAGGCTTTGCAGGACTGAACCCAGAGTTCCATGCCAAAACACTCCAGCTTTATAGTTGTAAATTCCCATTTGAGTCCATGCATTTTGCAATGTCATCCTGTAATCATTAGTCCTTAAGTGGTGTTAATCTTGGGGTTTTCTGCTGTTATTATTTGATGGTTATTGTTGGGCTTCCCATCGTTATCTCCTATTTGTTGTCTCGCCTTCAGGGGTGCCTGTCTCACCTCTGAGGTCGTCAGTGCTGCTAACATGTTTAGCATCCGATACAATGGATGTTTTCTAATTGTCTCCTGGTCTTTCCAAGTCTCTCACTTTTTCTTTTAGAGTAGCAGCCATGTTAGTCTGTATCCACAAAAAGAAAAGGAGTACTTGTGGCACCTTAGAGACTAACAAATTTATTTGAGCACAAGCTTTTGTGAGCTACAGATCACTTCATTGGATGCATGCAGTGGAAAATACAGTAGGGGGATTTTATATACACAGAGAACATGAAAAAATGGGTGTTACCATACACACTGTAATGAGAGTGATTGGGTAAGGTGAGCTATTACCAGCAGGAGAGAAAAAAAAAACTTTTGTGGTGATAATCAAGGTGGGCCATTTCCAGCAGTTGACAAGAACATCTGAGGAACAGTCGGGGGGGGGGGGGAGAGGAAATAAACATGGGGAAATAGTTTCACTTTGTGTAATGACACATCCACTCCCAGTCTTTATTTAAGCCTAATATATGGTGTAGAGTGGAATAAAAAACAAAAAAACTTCAAAAACAGACTCCAATGAGAGACTGCTGAATTGGAATTAATTTGCAAACTGGATCCAATTAACTTAGGCTTGAATAGAGACTGGGAGTGGATGGGTCATTATACAAAGTAAAACTATTTCCCCATGTTTATCCCCCCCGCCCCCCCACCCCGACTGTTCCTCAGACATTCTTGTCAACTGCTGGAAATGGTCCACCTTGATTATCACTACAAAAGGTTTCCCCCCCACGTCCCCCGCCCCCCCCGCTCTCCTGCTGGTAATAGCTCACCTTAAGGGATCACTCTCATTACAGTGTGTATGGTAACACCCATTGTTTCATGTTCTCTATGTATATAAATCTCCCCACTGTATTTTCCACGGTATGCATCCAATGAAGTGAGCTGTAGCTCACGAAAGCTTATGCTCAAATAAATTGGTTAGTCTCTAAGGTGCCACAAGTCCTCCTGTCCTTTTTGCGGATACAGACTAACACGGCTGCTACTCTGAAACCTGTCATTCCTTTCTGTTATTCAAAAAGGGTGGCTGGCAGAATGAAATCAAAGTTTACATCAATTCTTATAGTACAATTAGTACAATTATAAAATCCTGCTCCTACAAGGACTGTCTATTTGGCTATAGGTGTGTGGGGCTCAAGAAGGGCAACTGGGGAGATTTCAGAGCAGGCTTCAATTTAATTTCACATCAAAATTGCCCCAGGCACTTTCCCTGCAGAGAGACACTCCAGATTCTGCCACGCTGGGAAAATGCTTGATCACTTTATTACAGTGCAGACCTGGCCCCTCCCTCCAGGACTAAACCCACCAGAGACATTTTTCAATCCTCCCAGTAACAAACTTTCTGAACCAAATGGTAGAACAGAAGAGAACCAAAGGAGTCACTTTGGGGGATTCCCCCAGACTTGGTTCCCAGGGCAGCATGCTCCCAGGCAGGGGGAATAGGGAGACTCAGGAACTTGCTTTTCCTCCTTCTGCTCCTCCCCTTGTTCACAGACAAGGGAATCTGTCCCAGGATGCTGCAATAAGTATGTCTGGGCAAGTCAAAGATCTGGGAATTTCTCTCCCCACTTATTTCTCCCACTGCCCCTGTCAGTCTCTCTCCTCTTTCCCTTTCGATCTCCTTTCCCCTCTCTCTGCCCCTCCGGTTTGGACAGTCCCATTCCGGGGTCATTTTCTTCCCCATGGCTGGATCAGCTCCTGCAACTACTACTGAGAGGAGAGATGAGCAATGAGGAGGGGTTGTTTGTGCAGAATCATTTTGCTGCCCATCCTCGGCACCTTCCTTGAGGTCTCTGGCTCAGGAGCTGATGTTGGCAGAGCGTAAGTCTGCCTTAGGGGACTTGTTCCAACTGGAGAAATTCCTCACCTTGGCTCAGCACAGAAGAAATTTTAAATAAAGTCACTCTCCAGCACAGATCCCACTGGGACAGAAGGAGCAGCTCAACTTGAGCTTCCAGATAACAGTGGAGGAAACAGCAGCATCTCAGCCAGGAAGCTCAATCCAAGTCTCCTCAGTAAAGAGAGAGAGTCTGGCTTTTAAAAGACTTTAAATAAAATCAGAATAGAAAGCAATAGTAAAAATAAAAAAAAAAACAAAAAAAAACCAAACAAACAAATTCATCACAACAACTGCCCATCGCTAAAACTATTAAGTGCATTTCCAGCAGCCCACCCCTGAATAATGTGATCCAAATTATGTATGAGTAGAATATCTAAATTCCAAATGAAGGCAGAAATCCACTAAAAAATAAATTAAAAAATGAAGCCCATTGGCAATGCCAGTACCAGATACTTTGCATTGTTTGTTTTTCAAAATGGCTGTCTTTGCTTGACTCAAAATGATGTTCACAAGGCATATTACAGATCTATTTGTGAATCCATATTTAATGGTAAAAGGAAATACACTATGAGAAAAATCAAGGAACTATAACCAAAAGACACCCTGAAGTACAACAAATAATGGGTGTAACCTGGAACAAGTAAGAAACAGATGAGAAACAGTCTTCCCCCATGTCACAGGGCACACATGGACACGTTCAGAATCAAATTAGGCCATACCCCTGTGAAGAATTCTCCATTGGAGATCACCCATATGCTTCGCAATCACAGGATTGTGTAGAGACCAACAGGCTGGATAGACGGAGTCTGCCGCCAGAAACTGTCATCTCCACACTGAACCAGGATAATCAATAAGCATTTGAAAATGCTGAATCTTTACCATAATCATATACAGGTATAATGCTTTGGGGCCTAAGCTATTAAAAGTACATTTGTAAGACTCACTGAAGGTAAGCAAATCGCCATGCCTATCAATGTCCCAATCCACAGCAGGAGCAACAGGCAAGGAAATAGAACTGTGAGTATAATCGGGCACGGCTTGCTCAAAGGGACATTTGTCCAGATCAGCAACACTGTGTCTCCAATAAAAAAAAAAGAAACCAGCAAACAGAATGAAAACCAAGCTTAGCGGCAATGGCCTCTGCTGAGACCCATGCAGAATTAGAAAAAAAATCAGTTGAACTCATTTTCTTCCACCTGCTGCAATAAGTGCACCCTGAACTTTGCTGTCCAACAGGTCCCACAAGCACAGGTGTTTTTAAAATATTTTTCAAGCTGTCCTACAACCCAGCATCATTATTGCCATGAAAGTCTTTTTTAAGTTCTGCAACACCCGGCTCTAACTGCTCCATTCTCTGGCAGAGGCCCAGAGTTGTCTGCTGTATATACATTGACTTTGCCACCTCCCACCATTGCCTCAAGGAAGGAAAGGTGTCCTTTGGAGGCAACCAGGTGCCACAAAAAATATTTAAAAGAGTCCCCAAAATGAACATCCTGTACAAGGCAAGTGTTAAAATGCTAGTATGGGTGACAGTCTCCCACAGAGAGAAGAGAACACAAATGAGACCGAACACGATCTGAAATCCCAGCTGGGACAATGCAACTAGAAAGCAAATGATGAATAAACACATAAAAAGCCCTGCCCAAGTGGGTCCTAGACAAAGAGCTGGTACCGGTACTCAACCAGCTGTACGGCTGGGCATAAGGTTGGAAATGCTGTCGCAACACTGACAGACCCTGGTCATCAGCAGGCAGGATCAAACCTGGGACTTCTGGAGCTCAGTGGTCTTGGTGCCACTAGATGGGCCAGAACACGACACCCAGGGGGCGTGTAGGTTATACTATCCCACATCAGTCCGGTCAGCAGCCTGTCAAAGAGCTGAAAGTCACTGAGCAGACAGTGGATGAGGTTCCAGATGACTCCTATCCAATCTGTTGTTAAGAGTACAATTGAAATTGCTCCCCCCCACCCCAAATTAAAATATCACCTGTCAAAAAACCAATTTGCCAAAAGAGCACCCAAGCGCTGGGAAGGAAAAAAAAAGAAAAAGTTCCCTGTATTTCCCTCCAGGAGGATTTTACACATTAATCAAAAAAAGATGATATTGCTCAAAAGTAGCTTGACCCATCAATAAACGTCCTGGAACAACGGCCTGCAGGGCCAGCCCATCTGCAAAGAGAAAGGCAACTCCCACACTCCCCGTGGAACCAGGACTCAGAAAAACCTCCCCTCTCCAATCAGAAAGCCAATTGGTTTGGTGCCTGCATCTCTGCAAGAGTCCTGCAGGAATGAAACGTCCACTTTCTTCTGAGACAGGCCCTCAGAAAGAGCCTGTAGGAGGTACACAGTCACAGAGAGCGCTGCCTAGTGGGAAGGGGAGGTTTTTGGCAGGGTGTCTCCCTGTTGCAAGCACAGCCCGGTCCTTCAGTGTCCCTGCCACAGGGGTTTCCCGTTCTCCCCATGAGCATAGAAGCTCTACTAGGCTGGGCCCTTGGACAGTCCAGGCCTTCCCCAGCTGGTCTTTCACCGAGGTGGGGACTCCTGGTAAAAGTAATACCCGGCAGCGACCCAGGCCCCCTGAGCAGTGTGTTCCCTGACTGCACTGGCCAAACCAGCCTGCTTCACAGTGCCCTCAGAAACTGGGGCCCCCTCCACCGTCCACAGCTATTTTTTAATAGGGGGCTTTCCTACAAGCCAGAGTCCCCAGCGAAGGCCGCGGATTCCACAGCAACAGGCTCTGCCTCCATTTCATAGTCAGGAGTCCCAGAACCAGTCATGCCATCTTCCCCCAGCTTGTAAAGGGCATTACCTCCCCAGAGGGCTCTGCAGCCCATTAGCCCGGCAGTCTCAGCCATAGCCCCTTCGCTCTTTCCTCAGAGAAACACCCATGTTCCCAGGCCCAGGCCCAGGCAGCAGCCACAAATGCTAAGAAATTTCCATGCCCTGTCACTGGCCAATAACGGCCACTGACCCACCCCAGAGGTGGCTGCATCTCAGGGTTGGAGAAAGGAACCCCTTATGGAGACCATTTGTCATGGGGTTTGGGGATACTCTGGTCAGAGTCACTGAGCCATAGTCACAGGGTTTAAGGCCAGAAGGGACCCCCTGGTCTTCTGGCCTGACCTCCTGTATATCACAGACCACCAGCACCAACCAGCATCGCACACTAAACCCAACAACTGACCTGAGACCAAAGTCTCACAGCCCACAGGAACCTAAACTATTCTGTGCTACGGGAAGAGGAGTGGAGGGACACAGTTGCACCAGTGCCAGAGGGCCCAGCAATGGCAGGGAAATTAATCAGTCAGATACACCCAGATAATCCTGGCAAGTGACCTGGCACTCCACACTCTAGAGGAAGGAAGGAAATACTTAAGGTCGCTGCCAATCTGACCTAGGCTGACTCTACTGTTGTGATCATAGAATATCAGGGTTGGAAGGGACCTCAGGAGGTCATCTAGTCCAACCCCCTGCTCAAAGCAGGACCAATCCCCAATTAAATCATCCCAGCCAGCGCTTTGTCAAGCCTGACCTTAAAAACTTCTAAGGAAGGAGATTCTACCACCTCCCTAGGTAACGCATTCCAGTGTTTCACCACCCTCCTAGTGAAGAAGTTTTTCCTAATATCCAACCTAAACCTCCCCAACTGCAACTTGAGACCATTACTCCTTGTCCTGTCCTCTTCTACCACTGAGAATAGTCTAGAACCATCCTCTCTGGAACCACCTCTCAGGTAGTTGAAAGCAGCTATCAAATCCCCCCTCATTCTTCTCTTCTGCAGACTAAACAATCCCAGTTCCCTCAGCCTCTCCTCATAACTCATGTGTTCCAGTCCCCTAATCATTTTTGTTGCCCTTCGCTGGACTCTCTCCAATTTATCCACATCCTTCTTGTAGTGTGGGGCCCAAAACTGGACACAGTACTCCAGATGAGGCCTCACCAATATCGAATAGAGGGGGACGATCACGTCCCTCGATCTGCTCACTATGCCCTTACTTATACATCCCAAAATGCCATTGGCCTTCTTGGCAACAAGGGTACACTGCTGACTCATATCCAGCTTCTCATCCACTGTCACCCCTAGGTCTTTTTCCGCAGAACTGCTGCCGAGCCATTCGGTCCGTAGTCTGTAGCTGTGCATTGAGTTCTTTCGTCCTAAGTGCAGGACCCTGCACTTATCCTTATTCAACCTCATCAGATTTCTTTTCGCCCAATCCTCCAATTTGTCTAGGTCCTTCTGTATCCTATCCCTACCCTCCAGCGTATCTACCACTCCTCCCAGTTTAGTATCATCCGCAAATTTGTATCAATTAGACCCTGGGAGTGTGAGCAAGAACCCACCAGCCAAACAGCTGCGAGAGGGAATGTTCAGTGCTATCACAGAGCCCTGGCCCCACCCAGTGTCTTGTCTCCAGCCATGGCAGTCTCTGAGGCTTCAGAGGAAGAAGACAAAATAAATAAATAAATAAATAAATACCCAGAATACGTGGGGTGAGAGAACCCCAGCAGGGGGCTGGCTCCAGATCTGAAGCGTCGGCTTTTAGGAACATAAGAAATAAACTGGAACCCAAGGCTGCTCAGCCCAACCCCCACTATCCCGCTCATAAACAGTTGAAGGAGGGAGAGGACAAATTGAAGTTGTTTGCCCCCAGGGGAGTGACCCCATCATCCTGCCCGATCTGGGGAAAAGGTAAGGGTCCAGCCAACTGTCCGGTTAGCAGCTGGGAAACACTCATCCCCCAAATATGGGGAAGCCTCTGGCTTTGATGTCTACTAAATATGGGAGACGTCACTTTCATCAGCCAACATTTTAATGGAGATAAATGAGGACACAGATGGTTCTCAAATGAGAGGGGAAAGTTGGTTTTTAGGACATCAACCCCACCCCCTGCAGCTTCTAATCTGGGGAATGACTCAGGAAAACAGGTTCCCTCCAGACAGGAGTTGCTACAATTAAATAAACATAGGGAAGACCTCTAAAACGTAGATTCGTTTTTTAATTCGTTTTTGATAACTACACAGAAAATAGCAAAATCGGAGAGGTGATCTCAATGTTCAGTAATTAAAGAGAAAAGGGAGGAAATCTGAGGAATTTGGGGTCAGTTTTCACAAATTAGAGAGGAAAGTAGGAAAATGTGAGGATTTTAGACAGGATGTATAAAAATTGGTGATTTTTATTTAATTTTTTCATGTTATTTAAATCAGATTCTTTTGATTTTATTATTTAAATTAGTATGAGTTTTTCTTTTAAAAAAACCTGTTTAAAATGAATTTTGAATTTAATACACAATATTTGAAGGCCTAGCCTTATTATAATCTCTTAAAATATTTAAATAACAAATAAATATGATGAATCCAGGAGTTTGACATTAAAGGCTGCTTTTCTATGTAAAGAAGCAATCAGGGGGAAAGCATCTAACTTTTGAGGTCAAGATTTATAAATACAGCACAGTAGATCATTAAGGGTTTCAACCTGTGGGCACCAGGGGCTGTGCCACTGGGTGCCACAGATTGGCAAAGTCATCACAGGTGTTGGGACAAAGCCACTGACTCAAAGCCCTGGTCTACACTAGGACTTTAGGTCAAATTTAGCAGCGTTAAATCGATGTAAACATGCACCCGTCCACACGATGAAGCCCTTTTTTTTGACTTAAAGGGCTCTTAAAATTGATTTCCTTACTCCACCCCTGACAAGTGGATTAGCGCTTAAATCGGCCTTGCCAGGTCGAATTTGGGGTACTGTGGATGCAATTAGATGGTATTGGCCTCTGGGAGCTATCCCAGAGTGCTCCATTGTGGCTGCTCTGGACAGCACTCTCAACTCAGATGCACTGGCCAGGCAGACAGGAAAAGAACCGTGAACTTTTGAATCTCATTTCCTGTTTGGCCAGCGTGGCAAGCTGCAGGTGACCATGCAGAGCTCATCAGCAGAGGTGACCATGATGGAGTCCCAGAATCGCAAAAGAGCTCCAGCATGGACCGAACGGGAGGTACGGGATCTGATCACTGTATGGGGAGAGGAATCCGTGCTATCAGAACTCCGTTCCAGTTTTCAAAATGCCAAAACCTTTGTCAAAATCTCCCAGGGCATGAAGGACAGAGGCCATAACAGGGACCCGAAGCAGTGCCGCATGAAACTTAAGGAGCTGAGGCAAGCCTACCAGAAAACCAGAGAGGCAAACGGCTGCTCCGGGTCAGAGCCCCAAACATGCCGCTTCTATGATGAGCTGCATGCCATTTTAGGGGGTTCAGCCACCACTACCCCAGCCGTGTTGTTTGACTCCTTCAATGGAGATGGAGGCAACATGGAAGCAGGTTTTGGGGATGAAGAAGAAGATGATGATGATGATGAGGTTGTAGATAGCTCACAGCAAGAAAGTGGAGAAACCGGTTTTCCCGACAGCCAGGAACTGTTTCTCACCCTGGACCTGGAGCCAGTTCCCCCCGAACCCACCCAAGGCTGCCTCCTGGACCCGGCAGGCGGAGAAGGGACCTCTGGTGAGTGTACCTTTTAAAATACTATACATGGTTTAAAAGCAAGCATGTGAAAGGATTAATTTGCCCTGGCATTCGTGGCTCTCCTGGATGTACTCCCAAAGCCTTTGCAAAAGGTTTCTGGGGAGCGCAGCCTTATTGCGTCCTCCATGGTAGGACACTTTACCACTCCAGGCCAGTAACACGTGCTCGGGAATCATTGTACAACAAAGCATTGCAGTGTATGTTTGCTGGAGTTCAAACAACATCCGTTCTTTCTCTCTCTGTGTTATCCTCAGGAGAGTGAGATATCATTCATGGTCACCTGGTTGAAATAGGGTGCTTTTCTTCAGGGGACACTCAGTTCCTGCTGGGCTGTTTGCCTGTGGCTGAACAGAAATGTTCCCCGCTGTTAGTCACGGGGAGGGGGGAGGGTTGAGGGGGTAGCCACGCAGTGGGGGGAGGCAAAATGCGACCTTGTAACGAAAGCACATGTGCTATGTATGTAATGTTAACAGCAAGGTTTACCCTGAAAGAGTGTAGCCACTGTTTTATAAAATGTGTCTTTTTAAATACCACTGTCCCTTTTTTTTCTCCACCAGCTGCATGTGTTTCAATGATCACAGGATCTTCTCCTTCCCAGAGGCTAGTGAAGATTAGAAAGAAAAAAAAAACGCACTCGTGATGAAATGTTCTCTGAGCTCATGCTGTCCTCCCACACTGACAGAGCACAGATGAATGCGTGGAGGCAAATAACGTCAGAGTGCAGGAAAGCACAAAATGACCGGGAGGAGAGGTGGTGGGCTAAAGAGAGTAAGTGGCGGGCTGAAGAGAGTAAGTGGCGGGCTGAAGAGAGGGCTGAAGCTGAAAGGTGGTGGCAGCGTGATGAGAGGAGGCAGGATTCAATGCTGAGGCTGCTGGAGGATCAAACCAGTATGCTCCAGTGTATGGCTGAGCTGCAGCAAAGGCAGCAGGAGCACAGACAGCCGCTACAGCCCCTGTGTAACCAACCACCCTCCTCCCCAAGTTCCATAGCCTCCTCACCCAGACGCCCAAGAACGCGGTGGGGGGGCCTCCGGCCAACCAGCCACTCCACCCCAGAGGATTGCCCAAAAAACAGAAGGTTGGCATTCAATAAATTTTAAAGTTGTAAACTTTTAAAGTGCTGTGTGGCATTTTCCTGTCCTCCTCCACCACCCCTCCCAGGCTACCTTGGCTGTTATCCCTCTATTTGTGTGATGAATGAATAAAGAATGCATGAATGTGGAGCAACAATGACTTTATTGCCTCTGCAAGTGGTGATTGACGGGAGGAGGAGCGTGTGGTTAGCTTACAGGGAAGTAGAGTGAACCAAGGGGCGGGGGGTTTCACCAAGGAGAAACAAACAGAACTTTCACACCGTAGCCTATCCAGTCATGAAACTGGGTTTCAAAGATTCTCTGATGCGCACTGCGCCCTCCTGTGCTCTTCTAACCGCCCTGGTGTCTGGCTGCCAGGCGATTTCCCTCAACCAGCTTCCAGGCGATTTGCCTCAACTTCCCACCCCGCCATAAATGTCTCCCCCTTACTCTCACAGATATTGTGGAGAGCACAGCAAGCAGTAATAACAGTGGGAATATTGGTTTCGCTGAGGTCTAAGCGAGTCAGTAAACTGCGCCAGCGCGCTTTTAAACGTCCAAATGCCCATTCTACCACCATTCTGCATTTGCTCAGCCTGTAGTTGAACAGCTCCTGACTACTGTCCAGGCTGCCTGTGTACGGCTTCATGAGCCATGGCATTAAGGGGTAGGCTGGGTCCCCAAGGATACATATAGGCATTTCAACATCCCCAACAGTTATTTTCTGGTCTGGGAATAAAGTCCCTTCCTGCAGCTTTTGAAACAGACCAGAGTTCCTGAAGATGCAAGTGTCATGTAACTTTCCCGGCCATCCCACGTTGATGTTGGTGAAACGTCCCTTGTGATCCACCAGAGCTTGCAGCAGTATTGAAAAGTACCCCTTGCGGTTTATGTACTCGCCAGCTTGGTGCTCCGGTGCCAAGATAGGGATATGGGTTCCGTCTATAGCCCCACCACAGTTAGGGAATCCCCTTGCAGCAAAGCCATCCACTATGACCTGCACATTTCCCAGGGTCACTACCCTTGATATCAGCAGATCTTTGATTGCATGGGCTACTTGCCTCACAGCAGCCCCAACAGTAGATTTGCCCACTCCAAATTGATTCCCAACTGACCGGTAGCTATCTGGTGTTGCAAGCTTCCACAGGGCTATCGCCACTCGCTTCTCAACTGTGAGGGCTGCTCTCATCTTGGTATTCATGCGCCTCAGGGCAGGGGAAAGCAAGTCACAAAGTTCCATGAAAGTGCCCTTATGCATGCGAAAGTTTCGCAGCCACTGGGAATCGTCCCAGACCTGCAACACTATGCGGTCCCACCAGTCTGTGCTTGTTTCCCGAGCCCAGAATCGGCGTTCCACAGCATGAACTTGCCCCATTAGCACCATGATGCATGCATTGGCAGGGCCCATGCTTTCAGAGAAATCTGTGTCCATGTCCTGATCACTCACGTGACCCCGCTGACGTCGCCTCCTCGCCCGGTATCGCTTTGCCAGGTTCTGGTGCTGCATATACTGCTGGATAATGCGTGTGGTGTTTAATGTGCTCCTAATTGCCAAAGTGAGCTGAGCGGCCTCCATGCTTGCCTTGGTATGGCGTCCGCACAGAAAAAAGGCACGGAACGATTGTCTGCCGTTGCTCTGATGGAGGGAGGGGCGACTGACGACATGGCTTACAGGGTTGGCTTACAAGGAATTAAAATCAACAAAGGGGGTGGCTTTACATCAATGAGTATTTCAGGCAGGACTTCACAGAGGGTTCCAATAAGAAATGGTGCACCTAAGTAATTGTTCTTATTGGAACAAGCAGGTTGGTCTGGCCTCTGATTGATACATGGCTAGATTTACCTTGCTGCACCTTCTCTGTGAGTGACTGCAGTGTGACCTAGAGGAATGAGTCCCCTAGACACGGGAGGAGGCAAATGAGTACAAAACAAATCTGATCTATTTCTTCTTTTGATCCACTCCATCTATCTTTTACGTCTTTGGCTGGCAGCAGATGGTGCAGTAGGACTGCTAGCCATCCTCATCTCTTGTCTGCCTGGCAGAAAATGGTACAATAGGACTGCTAGCAATCTGTATCGCCTTCCTGCTCGCCATAAGATGGTTCAATAGGACTGACTGCAGGACTAAAGAGAATGACCTGGTCAAGTCACTTCTAATGTAGTCCCTGCACCCATGTCTGCCCAGACACTCCTGGCTGACGCAGCCAGGAGCACCTTGGACATGACGATGACAGCTACCAGTCGTACTGCACCATCTGCTGCCACAAGGCAAGGGATTGCTGCTGCTGTGTAGCAATGCAGTACCATGTCTGCCAGCACCCAGGGGACGTACGGTGATGGTGAGCTGAGCGGGCTCCATGCTTGCCATGGTATGGCGTCTGCACAGGTAACTCAGGAAAAAAGGGGCAAAACTATTGTCTGCTGCTGCTTTGACGGAGGGAGGGAGGAAACGGGGACCTGATGATATGTACCCAGAACCACCCGCGACAATGTTTTAGCCCCATCAGGCATTGGGATCTCAACCCAGAATTCCAATGGGCAGCGGAGACTGCGGGAACTGTGGGATAGCCACCCACAGTGCAACAGTCCGGAAGTCGACTCTAGCCTCGGTACTGTGGAAGTGCTCCGCCGAGTTAATGCCCTCAATGCACTTAGAACATTTTCTGTGGGGACACACACACTCGAATATATAAAACCGATTTCCAAAAAACCGACTTCTATAAATTCGACCTAATTTCATAGTGTAGACATACCCAAAGAGACATCAACAAGGAATGTAAGCTGAAGTCTCTTTCAGGTATATTGGAACATTTTCCCAGGCTGACCTGAAATAATCAGTTTAATTCACTAACTAGAGTTATTTTCTCTGTTTAATAAATCACTTAGTTGTAAATGTGAAACATGTTTTGATAAAAGAAGTTTATGTATCCAAGACATTTCAGATGATTTAGTTTCATAAAAATACATTTTATATGCTGCTTTGTGTGTTTAATTAAATTCTAGTTACCATCCTAATGCAGCATAACACAGAATCACTAGCAAAAAGTTAATTTTCTATTAAATAAGCAATATATCATTCACCATTTTCTAATGTACTAAAAATGTACAATTAATAAAAATATGAAAATGTTAAGCTATATAATGTATCTAGTTATAGTGTATCCTCCTTGGTAGCAAAAAGATGTACCTAATCTCAGTGGTGTTGGAACTAGGAGGGCTGGGGGTGGCTGCCGCACCCCCGGGGCTTGAAGTAGTAATAGCAAACACCAAATACATAGTTTCAATGGTTTCCATCATCAGCACCCCCCACTATAAAAATTGTTCCAGCACCTCTGCCTAATCTAGTGTAAAGTGTCTATTTAGTTTTAAATCAACATGTTGTAATCGTTGTATCAACCAAAGGGAATGCACCTTTCTTTAGACAAAAAACCAACAACAACTACAAGTGGAAAAGTTTACTAAACTTCAGTGCTTTATATCAAGGCTTCCCACTGGGTTATTTAAATTATTATTTGAATTGCTGATTTAAATTGCCTTGTTTTAAATCAATCCACCCTGATTTTATATCAATGATCAATAATAGCTAAAGAGGCAAAATGAGTGATTTATCAATATTTTATCAACAGAAAGGAAAAGAGCAACAGTAGCAATAATTTTATTGTAATATTCAAGAATTTGAGAAAAGGACAAAATCTAATGAGATTTTTACATTAATATTCTATATTTAGATTGGCAGGAAGAAATCTCAAGAGCATATTACCTTAGTAACATAACTACAGAGAAAGTGGGGCAATTTTGGGGGGGGGTATTTTATATCGATCTTTAGGAATTAGGGAGAAAAAATGGATTAAAAATAATATTTGACAATAGGAGAGAAAAACACCAAGATCTGAGGGTAATTCAATAATTACAGGGGAAAAGGGGGAAAGTTTGAGGGGATTCAACAGGAATGTTCAATAAAGGATCAGAAAGTGATGGTTCCCTCCACCCCCACCATTCACATGCAGAGCAGGGAGCCCTTTGTGTCACTCATGCAAGGGAGGAGGTGTAGAGCAGGAGATGGGCAGGCGGCTGAGTTGAGGGGGGGGGGAAACAGCAGCTGAGAGTGGATCCTCCAGGGGGGACATTGGCTCCCCCTTCCCCTCCTGTGCCCCTTCCAGGCCCTGTTGCTGGCAGAGACTGGCCACCCCACCATCCCCACCCCAGATTCAGCCGTGTTTCAGGCCTCTCCCAAACAGCACCCACTAACCCCCCATCCCATTTGGGCAACAATTTCCCACCTAAACAAGGACAAACTGCTGCAGATGGAATGGGCAGGGGAAACCCACATATCTGAGGAGATTTTAGATTGAGATTTGAGAAATAGAAAGAAAATGGGTTAATATCTGGGAGGGTAAAAGGTGAATCCTCTGAGAGAAAAGTCGGGTGCGGGGAACCAGGTGGATTTGACAGGTTTCGGAGTAGCAGCCCTGTTCGTCTGTATCCGCAAAAAGGACAGGAGGACTTGTGGCACCTTAGCGACTAACATATTTATTAGAGCATAAGCTTTCCTGAGCTGCAGCTCACTTCATGGGGTGGATTTGATAGTCATATTTGATCATTAGAGAGAAAGGAGGAAGAAGTGGAGAGAATTTTTTTCAACATTTGAGGGGAAAGTGACAAAACCAGAGAAGATGCATTTAACTCTCCCCCCCCCTCCCCCCCCACACCTACCTCTTCCCCTGGTCTTCTCCCCCTGAAATCTCCTGCCTTCCCAGAGACAGTTCAGACTCCCCCGGGTCACACTTGCCTGGTGTCAGGTATCAGAGGGGAAGCCGCGTTAGTCTGTATCCACAAAAACAAGCATGCATCTGAAGCAGTGGGGTTCTTTTACCCACAAAAGCTTAGACCCAAATAAAGCTGTTAGTCTTTACTTGGTGCCACCGGACTCCTCCTCGTTCCAGCTCGCAGGGTCTGTCCCGTCCCGCCACCTCTGGCTCATTGTTCATCCCTCCCTTCCCCACCCCTCCGCCCCCACACAGGCAAGCGGGGGGACCAGCTCTGGGGCCTCTTTCCCCACCTGCAGCCCCCGGGGCTTTGCCTGTCCAGCCGGTCCTGCCCAGAGCTGCAGCAGGCAGCTCCGACCCTCGCCGGGCCCTTGACCGGGGCTGCGAGACCCGAGAACCCCTGGGGCAGAGAGTCACTTTCCTGCCCGTCCCCAGCACTTCCCAGGGGAGCTTCTCACTCACCTGCAGTCTGCAGCCCGGGGGGCTGGTCCCCGCTGGAGAAAGTCCCCCGCCGCTGGGCAGGGAGGGGTTAATGAGGGGCTCCCCCCAGCCCAGACCCCCATTGGGGTGCGGGGAGTCAGCAGCTGCTCAGCCCGGGCTCCCGGGTCAAAATGGAGGGAGCAGCGCCTGGGATTTTAGGAGCATCCGCGCCCAGGTGTCTGGTCTCGGGGCTTTGTTCTGCCTGCTGCCCGCCTCCTTCCTCCCAGCACCCAACGCTCAGCGCTGCAGCAGCCCCTTCCTGTGTCAGCAGCCCCGGGCCTGTCTCCGGCTGCTGGCTGGAGCCTCCCCTCTGTCTTTGCCGGGCGCGGAGCGCTGCCCTGAGCGCCCGCTGCAGGCAGGCTCTTGGGACCAGCTCCTGGTCGCCGCTGCAGGGGCCGAGCCGGAGAGAGGGAATGCCCTGGGGACAGGAACGTGACTCAGTCTCCCTGCCGGAGAGGAGGGGAAGGGGTGAGACAGGGAAAGAGGAGAAAGAAAGGAGCAGACGGAAAATCAGTGGGTGGGGGAGGGGGCTCCCAGCAAGAAGTAGCAAATGACAGCTGAGGCCTCTGAGAAAGTACCTAGATAAAATATCACATAGCCGCAATTATTAACACCAAAACACTTTCGGACAACTGCGGTAAGTTTCGAAATTGTTTTGAGTGTACAAAGAGTATTAACTTCGGTTTTGTCAAATAGAAGGATTGCAGGCCTAGATGCAGATAGATAGGTAAACCTATTCAAAACTTCCCAGCCTTAGTGTGGCTTGTTTAGTATCCCTATCAGAGTTTGAAAGAAAATGACACGTGAACGCTGGAGCTTAGCCTTATGAGTCAAGCCCCCTAACCTTGGCATTTTCAGTGTGGGCTCCCCAAGGCACAGCGGAAAGGGGTGCAGGTTCCTGGGGTGATGGGACTACAGGGGGTCATTGTGGCCATGGGAGTGTCACTGTGAGGGGCAGGGTCCATGAGGGTGTGACTGTGACGGGAGGGCTGTAATGGGGGAGCTATGGGGTGTCTCTGTGACGGGGAGGGGCTGTAAGGCTATGGTCACTTCCAGGCACCCCCTGACATGGGTGTTGAACTGCCCCCTCCTTCTGCGGGTGCTACGTGAATAATGTAACTGAAGTCAACGTACTTAGATCTACTCACCGTGGCGTCTTCACGGCGGTGAGTTGACTGCTGCCGCTCCCCCGTCAACTCCACCTGTGCCTCTCGCGGCGGTGGAGTACAGGAGTCGACGGGAGAGCGCTCATGGGTACATTTATCGCATCTAGACAAAACACGATAAATCAACCCCTGCTGGATTGAACGCTACCTGCCAATTCGGCGGGTAGTATACGCATACCCTAGGTCTCGGTTTAAGTTTTTCTGGAATCTGGATTTTACCCTAATGGTGGTGGTTATTATGCAGTGATTCCTGTTCCATTTTTTAATTTTGCTATGGCTACCTTTTTCCATTTCTGTCCCCATTCTTCAGGCACAGGGTAGCTACCTGAAGCTTGCTGTTGGCCACCAATATTTATAACAGGGGACAGCACGTCTCTTTTTTTCTAGGTTTTTTACCTCTGTTTCCAGTGTTTTATTTTGTTCCCATGCTTGCTGTCTCTGGACTGCTTGCCACCCTGCTAGGAGAGCGGGAGTGTTCCAGAGCTCTGTGGCTTCTCCTGCTTCTTTTAACTCTTTCTTTGTTTCTGTTACTTGCAACACCAATTTTGTGGCATGTTATCTTAGCCATTTAACAGCCATGGTTATAGTTTGCAATTTTCTACATTTCAAGGCTACAGTCTGCCCTAGCCTTACAAATTCCATTGCATGTTTCTTCCCCACTATATTTTTTTAATTCATATGGACCTCTTTTGCTAGCAACCCAGCATATCCATGCCTTCTAAAACTTTGTGGGGATTTTCAGGGAGAGGATAAGCGGGTTCCCTAATACATAATTTTCTACCACGTTAGATTGTGATTCCTACGGAGGGCAGCTTGCTTACTTACCAGATCAGCGGTTGGTGTCACCAGTGTGGTCAGATGTTTGGCTGCTTGTGTGTGTTCTCCCTGTGTGGTGCTCCAGCTCTGCCCAGACAGCTGGCACAGCAGATCTCTAGCGAACCGCCCAATGACCACAAAATCTGTTCAGGTGTGAAGGCACTTGGTCAGGTTTATTGCCAATGAAGCATGGTCCTAGCTCCCCAGATCGATGTCTACAGTTATACCCATGAAAATGGACGCAGCTCAGTCAGTGGCCAGACTTCCGATTGCCCCCTTGGCTGGCCAAAGACGCTCCTTCTGAGATCCATCTTTATACGCCAATACAAACAAGTTATGTGTTGCCCCTGACATATCAGAATCATAGAATCATAGAAGATCAGGGTTGGAAGGGACCTCAGGAGGTCATCTAGTCCAACCCCCTGCTCAAAGCAGGACCGATCCCCAATTAAATCATCCCAGCCAGGGCTTTGTCAAGCCTGACCTTAAAAACTTCCAAGGAAGGAGATTCCACCACCTCCCTAGGTAACGCATTCCAGTGTTTCACCACCCTCTTAGTGAAAAAGTTTTTCCTAATATCCAATCTAAACCTCCCCCAAACTGGTAACTGGTTGTTACTTGCTAGTTTGCTAGTGAGGAAGACAGGCTGGTGTAGCAGGAAGCTGGCACAGTCTAGTCCAGTGGTTCTCAAACTTTTGTACTGGTGACCCCTTTCACACAGCAAGCTTCTGAGTGCGACCCCCCTTATAAATTAAAATCATTTTTTTCTATATTTAACACCATTATAAATGCTGGAGACAAAGCAGGGTTTGGGGTGGAGGCTGACAGCTCGCGACCCCCCCCCCCCCATGTAATAACCTCGCAACCCCCTGAGGAGTCCCGACCCCTAGTTTGAGAACCCCTGGTCAAATCACTCTTGCTGAGGTAGGGAGGTAACAGTGGCTCAGAGCTCTGGGTAGCCCCTGCAGTGAGTTCCAGCAGGTGCTCATCAGGTCCCGGGAGGTGGTGAGGGAGAGGCGCATGTGTCATAATGAAAGACGGGGCTCACTGCAACTCCTTCCCTTTCCTTTATGTCTGAGTGCCCCCCCCTCTCCCCGCCCCAGCAGCCAGACCTTGTGCTTTTGCCTCTCCTGGAATGAAATTCTGAAATTCTCCCATTCCTAGACCTTGGGCGACAATACCCTGTGTGAACAACTATCCCCTCTGGAGTAGGGAGTCCCTTTGTAAACTGCTCCAGTCCTGCTCATCTAACCCAGTTCTGCAAGCTGGCTACTGCCAGCCAGTAGAATATCCAAAGTTAAGAACCATTCATTATTTTTGCCAAGGGTGGCTCATCTTGAGACTTTCTTCTTATCCTGCTTGTTTTCCTCACAGATCTCCTATGAAACGAATCCAAATGATTCAGACAGTAAATATTGCAGGAACCAGGGCAACATACAGCATTCATCAGTATTATGGAGCAGCTCCGTCTCCGTCACAGGGGTTTGGAGAAATATGACTACGGGATACCTGGGAAGTGGAGAGGGTGGGAGGAAGGGGCTGTGGGAGTTTTGAGGGATGTGGAGCTGTGGGGGATCCCAGCCCATTCACACACAATTCCTGCCCAGACCCCACTGAGTTAGAGCCTGAGCTCCATGAGCTCTGGCATTCCTCTAGCCCAGTTTCATTTTATTTTCCTTACTTTTCTCAAATATTATTATTCATACTCTTCCCTTCTTGCCACTGCATAATGCCTACCTCACCGCCCACCACACACACCCCTGTTCCCTATCCATGTGGACCCCAGCCACTGTTCCTGATTCGTTACATTCTTCCCAGTCACAAGACAATCCCTTTCCTAGGACAAATGTATACTATCTTGGAGACGTCGTAGGTTGGTAGTGAAACTTCTGCAGATTCATAGGGTCTTGCTTTCCCTTCCCCTTATGCAACAATCACAATCTCTCTTTCCTGCTGTTACCCACTTAATTTAGAGCATCCTGCCTATATTTTACCAAGGGCTGAAGGCGTGATCTGGTTAATTTATGACACCCCCGCTTATATCCTATTGAGGGCTTAAGGCATGACCCAATTACCTGGCAGGAACCTAATAAACCCCCCTGCTTCTGGCAGTCAGGGAGAAGGAGGAAGGAGAGAGGACTGGAGCTTGGAGGTGTGTTGTGAGACTTGAAAGACCAGAGAACTGAAGTAAGGGAGACCCTGCCCTGGCAGGGCAGGGAGACTCCCCCCCCAGCGTCTAAGGACCGAAGGTACCCCACCCAAGGTGGAAGAGGGTAAGAACCCACAGGGGTTGAGAGGGGCTGTGACTCAGAGTGAGGAGCAAACGCAGACCCCTCCCCGACTTCCCTCCTTTACCACTGTCCCGGGCCACTAGCGGGGGCCCTTGGAGCCCAACAGCAGGGGCAAAGGGTGGTATATTAGCCCCCCACCAAGAAAAGCGCAGGACCCACCATACAAACATCGGCCATCTTGTCACACAGGGTATAAAGATATATCTCAGGGGGAGTGTCTTTGTCCAGTCGAGGGAGGACTGGAAAGTTCCACCATTCACTGAACTGCGGCCATTGTCATGGACATACATGTCTTAGTATCCTCGTAGAGTCTGCCAGGGGCTATTACCATGCTTCGTTGACAATAAACCTGGCCAGGTACCTTCAGACCTTAACGGATCAATGGTCATTGGTCGGTTCTCTCACGGTCCGCTGTGCCAGCTGTCTGCACAGAGCTGGGGCAGCAGGACACAGGAAGAACACACACACACACAGCCAAACATCTAACCACAGCATGTATGCCGCTAACCTGGCTACTGTAAAGGAACCTGCAAAGTTATCGCCACCTGGCAGAGGAAGGAATAAGGCTGCTGTCCTTAACTTCTGGGAGAGGATTGCTGAGTGCTTCCATGGAAGTTACATTGAGATCGCTCAGGAAGATTCAAGGGACATCCCTGTGCACATAAACCAACTGCTCCAGGTGCCCCCTCCTCCCCCAACTCTAGAGGGGAATGAAAAGCAGACAGCAACGCTACCTCTCTCTGTTGTACCGCTACCTCCTGTCGTACGAGTAGATGAATGAAAAGTCGAAAGCTCTGCACTGCTAATTTTGCGGGTGCCCTCCCTGTGATGGAAATTTTATTTCCCATACACAGCTGCTGAGAGTGACTGGATTGTGCTGGTGTCAAAACCAGGTCCCAGCATGCAGCACCCCTGGGCACCTGTCCCCTATAGTCCTCCTCCTCCTCGCTGTTCATGACAAAGACCTGTGACGTGGGCCCCTCAGCAGGAACCACTGTGGGGTGCTGGTGGGGTCTCCACCAATTAACAGTGGCAGGTTCATGGCTCAGCATGGGATCGATTGTTGGCCTCGCTGGTGGTACGCCAGCCCCAGTTCCTTGTCTTTCAGGCAGCCCTGCTGCTGATCCTTGCCATGAACCTCCTCTTGCAGCCCCTGAGCAATCTGCTCACAGATGACAATGTTTCTGTGGCTGGATCAGAACTGTGTGTCCACACAGACCCAGGAGAGCCAATATTTCCTGTCTACTCCAGGCAAGGGCTTGTCTGGCTCATGTAGCAGGCACGGTCAGCTGGGCAGCTGTGCACAACAATGGAACGCAACTAGAGGTGTGCTTGCCAAGCTCACAACCACAAAAAGGCATTTCAAAACTTTAAAGGGCACGTGTCTGGTCTATGTGACCCCCTGGGCAGTGGAGCTCACGCTTGTGACCAGGGAGATCAGTGTTGGGAATTTCGGGACAGCTGCTGCAGGACTTTAAGGGTTGACATAAATAACCCCCCAGTGGCCAGGAGCTCTGGGGTGCTCCGGGGTTCCCCTGCTGCCCACTGCAGCCAGGAGCTCTGGGGGTTTCCCCGCTGCCTGCAGCAGCTGGGAGATCAGGCATTCCTGCACCATGGGCAGCTCTGGGGACCCCACTGCCCATGGCAGCCAGAAGCTCAGAGGTTCCCCCACTGCCCGTGGTGGCTTGGAGCTCCAGGGGCTGTCAGATGTGGCAGGGGTACCCCATAGCTCCTTACCCCCGTGAGCAGTGGGGGACCCTGCAGCTCCCGACCACCGCAGGCTGAAGTCACAGAGGTTGCTGGAAGTAATGGATTCTGTGACTTCCACAACCTCCGTGACTAAATCGTAGCCTTAGGAATCAGTGATCATTATTTTTCAAAATTACATAGCCTCTAAACCTGCCTTTATCAATCAGAATCATTCAGTGTCACCTTCTTTTTGCTTGTCCTGGTGAGAAAGAAGAGACAGTTGTGGTTCTCTGGAGGGACAAGAGATATTAGAGGGGGGCATGTGGGGTAGATGTTTGACTCTCACACAGCCTCACCCGCCCTGAAATAGTAACAGGGACCTAAGGAGGGAGACTGGAGCCAGTGCCAGGGGCGCTCGAGCCTGCTCAGGCTCCAAAATGGAAGAAACAAAAACACAAAACTCCAGATACTCCATCGTCAGCAGGATTGAATCCTGCATCAGCAGGCCCCTGGCCCCACATTGCTAGTTTGCCACCTTAACCACTTAGCCTCAGTCCCATTGCACCAAACTCTTTCACTGCCTTGCAGTTGTGTCCTCTGCAGAAAGGGGCTCCCAGGAACTACGAGCATGTTGACTCCAGCTCTTCTCAGTGCACTCATCCCTGCGTAACAGGGTGTATGGCTGAACAATAACCATTCCTTCCAATTTCCCTGTCTGCAACATCACTAGAGTGGGTCTTTGGCAATGACACTGCAGTGGATTGTTGTCCATTGCCCACATTGCCAGATCAGATAGTTTTGTTCCTACTCAGCTCTCCAGCACGTCAGCAATTCAGGGGTCAGGTTTTCCTTGGGGCACTGGAATTTTCAGGGATCTCGGTGACTTCTTTCCTCCCGCGCCATGGCGTGAACTCACCCTCTCTTTCCAGCCCGGACATTCCACGAAATAACAACAGCAGTATAAAGAAAGAGGAGAAAGAATACCACAATCAGCGAAGAAGGTGGCCAGACGCCCTCTGTTAGTTGATTGTTTTCATTGAGGGTGAAGGATTCCAACTGAGAACTGATTTAATTCCACTCACCTGAGATTAGAAATACATTTGTTTGTTACATAGAGTTATTGGGAAATGTGACAATTCAGATTCTGGGGGTTCTGGCTTTTTTAAACTCTCTGTAAATTCATGAACTTGATTCTAGAGAAAAAAGTCCAGAGCTGCCTTTACTGCCAGACTAGGGACTTCTAAGCAGTGGGAAACATCCCTTGTTTGCTACTGCCAAGGCAAGTACACAGGTAATTAGCAGCTGGAGACATCGCTGGGCTGGGACCAATCTTGGGAGGGGGGAAGGTTTGGATAGAATTTGTCACACATGCCTGCCCAGAACCCCAGAATTTAGAGAAGGAAGGGTCATTTCTCACCTGCATTCCTAGAAAAGCTACAAGGGTTCCTCCCTGCCAGTAATTCACTCCCTGAATTCATCCAGCTCTCTTGGGATCTCTCTGCTCCAAAGGCTTCTGAGCCCTGGGTTTGAGGAGTGAGTGGCTACAAAATCTGAAATGAAAGGGATGATACTGGAGGGAAGGAAAGAACAGAAAATAGAGAGAAAGAAACAGAGAGAAACAAATAAATAATCAAGAATGGTGAAAATAGCTGAGTGTAATAAAGAAAATATATGAAATTGAAACTTTGTCTCAATCCCTGCCCCTGTCAACCCAGTGGGCTGAGAGAAATAGCCCTGATGGTTGCTCCAGTGTGCAACTGGTTAGCATGGTGTACTTCTAGAGCATTGCTCGATTCAAGCCTCCTGTGGAGCATGGGTTTCATTAACCAAATAGCATCCCCTCACTCATCTGGCCCTGTGGAGCATAGAATCCCAGTCCCCACAGAGGGGAAGAGTCCAGTTATGCAGCCTGCACTTGTTAGCTCCTCTACAGAGAGTTGACCAGAATTCAAAGAGCCACAATTCTCTGCCCCCCACCACTCCCCCTGTGCCAGGTTCCCTCAAGCACAGCCCAGAGTCCTGCCTTCTCCTTAATCTTTGCTCCCAAATGCTCCCTTTTAAAACAGAAGTCCTCATGAGGTGAGCAGTTGCTTGTTAACTGGGTTAGTGATGGTTTGAACCTTTCCAGTGATGGAGTTTTACTAGAATGTGATTTTGGTGAATTTTAACAAGAAGAAATCTCTCTCCTGTTCCAGTCTGGTCCCTATTGTCTCCTTTTGCCCTTCTTGTTCCTCCCCCTCAGCCTCTTTTCCTGGCCCTTGGGAAGATTGAGAGACCAGGATCAGGCTGTCTGAATGACTGAGTCTCTATCCAATAGCATGTGTGTAGAGAGGGCCATAGGGCACACTGAAATAGCATGTGTGTGTGTTAGGGGAGAAGGAACAGAAAGAAAGGTGAACTGTCCATGGGTCCCAGGCAGATTAGAGTGATTCCCTGCTGCCCAATATTATCCCTCTCTGGATGCCCTTGGGATGCCACATTTAATAATCACATGTAAAAATCATTATGAGATGTTACTAAGATTAAAGCATCATCACACCCAGTGTCACCATCACTGAACTTGCTCTGTCCTGATATTGTACCAGCCCTGGAAACAACGTGAATCGAACACAAGCCTCTCTCAGCGTCGATGCACGCAGAGGAATCACGCCGCTTTAATTCTGTGGCCATTTTGTTTGATGCCTTTCAGCTGAAAGCGTCAGTATTTGGGAAGGAAACAGTACGTCCTTTAAGCAGCGGCTGCCTTGACTTACTCTACAATGCAAAGCATTCAGATAGTCCCGAGGCAGCTCAGGCCCAACCTGCCTCGTGTGCTGATGCAACTCTCGCCCACCCATCCCCATAGCCCCCAGTATCTGCTGTTGCTCCTCTCTCTGCACTGTCTAGTGCCCGAAATGCTTAGGGACTTGGTCTCCCTTCTGTTCTGAGAGACCCTCTATCCTGCCTTGAGTCTGGCTGTTACTGGTCCAGGGGGGCTTCTCCCAGGAGAGGATCATTGCAGGAGGTTGGTCCCGGTTTGCTTTTTATTCAATCTAGCCATGTCCAGGGTGCCTATAGCTGGGGTGCCTGAGCACCAGGGCCCTGTGGGGAGTTGCCATTCACCTGCTCCTCATTTGGTCTCACCTTTCATTGAATCCATCACCCCAGACACGTTGCACTGCTGCCCAGCGTCCCTCCTGGGTGTAATCTGCCTGTATCTCTGCTCTTTAAGCACCAGACTCTCCTCCATTTCTTTGCTGTTTCTTTGCTGATGTGCCGTTTTCTCTCCAGGATTCCCCCACTAGGAGCACAGGGTGGGATTTTCAAAAGCACCAAGCTCATTTAAGAGCACAAAGCCCACATGCCTTTCAGGGGACTGGAACTTATCCAGGGCAGTGAGCAGGATTCAAACCTACCCAGGAGAGCCCTACTGCACTTCACAGCCACCTCCTCCACCACTCAGCCAGGCCTAACCAAAGTCTCCATTCAGACAGAGAATTTGGGGACACCAAGGACTGAACGCAGGATCCCCTTTGTGCAAAGCTCACACGGAACCACTGGGCTATAGCCACAGACCTGTTACATAGAGGCAGGCCACTCAGCTGGTGTTAAGCCCGACAGTCCCGCATTTCTAGAGTTTGTCCCTCATCCACTACTTGGCTGGTGGACGTCACTGGACAACATTTGAAGAGCGCCCTCACACACAAGGTCACGCCGGCAGGGGCACTCTCCAAAATGATGCCCCTGTGCTGCGTGCTCTTAAAAATGGCTGCAGCAGTGTGACATCATACACACTATGTGTGAGGTCATGCTGGCGGGGAAGGGATCCCGCCATCCCCAGAAGTACCAGACGCTCCACAGTGTTCTGGGTATGTGACAGTGGCTCCCAGAGCCCTGCTTTTCCCTGAGCGTCCTCTGGCCTCAGAGCCACATGGAAAGCAGATTCCCTCCCCCTCCCTGGGAGCCCATCAATCTCTGCTGGGGGGCTTGTGGCTCAGAGAGCGGGAGGAGAGTTCTTCCAGCAAGCACTAGGCCATGCTGGCTCAGAGACAAGGGCTGTTTGGGGGCAGGCTGGTTTATTGAGGGCTTTCCCTTCATTTCTGTTTAGCGCTAATCGGATCATTTCAAGTGGCGTGTGGAGGGGCAGCCCCAGAGCAGGGCTCTTGGTGCGGAAGAGTGATGGAGCATGCTTCAATCTCAGGGCTGCAGGGGCTGAGCAGGACTTTCCCGCCAGTCCCTCCTCCTGGCAGCTGGCGTTAGCGATGGCATCAACCCATCAGCACTAAGAGCAGGGCGTCTCTGTCACTGATACTCTCCTTGGTCCTACTGCTGGTGCCAGGCAAGGTGGACACAGAGGAGGAAGCAGCCTGATCCCAATGCAAAGGGATGAGGAACAGAGAGGCCCAAGAGACATGATCTGCTGAGGGGGGCAGGGAGTTGGGGGGGGAGTGCAAGGAAGGGAACTCTGAGATGTGATGGGGCAAAGTGGGAGATGGCTCGTGCAGTCTCTACATTGCTCAGGAAATAGCTGTGCAGCTCCCTGGCCAAATGTGGGTCACATCTCTGACTAGTGGCTGGGCCGCCTACAGGTTAACAGCCTACTACTACCAGCCCCTTGGAGAACTCAAGTGGCAGAGGTCTGCAGGGTGGGCATAGAGGTCCAGGCTTCCTGACAACACAAGGGGGGTTCATACAGCTCGCCAGGCTTGAATTTCTCTTTGTTCAATTCGTCTTCTTAAAAAAAAAATGTAGGAAATGATACATAAAAATGTCAGTTCCCTTTTCTGTGGGCGTATCGGGTTATGAGACGAGGGGCTTTATCTCCTAAGAAGATCCAGCAGCGCTGTGGGTTGGTGCTGCGCATGCAATGAGGATGACCGCTTCTGACCCAGCTTCTCCTCTGCAATAATCTCTCTGCCTTTCTCTCTGCTAGCCCCAGATTAGGCTGTTTGGTACCTGGCAAACCCCCAGCACGAAGTGGCCCCAAAGGTCAGGAAACCCCAAAAGAAGAGGAGAATCAGCAGGACTTGGGGAGGTGACTCCTCTCTCAAAGGGGCTGGCAGACTCAAGCCAGGCCCCCCCGAAGCTAGTCCCCTAGGGATGGAGTTTCTTTATCTATTTACCTGGTTGTCTGGAGAACCCACAGTCCTTTTGTGATGTCAGGTTGGGGAGGGTTCTGAGCCCATCTGAGCTGCAGAAGGAGAGGGGAGCAGAGGAGCTGGTCACCGTCTGGATCTTCCTGGGTTTTTCAAACTGGTGCTTTGAAAATGGGTTCTCCATAGATCTGGGCACTAGCTCTTCCCCACTGTGAAGGAATCTGAGGAGATCACCCGCGGAAAGACAGATGGATACAGATGGACAGACTCATGGCAATGCCCCAGTTGGCCCCTTTAACACACATCCATTTACTTTGCCAGCGCCACATCCATTTCCAACCCTGAGAACCAGACCCCCAACCTCATCCAGTCCTGACCAGGCAAGCCAGATGGGGGCGCAGGGTGGGCCTTCCCATGATAGTGAGAAGCAGAGCAAGTCTCTCTGCTCCTACACAGAAATACCCCCACCTAACTGACACCTCCTCACTCAGCCACATTGACCTCCATTCCCTGCTCCCACAAGCCTAGGTGGGGGAGCTCATTTTCCCTTGCAATGCTTCGAATCCCCTGAGGAGCAACTGGAGTGGAGATCAATGCCCCCCTCAGCTGCTCTCCTGTGGGAAACCAAAGGTTAATTGACAGGTTGCTGATTCAGCTCCGAGGTGGGCCACCTTATCTCCACCCAGATTGTCTACAGTTCCGGCCTATGTGGCTTATTGACAGAAACATGACTCAACATCCCTTTGAGACATTTTATTATAACAAACAAAGAAAATCAAGAACATACATCACAAAGGCTAAACTATGATAAACATAACTCAACTTATTATGGGTTGAACACACAGTTATCAAGTTCAAGTTGAACCAGTAAATCAAGGAGTGAACAATGATATTGCTTTGGAATCAAGTCATCAATTTAATCTAATCCTCAGATTAATACAACAGATAAACAACTCATCTGTTTTAGAAGAGTAATCCAGTCAGAAGGCTGTCCATTTAGTCATAAACCCCAGTCAGAGAACTTCACCCTCATAGCTCAAGCCACACTGAAACCAGTGAATATTTCAATACTGAAATCAAATGATTGTTCACGTTTAGGCTACAACCTCAAAGCCAATTAAAGCTTCCGCCTCAGATTTCACTGTTGTGTGACTAAATCCTTCTCCTTTTCACCCCAACACAGATACAGCCTTTATCAAGGCTGTCATCAGTAGAAATGTAACAACTGCCACACAAAAGATGTGGGGAACTATTCCTTCTGGCATCTTCCCAGTGTGGATTTTACAGGTGATTAACACAGATGTATTCAATGAACCACCCTGTCACACCGAGGATGATAGAAAGGTGGGGGGCATACCCCAGATTATACAAATGAATGAAAAAAAAATAAAGGAACTACTAAAATAGCAGCGTTTGAGCGCTCCAGCTCTCTTACTCTGTCGACTCATGTGTAGGAGGAGACTTTCCCAGGTACAGGGAAACTAATCGATGTTGTCACAGCTTGTCACTGATGTCATGATTTCCCTCCCCAGAGGGGATCAATCTTTCTCAGATATCTTGTTGACCTGAAAGTTGAAGGACTTCAACCTTTATCTTGATCTTTGCAGTTGACGATTCTAGCTTATCCCGCTTTACGGTGCCTCCCCAAGATCTCGGGGCAAATCAGATGTGAAGAATGCCTCAGATACCAACAATGTGGACAATCTGGTTGGAATGAGGCAGATCTTGGGCTAGCATCAGTTTGGAAAAGTTTCCTTTAATCCAGTCTTTTTCTCAAGATATGTATTGTGGCAAACCACATTCAGCATGAATGTGCAAAACCCAAAGATATCAAAAATGAAAGATAATCAGGACGAGTTTGAAAAGGTTTCCATAGACTGGCCACAGGGTTCAAAGAGTCTCAGCACCCATAAAAATAGCTATTTGGAAGGTTTTTTTTTAACAGCAAAGCTACTCATTGCATCATGCATCCATCACCAAGCTTAAAAATAAATGTGGATATATCATGAGAGATGTCATATCTTTCCTCTGCAAACAAGGGAAGTGGGGAATTCAGTGACCCTCACAATCTCAATGAGTAAAAGGTTAAAGTAAAACTTATCTCCTTAAGTAGTTTTCCTCTCAACAGAAATATACTTTAAAGTTTATCAAAATAAATTTCATTTGAAATAGAAATAACTGAAGTCTATACCAGGTCTTTATTCTCATATACATCTCTCACATATTCCACCACCCCAATCTTTAGACTGACATTATAATTCAGAACTCTTTAGTCCAGAGAGGGTAAAGTACATCAAATAAGCTTTTCAGGATTAGCCACCATTTCTTATATTTCTAAAAAAAACCCCTGATAATTTCCAGTATAATTTGAATGATCACATAATTAGTCTCTTACTCTAACTAATAATTAACGGCATGTTTAATTTAATTTTAATTGTCAACACAACATATTCAAAGATTGCAAAACCCTATTATAGGTCTTACTTTCTTTTCACCCCCCATTTCCACCCAGTGAACCCTTGAGTAAAGCGGTGGTTCACCCCAACATTGGTGCCTCTAACTTGTGTGAGTTCATTTACCTGGCGATCACCTGCCGTAAGGGTTGGTGGAAGATGTCTCACACTAGGTGGGCAGGTTTGCATCATAAGGAAAAACACCTGTACTCTATTTTCACACTTTTTAATCTTTCAGAGTAGCAGGAGATGGTGGAGAAGTGATGCAAATGCGTAAGAAACAAGATCAAAAGACCAAACCATAGAAACAGAACACAACATTTGTGCATGCTGCACTCTGAACTTGGAAGCTGACAAAGTCATTCCCTCGATGGATACAATCACTGGCACAGCACAAAAATCCTTGCTTCCCAACCAGGAAAAGAGATGGGGATCTACAGGAAAGGAGTGTTCTCTGAAGGTATCAACAGTTTTTCTCTTTAGCTTATGACACTTTGGATCCAAATGGTAAAGGGCAATAGTTCCAAATTTATCCATGGCATCCTTTGGAACTGTAATCAGTGACACTGAAGTAGTGAAGGGTGTTCTAAAAGCAATTTTACCTGGATCATAGTTCATCATAGCTTCCTTTTTGGGGGTGAAATCTGACCATCGGGTACCTGCTATACCTACCTGAGTTCTTGCCAAATCCTTGGCCTTGTTTGGGGTAAATTTATACTTCTCTGGAGTAGAATTCTTCACCAAACCATGCAATATTTCATCAGCGTTAGTGAGGATGGCATCTCCAAACATGACAAATGTATTTCTTTAAACTGGTGGCACATGTCTAAATTATCTCAGAGTCTCTGTAAACTAGGAGAGGTGGGATTTCTATTAAAAAATAGATATTTTTCTGAAACTATCTCACATTCAAAACTGATTTACTTTTATACACATTTACAGCACCTACAAAGGGTGAGTTCAAAAAACCCACCACCTTTATTTCCTCTGTATCTGCATAGTTAGGAATAATATCTCCCATGTTATTTGATTATGCAGGAGATATCTTCATAAGTAATCTCCTGTAAGGCCTGGGTCACAGCTGCTTCGGGGATCAAATACATGGGTATTTTGGCTAGTTTCAAGTCACTGACTCTGGAATTCTCACTCCAGATCACCTGAGACTATACTGACCTAAACTATTGAATATTACTGTGATCACATGCAGTTACTTCAGATAGTTGCATCCTTTGCCGAGTCTGATGTTGTTCACCATTTCAGAGTGGAGATTTAAAAATGCTACGGTTTCTTTGTTAGCATGTCCAGTAGCTTGGAGTATGGTCTCCAGGTGACTGGAACTTTCCCTATATCATCATGGAGAGGTAGGGAAAAAGTAAAAAGTAAAATAAGAACATAAGAATATAAGTACAGCCATACTGGGTCAGAGCAAAGGTCCATCTAGCCCAATATCCTGTCTTCCAACAGTGGCCAATGCCAGGTGCCACTGAGAGAATGAACAGAATAGGTAAACATCAAGCGATCCATTCCCTGTCTCCCATTCCCAGCTTGTGGCAAACAGAGGCTAAGGACACCATCCCTGCCTATTATAGCAAATCATCATTTATCTCAAAGTCCCCCAAAATAAATCTGAGCTACATTCTGTCAAACAAAATTAATATCCAGTTATGTGACCAAACAGACTTCAGAAAGAAAGAAAAACCCACATCCCAAGGAGGTATACAACAATTTAAATTTCATATAAAGTGAAATTTCAGAGCACATTACATCTGATGACTCAGAATCAGGACAAGAGATTCTCCCCATCCTGTTTTCCTCTGATCTGTTCAAACCTACTTCACCCAGTGCAGTTTCATTATTATTAGTCATGTTATTTACTAAAGGTCATTACATCATTGTAATAGGGAAAACAACCCAAATTTCCTCCTGCGAACAATCCTAACTCAGCGGGAAAAACCTCAGGAGTAGCTTTGCCCATAGATGGAAAATGGGATTTCAATGCTGACTGATCTCATTGTGTTTGGAATCCATTCAGATTCCCTTTCCAGGTTGGTGACACTTTCATCTCTACCTCTAATGAGTCTGATTTAGGATCAAAGAAATCAAAGGACAATTCCCAACCACAAAGGACTACTAGGATGATTGGAGGCATGGAGAACCTACCTTACAAATGGAGACTTAGGTCTGGTCTACACTACAGCCCTGTATTGGTATAACTACGTTGATTGGGGTGTAAATCCACACCCCTGAGCAACATACTAACCCCCTTCCTCCCCTGTGTAGACAGTGCTATGTCGATGGGAAGGCTACCACCTCTCAGGGAGGTGGATTAACTAACTTTCCAGCAGTTATGGGCCTATTACAGGAGAGGGTGGGTGGGTTTCTCTGGCCGTCAACGTGCAGGAGGTCAGACAAGATGATCATGATGGTCCCTTCTGGAATTAAAGTTTGTGAAACTATGAAAGCTGAAGACACTGCATCACATGATACTTTGGGAGTGGAGGGCTAAAATGTGAAGAACATAAACACTACATAGTTCAGACTGAAGGTAAGAGTGCTGGAGTGATGGGGAAGCATGGAATCCCTCCATCTTTTTCAGGCTCTGCCAAGAGCCTGAAATGACACTTCCCTTCCTCCCCCACCACTCTTGCTCTTTGTTATATTTAAATCTATTTTATATGAGAAAAAGGGTACCAAAACAATTCTTATTCAGCACACCCCAGGGAAATGTGTGGACAACTAGGAATGAGACAATCTGTGCCCAAGGGTGAACTCGGAGGCTCGAACAATCATTTTGCAGTGGAAAGAAGAGTATATATTTGATCCTTGCTTAGACTAGAAAAAGGACGTTAGGTCAGGACATGAAGATAACCTGGAGACTGTACGTGGATTATGTAATTACTGCAAGACTAGTTAGGTTTTTACATCATGATAACGAACTCAAGCTAGCCAACTCCATGGAAAATCCTAGTGGAGATGAAACCAAGAAGATTTTACTTGGATATAGCTAGATGACGTCACCTGTATATCTCCCTGACCTGGAGGTGATGAATATTCCTTGTAGGAGGGTCACAAATTCCCATAATGCATAGGAGACTATGGAGTTGACAGAAAGGACCATGGGATTCACCCCAAAAAGGTGGAGCTGCAGAAGGCAAAAACAGACAACTCACCTGGGGCAGCTGAGGTACCACAGTGAAGGAAATGGTGCAAATAGCTTTAAAGTTCACTATGTGGGAATGAGCAAAAATATTAAAGATAAAAAAATCTTTTGTTGGTTCTAGACAAGGTTTTTATGGTGTTCCTCTCCCTTGTGGATTCTCTGATGATAAAGAAGGACTGAGCTCCGAGTGAAGCATTTCCCGCACTCACAACATTCGTAGGGTCTCTCTCCGCTGTGGATTCTCTGATGTGTAATAAGGGCTGAGCTCTGAGTGAAGCTTTTCCCGCACTCACTGCATTCATAGGGTCTCTCGCCACTGTGGATTCTCTGATGTGTAATAAGAGCTGAGCTCTGAGTGAAGCTTTTCCCGCACTCACAGCATTCGTAGGGTCTCTCCCCAGTATGGATTCTTTGATGTGTAACAAGGGTTGAGCTGGAGGTGAAGCTTTTCCCACACTCACGGCATGCATAGGGTCTCTCTCCTGTGTGAAGTCGCTGGTGTGTAACAAGGGTTGTGCGCTGAATGAAGGTTTTCCCACACTCACAGCATTTATAGGGTCTCTCCCCCGTGTGGATTCGCTGATGATAAATATGGCCTGACCTGTCAGTGAAGCTTTTCCCACATTCACTGCATTTATATGGTCTCTCCCCTGTGTGGATTCTCTGATGCTGAATAAGGGTTGATCTGTCAGATAAGTTTTTCCCACATTCACAGCATTCATAGAGTCTGTCCCCTGTATGGATTCTCTGATGCCTAGTAAGGGCTGAACTTTGAGTGAATGTTTTCCCACACTGACTACATTCATAGGGTCTCTCTCCTGTGTGGATTCTCTCATGATTAATAAGGTCTGCACATCTACGGAAGATTTTCCCACATTCAGTGCATGTGTTTTTTCTCTCTCCTGTGAGGATTCTGTGCTGGCCTGTGGTCCCCTTGAGGTCCTCATGAGTTCCCTGACTATTAATGGGTTTACCCACTTTCTCTTCTGGCGGGTTTCCCTGCTGCCTCTCTGGCCTGTGCTGACTCTCACAACTTTTTTGCTGCTCATCACTCCTGGACACATTCCATTTGGATCTTTGCAACAATACCCCGTGCAGGTCCACATGCTCAGCTTCCTTCTGCTGAGTATTCTGTTCCTCATTCTCACTCACCATCCCACCACCTGCTGGAATAGAGAGAGAAAAACCTCAGACGTAGGAATGGGAAAGAGGAGAGGAAACCAAAATAAGTGCTAGAGAAATAGGGGAAAAAATCAGGAAGTGATTCCCCCAAACTCTTCCCCATAAGGGAAAGAGGAGGGGATCAATTCTGTTTCCACATCCTATCCAAACACTCAGGATGAAGGGAGGTCAGGGAAGGAGCTACTGCCAGGTGTCAGCCAGGATAGGTAGGAAGCCATGAGAGATCTCTGCCCAGAGGATATTGCACCCGCTGGGGACAATCCTGGACTGAGAGCGTTCACAAGGCCCTTGAGGGAATACCGGCTCTTTCCTTCAGGCACTGACAGTTTTAAGTAGGTTTAATGATTCTTCACCTGTGAAGGCACCTCGCAGGATCTCTTGTTCATCTGAGCCCTGGAGGTCTGGGACCCACGGCTCATCCCCTTGTTCCAGCTGGGAGATCACGTCAGGTTTGGAAATTGGAAACTCTGCTCAGGGGAAGAAAACAAGTGAGATCAGATGAATTCATGGGACATTTGTCACAAAGAAATGTTGTATTATTTTAAACCCAGCTCATTTTAAGGCAGTAAAAAACCAGAGCCAGCTCCCAAGATGAGCTAGACTCCCTGCTTCCGAGGGACTTAACTAACCCCATCTCTGCTGGGAACATACACAGCCAGACAGTCAACATCAAAGGGGCTCCTAAAACCCAGGTAAGGTAACTCCCTGTCCCTGATAATGCAGACTCCAGAAAGAGAGGAAATCCCCCTAGAAATGCTTCTTACTGGTGGAGAAAGAACCAGAGACAATGAAAGTCACAAGAAGCTAGAACTGGTGAGCATGGGTTTGTGGGGTTCAGCACAGTAAGGAACAGCAAGGAGCAGGCATGTCCCAGAATGCAGTATGTCAGGGGTATTATTAAGGCTAAGATTTTGTCACCGCGGTCACGGAATCCGTGAATTTCAGAGACCTCCATAACATTTTCTGCTTCAGCCCTGGGGTCACGGGGCAGGAGCTGTCAGCTGGCGCAGGGACCCCTGCAGTTCCCAGCCACGAGTGGTGGCCAGGGGAACCCCACAGCTTCCCAGCCACCGTGGGCAGATCCCGCAGTTTACCAGCCACCACAGGTGGCAAGGGGGACCCCGGCACTCCAAGCTACCACTGGCGGCCATGGGGAGGGAGAGCCACGGGAAACGGACCCCCAGAAATGGTGGGTGCTGAACCCTCCTCACTCCCCATTTTGTCACAGTTATTTTTAGTAAAAGTCAGGGACAGGTCACGGGCTTCTGTGAATTTCTGTTTATTGCCTGGGACTTGCCCATGACTCTTATTAAAAATAACCGTGACAGAATCTTAGCCTTAGTATTATATGTCAGGAAAGCACATTCTAAGGAAGCAGGGAATCTAGCAAGTCAGGTGTAGCAGAACGGAGTATGAATATCTCCCACAGTGTGGTTAGGTCTACAGAATTAGTTTCAATAACTCAGAAACAACAGATTCTACTTCCTCTGGAAAAGGAGAATGTGAAAACGATGGATCAGGCCATGTGACTTTAGGAGGGACTGATTCAAAGGTCCAAGAAGCCTACAGGGAAGACTGATTGTGGATACTGCAGATGAGTCCCCAGAAGTTGCACTACCAACCAATGACATCATCAAGAAAGTGCACATTTGTGCCAGGGATGGGTCGTCCTGCTGCTGTGAGGAACAGAAGATGTCAGGAATGGTGGCTGGGTCACAGGGTGTAGGGAAGAGATGCGTGTGTTGTGGGGGGGAGGCACTAAGTAGCAGAGAGAGGAGAAAGTGAAAATAACATTTGAAAAAGATATGTAAAATAAAGTGAAACTGGACTGTAATAAGAATGGAATGCAGGCTCTAAATCAAAAGGGTGTGCGCAGGGATTCTGTGTTAATGGGCTAGGATCCCCCTAGCTCCAACCCCCAAAACCTTCCTTTCCTTATCTGCCATTGCCCACACACACTGCAGGTGCCCCTTGGTCCAAATCCTCCAATCCGCTGTGACGGCATTGGAGCTGGGGAACATTGAAGAATACTGCATGATGACCTGGATATTGGGATATTTACCATGGGAATAAGTTGGTTTAGTTTAATAGGGGGCTTAAAGGAAAACAAGTAGGAAGGGAAGAAGATTGGCCTATGGCCCCAAACTCCCTACATCACCTACTCCATGGACTAGGATCCAATTGTGCTAAACATTCTACAAAGAGAGAACAAAAGGACAGTCCCTGCCCCAAAAGAGCTGACTAGCCAAGAACAGGACCAGAGACAGATGGAGACAGACAGATGGCGAACACAAGGAAACAAATAGGACAATGTTGGTCACTAGGAGACTAGATGTTGTAATGTCATTGTAGGCATCACGGAGAAGGAGAGTGTTAAGGAGGGTTGGGAAGGAGGAAACTGAGGTAGTTTGTGGGATGTGCATGGGCAGCTCCACTCAAAGCACAAGGAGCAACACGGGAGAAGGCATGAAGGGAATTGTTTGAAAAGGTAACAAGTGGGTGATGGAGGCCGTGGAGGTGGGAGTCGGCAGCTCAACACAGAACAAGAGATGACATGTCAGGAGGGGAAAGGCTGGGACAGGCTCTAGGAGTGAAGATAAGCAACTTGTTTGATGTGCTAGAGAAGGGACAGTAAGTGGAAGGATTCAAAGAGAGGGCTCTGGATTGACTAGGTGTGATATGCCCCAGCCTTTAGTGTGCTAGAACCCAGACATAGCTGGAATATATCTGATGATTCTTAGGTTAGTCTGGTAAAGCAAAACTTAACACAAAGCTAATTTTATCAGTATCATCTGCCCAGCTTTCCCAAAGCCTCCTCCATTTCATCTCTCCCTGTCTCAGTCTCTCTGCCCTGGACAATACCAACCTTAAAGCTCCATCTGTTCACAACTAATCCCTTTGAGCCAAATTGCAGTCCCGCTGGGTTCCCAAGTTCTGGGAACACCCTTGGCTCCCAGGCATTGTGAGTCAATATCCAGTCCTTGGGTCTTCCATTGTCTCTCCAGGGCACAGTTCTTGAAAGTGTATCCATGCCAAACTGCATAGACTTCCATTACTCCAACAGCCATTACTTCCCCTCTCCCAGAGAAGGAATTAACTCCTTCACACCCAGTGGGTAAAAAAGCAAAGTCAGAGGGGAAACTGAGTCATGCACCATCTCTATTGTTATGGTTCAGACATTCAAATCACTCTAAAATGCACATGCTTACTCAGATTATCTTGACATTCGTTGCTCCTCATGGGGATGCGGGCATGGTTAGTGGGCCATATATGAGATTATTTGATGAAGAAGTACCTGAGAAAAAGTTCTCACCAAAAGAAGCTGTTTACAAAGTCACTTTTCTGCACAGACCTGGGGCTCAAAGTATGGCTCTAATTGTCCCCTGATTCATCTCAGCCACTTCGCATTTATCTCAGCTGCACATAGTACCTACTGTCTTTCTGGGGGAGCAATATTGAAAAAGTTAATAACTAAAGAGAGTGGAACTTCAGATTAGCATCAGCCAAATTGACAAGTAGAAGAAATAGAAATGCACATGTGAAGCAAGACTAAGGCGCAGCTAAGAACACAAAAACATTAAGAACGGCCATACTGGGTCAGACCAAGGGTCCATCTAGCCCTTTCTTCTGACAGTGGCCAGTGTCAGGTGCTTCAGAGGGAATGAACAGAAGAGATAATCATCAAGTGGGAGCCAAGAGGAGCAGAACATGGCAACCCAACTATTTCCTGGGGCAAGGGCTGGAGGAACCAACAAGGGGCAGAGCTCTTCTTGACCTGCGCTCACAAACTGGGAAGAATTAGTAGGGGAAGCTAAAGTGGATGGGAACCTGGGAGGCAGTGACCATGAGATGGTTGAGTTCAGGATCTCGGATCCTGACAAAAGGAAGAAAGGAGAGCAGCAGAATACAGATCCTGGACTTCAGAAAAGCAGACTTTGACTCCCTCAGGGAACTGATGGGCAGGATCCCCTGGGAGAATAACATGAGGGGGAAAGGAGTCCAGGAGAGCTGGCTGTATTTTAAAGAATCCTTATTGAGGTTACAGGGACAAACCATCCCGCTGTGTAGAAAGAGTAGTAAATATGTCAGGCAACCAGCTTGGATTAACAGTGAAATCCTTGCTGATCTTAAACATAAAAAAGAAGCTTACAAGAAGTGGAAGCTTGGACAAGTGACCGGGGAGGAGGATAAAAATATTGCTCGGGTATGCAGGAGGGAAATCAGGAAGGCCAAATCACACTTGGAGTTGCAGTTGGCAAGGGATGTTCAGAGTAAGAAGAAGGGTTTCTTCAGGTATGTTGGCAATAAGAAGGTGGTCCGGGAAAGTGTGGGCCCCTTACTGAATGAAGGAGGCAAACTCGTGACAGAGGATGCGGAAAAAGCTAATGTACTCAGTGCTTTTTTTGCCTCTGTCTTCACAAACAAGGTCAGCTCCCAGACTGCTGCACTGGTCAGCACAGCATAGGGAGGAGGTGACCAGCCCTCTGTGGAGAAAGAAGTGGTTCGGGACTATTTAGAAAAGCTGAACAAGCACAACTCCACGGGGCCGGATGCGCTGCATCCGAGAGTGCTAAAAGAGTTGGCGGATGTGATTGCAGAGCCATTGGCCATTATCTTTGAAAACTCATGGTGATCGGGGGAGGTCCTGGACAACTGGAAAAAGGCTAATGTAGTGCCCATCTTTAAAAAAGGGAAGGAGGAGGATCCTGGGAACTACAGGCCAGCAGCCTCACCTCAGTCCCTGGAAAAATCATGGAGCAGGTCCTCAAGGAATCAATTCTGAAGCACTTAGAGGAGAGGAAAGTGATCAGGAACAGTCCGCATGGATTCACCAAGGGCAAGTCATGCCTGACTAACCTAATTGCCTTCTATGATGAGATAACTGGCTCTGTGGATGAGGGGAAAGCAGTGGATGTGTTGTTCCTTGACTTTAGCAAAGCTTTTGACACTGTCTCCCACAGTATTCTTGCCAGCAAGTTAAAGAAGTATGGGCTGGGAGAATGGACTATAAGGTGGATAGAAAGCTGGCTAGATCATCGGGCTCAACAGGTAGTGATCAATGGCTCCATGGCTAGTTGGCAGCCAGTATCAAGCGGAGTGTCCCAAGAATCGGTCCTGGGGCCGGTTTTGTTCAATATCTTCATTAATGATCTGGAGGATGGCGTGGATTGCACCCTCAGCAAGTTTGCGGATGACACTAAACTGGGAGGAGTGGTAGATACGCTGGAGGGTAGGGATAGGATACAGAGGGACCTAGACAAATGAGAGGATTGGGCCAAAAGAAATCTGATGAGGTTCAACAAGGACAAGTGCAGAGTCCTGCACTTAGGACAGAAGAATCCCATGCACCGCTACAGACTAGGGACCGAGTGGCTAGGCAGCAGTTCTGCAGAAAAGGACCTAGGGGTGACAGTGGACGAGAAGCTGGATATGAGTCAACAGTGTGCCCTTGTTGCCAAGAAGGCCAATGGCATTTTGAGCTGTATAAGTAGGAGCATTGCCAGCAGATTGAGGGACGTGATTGTTCCCCTCTATTTGACATTGGTGAGGCCTCATCTGGTGTACTGTGTCCAGTTTTGGGCTACACACTACAAGAAGGATGTGGAAAAATTGGAAAGCGTCCAGCGGAGGGCAACAAAAATGATTAGGGGGCTGGAAGACATGATTTATGAGGAGCGGCTGAAGGAACTGGGATTATTTAGTCTGCAGAAGAGAAGAATGAGGGAGGATTGGATAGCTGCTTTCAGCTACCTGAAAGGGGGTTCCAAAGAGGATGGATCCAGACTGTTTTCAGTGGTAGCAGATGACAGAACAAGGAGCAATGGTCTAGAGTTGCAGTGGGGGTGGTCTAGGTTGGATATTAGGAAAAACTTTTTCACTCGGAGGGTGGTGAAGTACTGGAACGGGTTACCTAGGGAGGTGGTGGAATCTCCTTCCTTAAAGGTTTTTAAGGTCAGGCTTGACAAATCCCTGGCTGGGATGATTTAGTTGGGGATTGGTCCTGCTTTGAGCAGGGGGTTGGACTAGAGGACCTCAGGAGGTCCCTTCCAACCCTGATATTCTATGATTCTAAGTGATCCATCCCCTGCTGCCCATTCCCAGCTTCTGGCAAACAGAGGCTAGGGATACTTCACAGCATAGCCTATCCACCATGAATTTATCTAGTGCTTTTTTAACCCTGTTATAGTCTTGGCCTTCAGAACATCCTCTGACAAAGAGTTCCACAGGTTGACTGTGCATTGTGTGAAAAAATACTTCCTTTTGTTTGTTTTAAACCTGCTGTCTATTCATTTCATTTGGTGACCCCTAGTTCTTGCGTTATGAAACGGAGTAAATAACACTTCCTTATTTACTTGTTCCACACCAGTCATGATTTTATAGACCTCTATCATATCCCCCCCCCCTTAGTCGTCTCTTTTCCAAGCTGAAAAGTCCCAGTTTTATTACACTCTCCTCATATGGAAGCTGTTCCATACCCCTAATAATTTTTGTTGCCCTTTTCTGTACCTTTTCCAATTCCAATATATATATCTATTTACCACATCTGTACACAGTATTCAAGATGTGGGTAGACCATGAATTTATATAGAGGCAATATGATATTTTCTGTCTTATTATGTTTCCCTTTCTTAATGATTCCCAACATTCTGTTCACTTTTTTGACTCCTGCTGAAGATTGAAAGGATGTTTTTAGAGAACTATCCACAATGACTCCAAGATCTGTTTCTTGAGAGGTAACAGCTAATTTAGACCCCATCATTTTATATGTATATGTATAATAGTTGGGATTATGTTTTCCCATGTGCATTACTTTGCATTTATCAACATTGAATTTCATCTACCGTTTTGTTGCCCTGTCATGCAGTTTTGTGAGATCCCTTTGTAGCTCTTCTTAGTCTGCCTGGGACTTAACTACCTTGAGTAATTTTGTATCATCTGCAAATCTCACCATTTACCTGCTTTTTCCAGATCACTTATGAATATGTTGAACAGTACTGGTCCCAGTACAAACCCCGGGGACACCACTATTTACCTCTCTCCATTCTGAAAACTGACCATTTATTCCTACCCTTTGTTCCCTATCTTTTAACCAGCTACCAATCCCTCTTATCTCATGACAACTTACTTTGCTTAAGAGACTTTGGCAAGGGACTGTTGTAGGGTATACTTGCCCCGCACCAGACAGGAAAGAGTTAACCCCATGCTTTGGGCAGAGGAAGCCACACCCCCTCGCCGCTGATAGGCATCCTCTAACAGTTGCTGCAGTATAAAAGGGAGCCTCCCAGCTCACTCTAAGTGGATCGCCAGAGTGGGAGGACGCACCTCACAGGCTGCAGCCTGGGAGCAGCTGGAATCCCAGACTATGGGAGCCAGAGGTGCTGAGACCCCGGCAGACGCCCAGATACCTGCGGATGCCCAAGGAAGGCCGGAGCCACCAGGAGCAGTGTAGGCTGAGCAACCCAGAGACCCTGAAGACGTCCAGACCACAGCATCGGGGAAAAGGGAAGGAAGTAGCCCAGGGTAACTTGACAGTGGACCAGTTAGTGAACCGGATCTTGAGTCAGCATGTTTTGGCCAAATCCCTGCTGACTCAGAGAGGCTCGCATGCTTGCCACTGCCAGGGCCCTGGGCTGGAACCCTGTGGAGAGGGAGGGCCCAGGTCCCCCTACCCTGGCTGCCAACCCCCTAGGGTGGTGACCCACTTCCACCATTAGGATGCATAGCCCTGTTAAGGAGGGCAGCCTTATTGACTCTGGCTGCTAGGCTGCATAACCGTGTTGAGGTGGTCAGCTGTACTGACTGTGGCCATTAGGCCATACTGATCTGACATCAAGGCTGACTATACTGACTCTGGCCATTAAGCTGTACTTCCCTGACAGCGAGGGCAGGCAGATGGACTTAACTGCAGGACTGCGACACCCTTGCCCCACCCCAAAGGGGGACAGGTTGTACTTGCCCTGTGATAGAGACCTTGTCAAAGGTTCTCTGAAAATCTAAGTACACTATATCCACTGGATCACCCTTGTCCACATGCTTGTTGACCCCCTCAAAGAACTCTAGTAGATTGGTGAGGCATGATTTCCCTTTACAAAAACCATGTGGACTCTTCCCCCAGCAAATCATTTACATCTATGGGTTTGATAATTCTGTTCTTTAGTATAGTTTCAACCAATTTGCATGGTACTGAAGTTCAGCTTACCAGCCTGTAATTGCTGGGATTGCCTCTGGAGCCTTTTTAAAAAAAATTTCATCACATTAGCTATCTTCCAGTCATTGGGTAAAGAAGCTGACTTAAATGATAGGTTACATACCACAGTTAGTAGTTCTGCAATTTCACATTTGAGTTCCAGCAATCTAGGTTCTCAAAATAATTGGCTGGCTCAAAGAGACATTCATGCTGTGGCCATTGAACCTAAGCTACACCATACATTTCAGTTTCAGCCTGACCACTGACAGCTTTCTTTCATACTGTGGCAGTTCCTTTGGAAGTTTTGCATTGATACCAATATTTCTGGATTAAGAGCAATATTTCAAAGTGCTCTAAGACCAGTTTGCAGACTCTGGCCTGGACCCCTGCAGTACTCCTGCATGGTACCGTGTGACTCTGGGCTGGCAGCGTGGTAGTTTGTGTAAGATCCAACTTAATATTGTCCTGGCAATGTGGCTGGCCCTTTGGGGTTCAGAAGAACATTTTGTATAGTGAGCAGAGCTTTTAAATAACTTATCACTGTACTAGATGTAGGTGCTGATTGGGAGCCAGAGAACCGGAATGCAACAAAGGGGGATGTGTGATTTGTTTTTGTGGGGGATCAGGAGTACAGTTTGTGACTGGTTGGTGAGTCTAACTTCAGTGTTGACCATCAGTTCTGGGAGAATATGCTCTTCTTTTTGCAGCCTGCCCTGACCTTGGTATTTTCAGTGAGGGCTACGCTAGGCACCCCGGGTCACACCAGCATTTATCAGCATGCACTCCAGCTACGTGCATTTTATCAGCTGTAGCTGTAAATGAACGGTGAGGGATTAACTGGAGAAGTTTGGCAGAGCTGTGAGTGTGGTATGAAGAGAGGTGCATGTGAAGCCTGAGGGACCTAGTCTGCCCCATTTCAGTGCTGAGTGTTGTAAGTTGTGTCAGTAAATGTATACAAAGGTGTGTTCTTGCCATGGGGATCGTTAGCAGTCTGGTGGCACATAATGCTCCTGGTCTCCGGGGCTTAGGCAGGGGTAAGCGAAGGCGATGACTCAGAAGGAATCCTCAGGTTGAGGGTAAGGGGTGCTAACATTTTGCAGTCGGAGATGGTTTATGTGGAATAGGCTCAGTGCAGACCAGGCAGCTTCTGTTCACTACATCTGACCTAAACCCAAGTTTTGCCTTCGCAAAGAGAAGTGTTAGACTCTGTGCTGGGGTAGGCAACCTATGGCACGCGAGCTGCTTGCCAGTGGCACTCACACTGCCCGGGTCCTGGCCACTGGTCCGGGGGGGCTCTGCATTTTAATTTAATTTTAAGTGAAGCTTCTTAAACATGTTAAAAACCGTATTTACTTTACATACCGCAATAGTTTAGTTATAGATTATAGACTTATAGAAAGAGACCTTCTAAAAAATGTTAACATGTATGACTGGCGCGCGGAACCTTAAATTAGAGTGAATAAATGAAGACTCGCCACACCACTTCTGAAAGGTTGCCGACCCCTAGCCTGTGCTATACTGCTCCTGTGCTCTGTTCCCAGAGGGTTGTGTAGCAGGGGAGAGCACAGGGCTGGGGTGTGTGTCCCTGGCAGGTCGGGGTGATGCTGAAACAGGACAGAGTTGTGTTTGCATTGTGGGGTGATGTGAAACTTAACTCTTCATTTTTCATTACAATAAGCTAGGGGACAGGAATCCTTACCCAGCGAGGTCACAGTCTCATAGTTCTCCTGCATGACGTCTCTGTAGAGGGCTCTCTGAGCAGGGTCCGGCAGAGCCCACTCTTCCTTCGTCAAATACACAGCCACCTCCTCGAAGGTCACTGGCCCCTGAAAGAGCAAGAGTCCAACCCTCAGTAACTGCTGCCCCACTGACAACCCCACTATTCATGGGGCAGCAGGGCCAGTCAAATGGAAGCTCTGGGATGCTCACAATCAGCAGAGTCCCACCCCCACCCCACACAGAGCAGCCAACAGGCATCAAGGTGAAGGGAGAAAGAGAGAACCCCTCGTATTCCCTAAAACAGTGCTTCTCAAACTATCTGATGTGGCGGACTGTCAATTTTTTTTCCCCCAATGTGCCAGGGACTGGTACCATATTTATGCCTTATTATTATAGTTTTCACATAGGCACGTAGCACATCAGATCAGAAAAACTAACATTCTTCACTGTATTGATTGGAATGGGAGTGTGGTGTTCATGCGGAGATATTCCCATTTAAATACATTGAAGACTGACTGAAAGGCTGTGTGTCTGTGTGGATAGTATAAAATGATTATTATTCATTTACAATGCAAGAAAATATTATTTGGGCATTTGTAGTAATATTAATTTATATCGGAAACAATATAATGAATACAATAAAAGTTGGAAGACATTTTTATTTTATGTTTATTTTGTAAACAAATACAATATTACAATACAAATAAAAAAAATTAAAAAATCAAACCAGCAAAGTCTCCTAACAAAGAAATTATAAAAAAATTTATTAACACAATAATAGGCATGTTAAAACCCTAACCTTTACTAATGTGAAAGGTGAGCCTGCTTCTTCACTGTCAGTTTATCCAGTCATGGCTCAATGGAGGACAGTGCCACATGCAATGGAGAATGACTATCCGAACTATTCTTGTACTTTGTCTTAATGACACTTATGGTTGAGACACCAGTCTCACAGAGGTTTGTTGAAGGAAATGGGAGAAGAGTTTTCAGAGCAATTTCAGTAAGCTCAGGATATTCTGCTTTCACTTTTATCCAAAAGGAAGCAAACGATGTTGTAGTTTCGAAACTCATCTTCAATCTTTCGTCAGCAGCCAGCTCCAACAATTTATCCTCCGTAGTGACAATTAAGTCATCTTTCAATGGAATAAATGGATTTTGGATCCATCCAGTCCCTTTCTGTGGATCTTCTTTTGCTGGAAAGTTAAACTCAAAACATTCTGCCAAATTCGTCAAGTGTTCACTGATGACATTTCATAGAGATGTAACATCAAGGTCTTCACCTGCATTGGTGATGATTGTTGCTAAGTTGTGAAACATGTCATAACGATCTCTTGACACTCGACTCGTCCATGCTTTTAGCTTTTGTTTCTGTCCGTCAATCTTGTCTGCCATTGTAAGACACGAAGCCATCCTTCCCTTCATGGAGGTGTTGAGATCATTAAAAGATGGCAAAGATATCAAGCAAATAAGCCAGCTTGGCTATCCAATCCTCATCTCGGAACAATTGTGACCAGTTTGGTTTTTTGTCAAGAAGAAACTCGGCAAGCTCGTTTTGGAGCTCAAATACTCTTGACAGGACGTTTCCCCTCGATAACCAATGTACATTGGCATGCAGTAGGAGCTGTTTATGATCAGCTCCCATATCATCACATAATGCAGTGAACAGTCTCGAATTTAAAGCATTTGCCTTTACATGGTTCACAATTTTTATAACCTCGCTGAGCACACTGTTCAGTTCTGTTGACATTTTTTTTGTTGCAAGACTTTCTCGGTGAAGGAAGCAGTACAGCGACTTGCATTCGGGTGCAAGCGCCTTAATCTGGGTAACCACTCCCGAATGCCGTCCTGTCATTGCAGGAGCACCTTCAGAACATACGCCTACACAGAACTTGAAATCCAACCCACATTTGTTAACGATGTAGTCGCTCACAGTCTTGAACACTTCAGAACTAGTTGTTTTTGTTGGTAGTGAAGCAGAAACAAAAACTCTTCCTTCAAATCACCCTCATGTTCAAAGCGCACATTACACCATCAGAATTGCTGTATTAGCAAGGTCTGTACGTTCATCAAGCTGCAAAGAAAAGTACTTTGCTAATTTAATCTGTCCTATGAGCTGATCTTCCATATCGTGAGCCAGATCGTGAATTCGTCGAGCGATAGTGTCATCTGAAAGTGGCACCTGAGCCACTTTCTTTGCCGCCGGCTCGCCCACCATTTCCATGCAGACATCTTTAATACCGCTTATCACTGGTGTCTCACCGATTGTGTATGGCTTTTTAGCCTTAGCAATGCGAAGCGCTACTTTATAAGAAGTTCGCAAAGCAGAATTATTTATATTACACTTCAAAGATCTGTTTCTGATGACCTTGTAAATCAACATGCTTTCTTTCAAAGAACTCTTTCGGCTTTGAACCAATTTCATTATGTTTTGTATTTAAACTCCTCTTGAGCTTTGACGACTTCATTGCGTTGTTAGCCAACACATTGCCACAAATAACGCACTGCGGTTTTGGCATGCCACCATCATTCGTGGCTACAAAACCGAACTGAATGTTTGAGAAGTCTATTTCTGAGTAAAGCTAGTGCGAATTCTTTTTGTTGACAATACTTCGGTTTCATTTACATTGCTGTCAGCTGATTCAGAATTACTTGCGTGTTCAGCAACTGGATGTCTTTGCTTGATAAATACGTCAATTGGGCCTCACTTTGCCATCTGTAAATTAGGCATAAAAATAATTAATATAAATTCCATTACCCCGGGTATATACTTAATTTATGATATTAGTATGAAAGCCGAATAAATGCATTGGAATGCTTTTATTGAGAAATATGTGCAGGAGAACATTGATTAATAGGGTAAGTAATGTTAGGATAAGAAGATAATACAAATTTTAAAATTAAATTGCAAACAGGATAATAATTGGAAAGTTAAGATGGTTTGAACATATGGAAAGAATGAATAATGAACATCAAAAATAAGATTTACCTGTCTGAAAGATATGGAGTGAGAAAGCGAGGAATTTCGAGAACTTCCTGGCAGAAACACGTAAGTTTGATTCTAGAAGAGGGGTAGGCTATAAGTAAGAACAATGAGAGCGTGTATGAAACGATATATGGCTATGGAGGAAGTGAGGATGTTATGCTCATACAAAGCACACGGGATCTTTTCAGGGGGAAAAGGCAAATACGCCGCATTTATTGAAAATACAACAGTTAGCAATGCTTTTCAGTCTCTCTCTCTCTCTCTCACACACAGACACACACACACACAGAGTCCTTCCAGTAGCTGTTTATAGTTACCAGTCTGTTGTAGCTCGAGTCAATCTAATGGCCAGTTAGATTGAGCATGAGTGAGGAGCTGGGCTCTGTCAGTCGCGATCCGATGCTCCAAGGCTTTGCAGGACTGAACCCAGAGTTCCATGCCAAAACACTCCAGCTTTATAGTTGTAAATTCCCATTTGAGTCCATGCATTTTGCAATGTCATCCTGTAATCATTAGTCCTTAAGTGGTGTTAATCTTGGGGTTTTCTGCTGTTATTATTTGATGGTTATTGTTGGGCTTCCCATCGTTATCTCCTATTTGTTGTCTCGCCTTCAGGGGTGCCTGTCTCACCTCTGAGGTCGTCAGTGCTGCTAACATGTTTAGCATCCGATACAATGGATGTTTTCTAATTGTCTCCTGGTCTTTCCAAGTCTCTCACTTTTTCTTTTAGAGTAGCAGCCATGTTAGTCTGTATCCACAAAAAGAAAAGGAGTACTTGTGGCACCTTAGAGACTAACAAATTTATTTGAGCACAAGCTTTTGTGAGCTACAGATCACTTCATTGGATGCATGCAGTGGAAAATACAGTAGGGGGATTTTATATACACAGAGAACATGAAAAAATGGGTGTTACCATACACACTGTAATGAGAGTGATTGGGTAAGGTGAGCTATTACCAGCAGGAGAGAAAAAAAAAACTTTTGTGGTGATAATCAAGGTGGGCCATTTCCAGCAGTTGACAAGAACATCTGAGGAACAGTCGGGGGGGGGGGGGGGAGAGGAAATAAACATGGGGAAATAGTTTCACTTTGTGTAATGACACATCCACTCCCAGTCTTTATTTAAGCCTAATATATGGTGTAGAGTGGAATAAAAAACAAAAAAACTTCAAAAACAGACTCCAACGAGAGACTGCTGAATTGGAATTAATTTGCAAACTGGATCCAATTAACTTAGGCTTGAATAGAGACTGGGAGTGGATGGGTCATTATACAAAGTAAAACTATTTCCCCATGTTTATCCCCCCCGCCCCCCCACCCCGACTGTTCCTCAGACATTCTTGTCAACTGCTGGAAATGGTCCACCTTGATTATCACTACAAAAGGTTTCCCCCCCACCTCCCCCGCCCCCCCCGCTCTCCTGCTGGTAATAGCTCACCTTAAGGGATCACTCTCATTACAGTGTGTATGGTAACACCCATTGTTTCATGTTCTCTATGTATATAAATCTCCCCACTGTATTTTCCACGGTATGCATCCAATGAAGTGAGCTGTAGCTCACGAAAGCTTATGCTCAAATAAATTGGTTAGTCTCTAAGGTGCCACAAGTCCTCCTGTCCTTTTTGCGGATACAGACTAACACGGCTGCTACTCTGAAACCTGTCATTCCTTTCTGTTATTCAAAAAGGGTGGCTGGCAGAATGAAATCAAAGTTTACATCAATTCTTATAGTACAATTAGTACAATTATAAAATCCTGCTCCTACAAGGACTGTCTATTTGGCTATAGGTGTGTGGGGCTCAAGAAGGGCAACTGGGGAGATTTCAGAGCAGGCTTCAATTTAATTTCACATCAAAATTGCCCCAGGCACTTTCCCTGCAGAGAGACACTCCAGATTCTGCCACGCTGGGAAAATGCTTGATCACTTTATTACAGTGCAGACCTGGCCCCTCCCTCCAGGACTAAACCCACCAGAGACATTTTTCAATCCTCCCAGTAACAAACTTTCTGAACCAAATGGTAGAACAGAAGAGAACCAAAGGAGTCACTTTGGGGGATTCCCCCAGACTTGGTTCCCAGGGCAGCATGCTCCCAGGCAGGGGGAATAGGGAGACTCAGGAACTTGCTTTTCCTCCTTCTGCTCCTCCCCTTGTTCACAGACAAGGGAATCTGTCCCAGGATGCTGCAATAAGTATGTCTGGGCAAGTCAAAGATCTGGGAATTTCTCTCCCCACTTATTTCTCCCACTGCCCCTGTCAGTCTCTCTCCTCTTTCCCTTTCGATCTCCTTTCCCCTCTCTCTGCCCCTCCGGTTTGGATAGTCCCATTCCGGGGTCATTTTCTTCCCCATGGCTGGATCAGCTCCTGCAACTACTACTGAGAGGAGAGATGAGCAATGAGGAGGGGTTGTTTGTGCAGAATCATTTTGCTGCCCATCCTCGGCACCTTCCTTGAGGTCTCTGGCTCAGGAGCTGATGTTGGCAGAGCGTAAGTCTGCCTTAGGGGACTTGTTCCAACTGGAGAAATTCCTCACCTTGGCTCAGCACAGAAGAAATTTTAAATAAAGTCACTCTCCAGCACAGATCCCACTGGGACAGAAGGAGCAGCTCAACTTGAGCTTCCAGATAACAGTGGAGGAAACAGCAGCATCTCAGCCAGGAAGCTCAATCCAAGTCTCCTCAGTAAAGAGAGAGAGTCTGGCTTTTAAAAGACTTTAAATAAAATCAGAATAGAAAGCAATAGTAAAAATAAAAAAAAAAACAAAAAAAAAACCAAACAAACAAATTCATCACAACAACTGCCCATCGCTAAAACTATTAAGTGCATTTCCAGCAGCCCACCCCTGAATAATGTGATCCAAATTATGTATGAGTAGAATATCTAAATTCCAAATGAAGGCAGAAATCCACTAAAAAATAAATTAAAAAATGAAGCCCATTGGCAATGCCAGTACCAGATACTTTGCATTGTTTGTTTTTCAAAATGGCTGTCTTTGCTTGACTCAAAATGATGTTCACAAGGCATATTGCAGATCTATTTGTGAATCCATATTTAATGGTAAAAGGAAATACACTATGAGAAAAATCAAGGAACTATAACCAAAAGACACCCTGAAGTACAACAAATAATGGGTGTAACCTGGAACAAGTAAGAAACAGATGAGAAACAGTCTTCCCCCATGTCACAGGGCACACATGGACACGTTCAGAATCAAATGATGCACACATTCGAGGCCATACCCCTGTGAAGAATTCTCCATTGGAGATCACCCATATGCTTCGCAATCACAGGATTGTGTAGAGACCAACAGGCTGGATAGACGGAGTCTGCCGCCAGAAACTGTCATCTCCACACTGAACCAGGATAATCAATAAGCATTTGAAAATGCTGAATCTTTACCATAATCATATACAGGTATAATGCTTTGGGGCCTAAGCTATTAAAAGTACATTTGTAAGACTCACTGAAGGTAAGCAAATCGCCATGCCTATCAATGTCCCAATCCACAGCAGGAGCAACAGGCAAGGAAATAGAACTGTGAGTATAATCGGGCACGGCTTGCTCAAAGGGACATTTGTCCAGATCAGCAACACTGTGTCTCCAATAAAAAAAAAAGAAACCAGCAAACAGAATGAAAACCAAGCTTAGCGGCAATGGCCTCTGCTGAGACCCATGCAGAATTAGAAAAAAAATCAGTTGAACTCATTTTCTTCCACCTGCTGCAATAAGTGCACCCTGAACTTTGCTGTCCAACAGGTCCCACAAGCACAGGTGTTTTTAAAATATTTTTCAAGCTGTCCTACAACCCAGCATCATTATTGCCATGAAAGTCTTTTTTAAGTTCTGCAACACCCGGCTCTAACTGCTCCATTCTCTGGCAGAGGCCCAGAGTTGTCTGCTGTATATACATTGACTTTGCCACCTCCCACCATTGCCTCAAGGAAGGAAAGGCGTCCTTTGGAGGCAACCAGGTGCCACAAAAAATATTTAAAAGAGTCCCCAAAATGAACATCCTGTACAAGGCAAGTGTTAAAATGCTAGTATGGGTGACAGTCTCCCACAGAGAGAAGAGAACACAAATGAGACCGAACACGATCTGAAATCCCAGCTGGGACAATGCAACTAGAAAGCAAATGATGAATAAACACATAAAAAGCCCTGCCCAAGTGGGTCCTAGACAAAGAGCTGGTACCAGTACTCAACCAGCTGTACGGCTGGGCATAAGGTTGGAAATGCTGTCGCAACACTGACAGACCCTGGTCATCAGCAGGCAGGATCAAACCTGGGACTTCTGGAGCTCAGTGGTCTTGGTGCCACTAGATGGGCCAGAACACGACACCCAGGGGGCGTGTAGGTTATACTATCCCACATCAGTCCGGTCAGCAGCCTGTCAAAGAGCTGAAAGTCACTGAGCAGACAGTGGATGAGGTTCCAGATGACTCCTATCCAATCTGTTGTTAAGAGTACAATTGAAATTGCTCCCCCCCACCCCAAATTAAAATATCACCTGTCAAAAAACCAATTTGCCAAAAGAGCACCCAAGCGCTGGGAAGGAAAAAAAAAGAAAAAGTTCCCTGTATTTCCCTCCAGGAGGATTTTACACATTAATCAAAAAAAGATGATATTGCTCAAAAGTAGCTTGACCCATCAATAAACGTCCTGGAACAACGGCCTGCAGGGCCAGCCCATCTGCAAAGAGAAAGGCAACTCCCACACTCCCCGTGGAACCAGGACTCAGAAAAACCTCCCCTCTCCAATCAGAAAGCCAATTGGTTTGGTGCCTGCATCTCTGCAAGAGTCCTGCAGGAATGAAACGTCCACTTTCTTCTGAGACAGGCCCTCAGAAAGAGCCTGTAGGAGGTACACAGTCACAGAGAGCGCTGCCTAGTGGGAAGGGGAGGTTTTTGGCAGGGTGTCTCCCTGTTGCAAGCACAGCCCGGTCCTTCAGTGTCCCTGCCACAGGGGTTTCCCGTTCTCCCCATGAGCATAGAAGCTCTACTAGGCTGGGCCCTTGGACAGTCCAGGCCTTCCCCAGCTGGTCTTTCACCGAGGTGGGGACTCCTGGTAAAAGTAATACCCGGCAGCGACCCAGGCCCCCTGAGCAGTGTGTTCCCTGACTGCACTGGCCAAACCAGCCTGCTTCACAGTGCCCTCAGAAACTGGGGCCCCCTCCACCGTCCGCAGCTATTTTTTAATAGGGGGCTTTCCTACAAGCCAGAGTCCCCAGCGAAGGCCGCGGATTCCACAGCAACAGGCTCTGCCTCCATTTCATAGTCAGGAGTCCCAGAACCAGTCATGCCATCTTCCCCCAGCTTGTAAAGGGTATTACCTCCCCAGAGGGCTCTGCAGCCCATTAGCCCGGCAGTCTCAGCCATAGCCCCTTCGCTCTTTCCTCAGAGAAACACCCATGTTCCCAGGCCCAGGCCCAGGCAGCAGCCACAAATGCTAAGAAATTTCCATGCCCTGTCACTGGCCAATAACGGCCACTGACCCACCCCAGAGGTGGCTGCATCTCAGGGTTGGAGAAAGGAACCCCTTATGGAGACCATTTGTCATGGGGTTTGGGGATACTCTGGTCAGAGTCACTGAGCCATAGTCACAGGGTTTAAGGCCAGAAGGGACCCCCTGGTCTTCTGGCCTGACCTCCTGTATATCACAGACCACCAGCACCAACCAGCATCGCACACTAAACCCAACAACTGACCTGAGACCAAAGTCTCACAGCCCACAGGAACCTAAACTATTCTGTGCTACGGGAAGAGGAGTGGAGGGACACAGTTGCACCAGTGCCAGAGGGCCCAGCAATGGCAGGGAAATTAATCAGTCAGATACACCCAGATAATCCTGGCAAGTGACCTGGCACTCCACACTCTAGAGGAAGGAAGGAAATACTTAAGGTCGCTGCCAATCTGACCTAGGCTGACTCTACTGTTGTGATCATAGAATATCAGGGTTGGAAGGGACCCCAGAAGGTCATCTAGTCCAACCCCCTGCTCAAAGCAGGACCAATCCCCAATTAAATCATCCCAGCCAGCGCTTTGTCAAGCCTGACCTTAAAAACTTCTAAGGAAGGAGATTCTACCACCTCCCTAGGTAACGCATTCCAGTGTTTCACCACCCTCCTAGTGAAGAAGTTTTTCCTAATATCCAACCTAAACCTCCCCAACTGCAACTTGAGACCATTACTCCTTGTCCTGTCCTCTTCTACCACTGAGAATAGTCTAGAACCATCCTCTCTGGAACCACCTCTCAGGTAGTTGAAAGCAGCTATCAAATCCCCCCTCATTCTTCTCTTCTGCAGACTAAACAATCCCAGTTCCCTCAGCCTCTCCTCATAACTCATGTGTTCCAGTCCCCTAATCATTTTTGTTGCCCTTCGCTGGACTCTCTCCAATTTATCCACATCCTTCTTGTAGTGTGGGGCCCAAAACTGGACACAGTACTCCAGATGAGGCCTCACCAATATCGAATAGAGGGGGACGATCACGTCCCTCGATCTGCTCACTATGCCCTTACTTATACATCCCAAAATGCCATTGGCCTTCTTGGCAACAAGGGTACACTGCTGACTCATATCCAGCTTCTCATCCACTGTCACCCCTAGGTCTTTTTCCGCAGAACTGCTGCCGAGCCATTCGGTCCGTAGTCTGTAGCTGTGCATTGAGTTCTTTCGTCCTAAGTGCAGGACCCTGCACTTATCCTTATTCAACCTCATCAGATTTCTTTTCGCCCAATCCTCCAATTTGTCTAGGTCCTTCTGTATCCTATCCCTACCCTCCAGCGTATCTACCACTCCTCCCAGTTTAGTATCATCCGCAAATTTGTATCAATTAGACCCTGGGAGTGTGAGCAAGAACCCACCAGCCAAACAGCTGCGAGAGGGAATGTTCAGTGCTATCACAGAGCCCTGGCCCCACCCAGTGTCTTGTCTCCAGCCATGGCAGTCTCTGAGGCTTCAGAGGAAGAAGACAAAATAAATAAATAAATAAATAAATACCCAGAATACGTGGGGTGAGAGAATCCCATCCTGACCCCAGCAGGGGGCTGGCTCCAGATCTGAAGCGTCGGCTTTTAGGAACATAAGAAATAAACTGGAACCCAAGGCTGCTCAGCCCAACCCCCACTATCCCGCTCATAAACAGTTGAAGGAGGGAGAGGACAAATTGAAGTTGTTTGCCCCCAGGGGAGTGACCCCATCATCCTGCCCGATCTGGGGAAAAGGTAAGGGTCCAGCCAACTGTCCGGTTAGCAGCTGGGAAACACTCATCCCCCAAATATGGGGAAGCCTCTGGCTTTGATGTCTACTAAATATGGGAGACGTCACTTTCATCAGCCAACATTTTAATGGAGATAAATGAGGACACAGATGGTTCTCAAATGAGAGGGGAAAGTTGGTTTTTAGGACATCAACCCCACCCCCTGCAGCTTCTAATCTGGGGAATGACTCAGGAAAACAGGTTCCCTCCAGACAGGAGTTGCTACAATTAAATAAACATAGGGAAGACCTCTAAAACGTAGATTCGTTTTTTAATTCGTTTTTGATAACTACACAGAAAATAGCAAAATCGGAGAGGTGATCTCAATGTTCAGTAATTAAAGAGAAAAGGGAGGAAATCTGAGGAATTTGGGGTCAGTTTTCACAAATTAGAGAGGAAAGTAGGAAAATGTGAGGATTTTAGACAGGATGTATAAAAATTGGTGATTTTTATTTAATTTTTTCATGTTATTTAAATCAGATTCTTTTGATTTTATTATTTAAATTAGTATGAGTTTTTCTTTTAAAAAAACCTGTTTAAAATGAATTTTGAATTTAATACACAATATTTGAAGGCCTAGCCTTATTATAATCTCTTAAAATATTTAAATAACAAATAAATATGATGAATCCAGGAGTTTGACATTAAAGGCTGCTTTTCTATGTAAAGAAGCAATCAGGGGGAAAGCATCTAACTTTTGAGGTCAAGATTTATAAATACAGCACAGTAGATCATTAAGGGTTTCAACCTGTGGGCACCAGGGGCTGTGCCACTGGGTGCCACAGATTGGCAAAGTCATCACAGGTGTTGGGACAAAGCCACTGACTCAAAGCCCTGGTCTACACTAGGACTTTAGGTCAAATTTAGCAGCGTTAAATCGATGTAAACATGCACCCGTCCACACGATGAAGCCCTTTTTTTTGACTTAAAGGGCTCTTAAAATTGATTTCCTTACTCCACCCCTGACAAGTGGATTAGCGCTTAAATCGGCCTTGCCAGGTCGAATTTGGGGTACTGTGGATGCAATTAGATGGTATTGGCCTCTGGGAGCTATCCCAGAGTGCTCCATTGTGGCTGCTCTGGACAGCACTCTCAACTCAGATGCACTGGCCAGGCAGACAGGAAAAGAACCGTGAACTTTTGAATCTCATTTCCTGTTTGGCCAGCGTGGCAAGCTGCAGGTGACCATGCAGAGCTCATCAGCAGAGGTGACCATGATGGAGTCCCAGAATCGCAAAAGAGCTCCAGCATGGACCGAACGGGAGGTACGGGATCTGATCACTGTATGGGGAGAGGAATCCGTGCTATCAGAACTCCGTTCCAGTTTTCAAAATGCCAAAACCTTTGTCAAAATCTCCCAGGGCATGAAGGACAGAGGCCATAACAGGGACCCGAAGCAGTGCCGCATGAAACTTAAGGAGCTGAGGCAAGCCTACCAGAAAACCAGAGAGGCAAACGGCTGCTCCGGGTCAGAGCCCCAAACATGCCGCTTCTATGATGAGCTGCATGCCATTTTAGGGGGTTCAGCCACCACTACCCCAGCCGTGTTGTTTGACTCCTTCAATGGAGATGGAGGCAACATGGAAGCAGGTTTTGGGGATGAAGAAGAAGATGATGATGATGATGAGGTTGTAGATAGCTCACAGCAAGAAAGTGGAGAAACCGGTTTTCCCGACAGCCAGGAACTGTTTCTCACCCTGGACCTGGAGCCAGTTCCCCCCGAACCCACCCAAGGCTGCCTCCTGGACCCGGCAGGTGGAGAAGGGACCTCTGGTGAGTGTACCTTTTAAAATACTATACATGGTTTAAAAGCAAGCATGTGAAAGGATTAATTTGCCCTGGCATTCGTGGCTCTCCTGGATGTACTCCCAAAGCCTTTGCAAAAGGTTTCTGGGGAGCGCAGCCTTATTGCGTCCTCCATGGTAGGACACTTTACCACTCCAGGCCAGTAACACGTGCTCGGGAATCATTGTACAACAAAGCATTGCAGTGTATGTTTGCTGGAGTTCAAACAACATCCGTTCTTTCTCTCTCTGTGTTATCCTCAGGAGAGTGAGATATCATTCATGGTCACCTGGTTGAAATAGGGTGCTTTTCTTCAGGGGACACTCAGTTCCTGCTGGGCTGTTTGCCTGTGGCTGAACAGAAATGTTCCCCGCTGTTAGTCACGGGGAGGGGGGAGGGTTGAGGGGGTAGCCACGCAGTGGGGGGAGGCAAAATGCGACCTTGTAACGAAAGCACATGTGCTATGTATGTAATGTTAACAGCAAGGTTTACCCTGAAAGAGTGTAGCCACTGTTTTATAAAATGTGTCTTTTTAAATACCACTGTCCCTTTTTTTTCTCCACCAGCTGCATGTGTTTCAATGATCACAGGATCTTCTCCTTCCCAGAGGCTAGTGAAGATTAGAAAGAAAAAAAAAACGCACTCGTGATGAAATGTTCTCTGAGCTCATGCTGTCCTCCCACACTGACAGAGCACAGATGAATGCGTGGAGGCAAATAACGTCAGAGTGCAGGAAAGCACAAAATGACCGGGAGGAGAGGTGGTGGGCTAAAGAGAGTAAGTGGCGGGCTGAAGAGAGTAAGTGGCGGGCTGAAGAGAGGGCTGAAGCTGAAAGGTGGTGGCAGCGTGATGAGAGGAGGCAGGATTCAATGCTGAGGCTGCTGGAGGATCAAACCAGTATGCTCCAGTGTATGGCTGAGCTGCAGCAAAGGCAGCAGGAGCACAGACAGCCGCTACAGCCCCTGTGTAACCAACCACCCTCCTCCCCAAGTTCCATAGCCTCCTCACCCAGACGCCCAAGAACGCGGTGGGGGGGCCTCCGGCCAACCAGCCACTCCACCCCAGAGGATTGCCCAAAAAACAGAAGGTTGGCATTCAATAAATTTTAAAGTTGTAAACTTTTAAAGTGCTGTGTGGCATTTTCCTTCCCTCCTCCACCACCCTCCCAGGCTACCTTGGCTGTTATCCCTCTATTTGTGTGATGAATGAATAAAGAATGCATGAATGTGGAGCAACAATGACTTTATTGCCTCTGCAAGTGGTGATTGACGGGAGGAGGAGCGTGTGGTTAGCTTACAGGGAAGTAGAGTGAACCAAGGGGCGGGGGGTTTCACCAAGGAGAAACAAACAGAACTTTCACACCGTAGCCTATCCAGTCATGAAACTGGGTTTCAAAGATTCTCTGATGCGCACTGCGCCCTCCTGTGCTCTTCTAACCGCCCTGGTGTCTGGCTGCCAGGCGATTTCCCTCAACCAGCTTCCAGGCGATTTGCCTCAACTTCCCACCCCGCCATAAATGTCTCCCCCTTACTCTCACAGATATTGTGGAGAGCACAGCAAGCAGTAATAACAGTGGGAATATTGGTTTCGCTGAGGTCTAAGCGAGTCAGTAAACTGCGCCAGTGCGCTTTTAAACGTCCAAATGCCCATTCTACCACCATTCTGCATTTGCTCAGCCTGTAGTTGAACAGCTCCTGACTACTGTCCAGGCTGCCTGTGTACGGCTTCATGAGCCATGGCATTAAGGGGTAGGCTGGGTCCCCAAGGATACATATAGGCATTTCAACATCCCCAACAGTTATTTTCTGGTCTGGGAATAAAGTCCCTTCCTGCAGCTTTTGAAACAGACCAGAGTTCCTGAAGATGCAAGTGTCATGTAACTTTCCCGGCCATCCCACGTTGATGTTGGTGAAACGTCCCTTGTGATCCACCAGAGCTTGCAGCAGTATTGAAAAGTACCCCTTGCGGTTTATGTACTCGCCAGCTTGGTGCTCCGGTGCCAAGATAGGGATATGGGTTCCGTCTATAGCCCCACCACAGTTAGGGAATCCCATTGCAGCAAAGCCATCCACTATGACCTGCACATTTCCCAGGGTCACTACCCTTGATATCAGCAGATCTTTGATTGCATGGGCTACTTGCCTCACAGCAGCCCCAACAGTAGATTTGCCCACTCCAAATTGATTCCCAACTGACCGGTAGCTATCTGGTGTTGCAAGCTTCCACAGGGCTATCGCCACTCGCTTCTCAACTGTGAGGGCTGCTCTCATCTTGGTATTCATGCGCCTCAGGGCAGGGGAAAGCAAGTCACAAAGTTCCATGAAAGTGCCCTTATGCATGCGAAAGTTTCGCAGCCACTGGGAATCGTCCCAGACCTGCAACACTATGCGGTCCCACCAGTCTGTGCTTGTTTCCCGAGCCCAGAATCGGCGTTCCACAGCATGAACTTGCCCCATTAGCACCATGATGTATGCATTGGCAGGGCCCATGCTTTCAGAGAAATCTGTGTCCATGTCCTGATCACTCACGTGACCCCGCTGACGTCGCCTCCTCGCCCGGTATCGCTTTGCCAGGTTCTGGTGCTGCATATACTGCTGGATAATGCGTGTGGTGTTTAATGTGCTCCTAATTGCCAAAGTGAGCTGAGCGGCCTCCATGCTTGCCTTGGTATGGCGTCCGCACAGAAAAAAGGCACGGAACGATTGTCTGCCGTTGCTCTGATGGAGGGAGGGGCGACTGACGACATGGCTTACAGGGTTGGCTTACAAGGAATTAAAATCAACAAAGGGGGTGGCTTTACATCAATGAGTATTTCAGGCAGGACTTCACAGAGGGTTCCAATAAGAAATGGTGCACCTAAGTAATTGTTCTTATTGGAACAAGCAGGTTGGTCTGGCCTCTGATTGATACATGGCTAGATTTACCTTGCTGCACCTTCTCTGTGAGTGACTGCAGTGTGACCTAGAGGAATGAGTCCCCTAGACACGGGAGGAGGCAAATGAGTACAAAACAAATCTGATCTATTTCTTCTTTTGATCCACTCCATCTATCTTTTACGTCTTTGGCTGGCAGCAGATGGTGCAGTAGGACTGCTAGCCATCCTCATCTCTTGTCTGCCTGGCAGAAAATGGTACAATAGGACTGCTAGCAATCTGTATCGCCTTCCTGCTCGCCATAAGATGGTTCAATAGGACTGACTGCAGGACTAAAGAGAATGACCTGGTCAAGTCACTTCTAATGTAGTCCCTGCACCCATGTCTGCCCAGACACTCCTGGCTGACGCAGCCAGGAGCACCTTGGACATGACGATGACAGCTACCAGTCGTACTGCACCATCTGCTGCCACAAGGCAAGGGATTGCTGCTGCTGTGTAGCAATGCAGTACCATGTCTGCCAGCACCCAGGGGACGTACGGTGATGGTGAGCTGAGCGGGCTCCATGCTTGCCATGGTATGGCGTCTGCACAGGTAACTCAGGAAAAAAGGGGCAAAACTATTGTCTGCTGCTGCTTTGACGGAGGGAGGGAGGAAACGGGGACCTGATGATATGTACCCAGAACCACCCGCGACAATGTTTTAGCCCCATCAGGCATTGGGATCTCAACCCAGAATTCCAATGGGCAGCGGAGACTGCGGGAACTGTGGGATAGCCACCCACAGTGCAACAGTCCGGAAGTCGACTCTAGCCTCGGTACTGTGGAAGTGCTCCGCCGAGTTAATGCCCTCAATGCACTTAGAGCATTTTCTGTGGGGACACACACACTCGAATATATAAAACCGATTTCCAAAAAACCGACTTCTATAAATTCGACCTAATTTCATAGTGTAGACATACCCAAAGAGACATCAACAAGGAATGTAAGCTGAAGTCTCTTTCAGGTATATTGGAACATTTTCCCAGGCTGACCTGAAATAATCAGTTTAATTCACTAACTAGAGTTATTTTCTCTGTTTAATAAATCACTTAGTTGTAAATGTGAAACATGTTTTGATAAAAGAAGTTTATGTATCCAAGACATTTCAGATGATTTAGTTTCATAAAAATACATTTTATATGCTGCTTTGTGTGTTTAATTAAATTCTAGTTACCATCCTAATGCAGCATAACACAGAATCACTAGCAAAAAGTTAATTTTCTATTAAATAAGCAATATATCATTCACCATTTTCTAATGTACTAAAAATGTACAATTAATAAAAATATGAAAATGTTAAGCTATATAATGTATCTAGTTATAGTGTATCCTCCTTGGTAGCAAAAAGATGTACCTAATCTCAGTGGTGTTGGAACTAGGAGGGCTGGGGGTGGCTGCCGCACCCCCGGGGCTTGAAGTAGTAATAGCAAACACCAAATACATAGTTTCAATGGTTTCCATCATCAGCACCCCCCACTATAAAAATTGTTCCAGCACCTCTGCCTAATCTAGTGTAAAGTGTCTATTTAGTTTTAAATCAACATGTTGTAATCGTTGTGTCAACCAAAGGGAATGCACCTTTCTTTAGACAAAAAACCAACAACAACTACAAGTGGAAAAGTTTACTAAACTTCAGTGCTTTATATCAAGGCTTCCCACTGGGTTATTTAAATTATTATTTGAATTGCTGATTTAAATTGCCTTGTTTTAAATCAATCCACCCTGATTTTATATCAATGATCAATAATAGCTAAAGAGGCAAAATGAGTGATTTATCAATATTTTATCAACAGAAAGGAAAAGAGCAACAGTAGCAATAATTTTATTGTAATATTCAAGAATTTGAGAAAAGGACAAAATCTAATGAGATTTTTACATTAATATTCTATATTTAGATTGGCAGGAAGAAATCTCAAGAGCATATTACCTTAGTAACATAACTACAGAGAAAGTGGGGCAATTTTGGGGGGGGGTATTTTATATCGATCTTTAGGAATTAGGGAGAAAAAATGGATTAAAAATAATATTTGACAATAGGAGAGAAAAACACCAAGATCTGAGGGTAATTCAATAATTACAGGGGAAAAGGGGGAAAGTTTGAGGGGATTCAACAGGAATGTTCAATAAAGGATCAGAAAGTGATGGTTCCCTCCACCCCCACCATTCACATGCAGAGCAGGGAGCCCTTTGTGTCACTCATGCAAGGGAGGAGGTGTAGAGCAGGAGATGGGCAGGCGGCTGAGTTGAGGGGGGGGGGGAAACAGCAGCTGAGAGTGGATCCTCCAGGGGGGACATTGGCTCCCCCTTCCCCTCCTGTGCCCCTTCCAGGCCCTGTTGCTGGCAGAGACTGGCCACCCCACCATCCCCACCCCAGATTCAGCCGTGTTTCAGGCCTCTCCCAAACAGCACCCACTAACCCCCCATCCCATTTGGGCAACAATTTCCCACCTAAACAAGGACAAACTGCTGCAGATGGAATGGGCAGGGGAAACCCACATATCTGAGGAGATTTTAGATTGAGATTTGAGAAATAGAAAGAAAATGGGTTAATATCTGGGAGGGTAAAAGGTGAATCCTCTGAGAGAAAAGTCGGGTGCGGGGAACCAGGTGGATTTGACAGGTTTCGGAGTAGCAGCCCTGTTCGTCTGTATCCGCAAAAAGGACAGGAGGATTTGTGGCACCTTAGCGACTAACATATTTATTAGAGCATAAGCTTTCCTGAGCTGCAGCTCACTTCATGGGGTGGATTTGATAGTCATATTTGATCATTAGAGAGAAAGGAGGAAGAAGTGGAGAGAATTTTTTTCAACATTTGAGGGGAAAGTGACAAAACCAGAGAAGATGCATTTAACTCTCCCCCCCCCACACACCTACCTCTTCCCCTGGTCTTCTCCCCCTGAAATCTCCTGCCTTCCCAGAGACAGTTCAGACTCCCCCGGGTCACACTTGCCTGGTGTCAGGTATCAGAGGGGAAGCCGCGTTAGTCTGTATCCACAAAAACAAGCATGCATCTGAAGCAGTGGGGTTCTTTTACCCACAAAAGCTTAGACCCAAATAAAGCTGTTAGTCTTTACTTGGTGCCACCGGACTCCTCCTCGTTCCAGCTCGCAGGGTCTGTCCCGTCCCGCCACCTCTGGCTCATTGTTCATCCCTCCCTTCCCCACCCCTCCGCCCCCACACAGGCAAGCGGGGGGACCAGCTCTGGGGCCTCTTTCCCCACCTGCAGCCCCCGGGGCTTTGCCTGTCCAGCCGGTCCTGCCCAGAGCTGCAGCAGGCAGCTCCGACCCTCGCCGGGCCCTTGACCGGGGCTGCGAGACCCGAGAACCCCTGGGGCAGAGAGTCACTTTCCTGCCCGTCCCCAGCACTTCCCAGGGGAGCTTCTCACTCACCTGCAGTCTGCAGCCCGGGGGGCTGGTCCCCGCTGGAGAAAGTCCCCCGCGGCTGGGCAGGGAGGGGTTAATGAGGGGCTCCCCCCAGCCCAGACCCCCATTGGGGTGCGGGGAGTGAGCAGCTGCTCAGCCCGGGCTCCCGGGTCAAAATGGAGGGAGCAGCGCCTGGGATTTTAGGAGCATCCGCGCCCAGGTGTCTGGTCTCGGGGCTTTGTTCTGCCTGCTGCCCGCCTCCTTCCTCCCAGCACCCAACGCTCAGCGCTGCAGCAGCCCCTTCCTGTGTCAGCAGCCCCGGGCCTGTCTCCGGCTGCTGGCTGGAGCCTCCCCTCTGTCTTTGCCGGGCGCGGAGCGCTGCCCTGAGCGCCCGCTGCAGGCAGGCTCTTGGGACCAGCTCCTGGTCGCCGCTGCAGGGGCCGAGCCGGAGAGAGGGAATGCCCTGGGGACAGGAACGTGACTCAGTCTCCCTGCCGGAGAGGAGGGGAAGGGGTGAGACAGGGAAAGAGGAGAAAGAAAGGAGCAGACGGAAAATCAGTGGGTGGGGGAGGGGGCTCCCAGCAAGAAGTAGCAAATGACAGCTGAGGCCTCTGAGAAAGTACCTAGATAAAATATCACATAGCCGCAATTATTAAACACTTTCGGACAACTGCGGTAAGTTTCGAAATTGTTTTGAGTGTACAAAGAGTATTAACTTCGGTTTTGTCAGATAGAAGGATTGCAGGCCTAGATGCAGATAGATAGGTAAACCTATTCAAAACTTCCCAGCCTTAGTGTGGCTTGTTTAGTATCCCTATCAGAGTTTGAAAGAAAATGACACGTGAACGCTGGAGCTTAGCCTTATGAGTCAAGCCCCCTAACCTTGGCATTTTCAGTGTGGGCTCCCCAAGGCACAGCGGAAAGGGGTGCAGGTTCCTGGGGTGATGGGACTACAGGGGGTCATTGTGGCCATGGGAGTGTCACTGTGAGGGGCAGGGTCCATGAGGGTGTGACTGTGAAGGGAGGGCTGTGAGGGGGGGAGCCATGGGGTGTCTCTGTGAGGGGGAGGGGCTGAGGCTATGGTCACTTCCAGGCACCCCCTGACATGGGAGTTGAACTGTCCCCTCCCCCAGCAGGTTCTTTGGGGTGCCCTAGAGCCCAGCATGAAGCTGCTGCTCCTACAGGGTCCCTGGGAGTCACAAAGGGGTGTTGTGAGATCACTACCCCATCTGGCCTGGGGTGGGGCAGGGGCCCCCGAAACAGCCCTGTGGGGAGACTCAGCCCTGTGGGGACTCATGGGCTGTGGAAAAGCACTTCCAGCAGAGGTGATACATCGGGAAGGGAGGGTGGGTATGTGGTGCAAGGTCAAATGCACCTACAGCAGCCGGCCCAGGTGGGGAGTGGAGGGAATGGGGCAAGAACCTCCTCTGGCCACTGGGACACTGCACCTGGTCGAGCGTCTGACTGCGGCCGCGGTGAGCTGCCTCCCTCCTAGGCTTGGCTTCTGGAGATGGCGGGTGAGCAAGCCAGAGTCCCCCCTCCTCCCCCGGCCTGCTCCGAGTGGACCCCTGTCCCCAGAAGCTGAGCCCGGGCAGGGATTGGGCTGCCACTTCCCCCTCTCTCCCAGGCAGCTGGCTACACTGCACCATGCAGCAACCGGGAGCGGCTCCCTCCCACTCCCTGCCAGGGGCCTGCCTGCCAGGGAGAGCAAATGCAGTGGGAGGACAAAGCCTCTCCCCCCACACAGCTAAAGTGGGGTGTGGGGAGTGTGGGTGCCCCAGACTGGGGAGGAGACAGGTGGGGAGGTCACGTGTCCTCTCTTTTAGCTTGTGCCCCCCAAGTATGGGGAGGCAGCAGTTGTCTCTGACTTCCAGGAACTGGGATTTCCAGCTGCATTCAGGTGTCAGACAGGAGAAGGAGGAGTTGCTGCTTTGGGAGAGTCTGTGGGTGTTGGCTGTAGGGGAGATGCCCAGCAATCAGCCTGGCTGAGTCTTTATTCTCGGGGATTCCCCAGCGCGCTGCTCAGACAAGGCTGAAGTAGGGAGCAAAACCGCTGCCTTTCCCAAGGGTTGGCTCAGTGGCTCGGTGAGCAGCAGGGTGTCCCCAGGACCAGTCCAAGCCTGCAGGCCCCAGGAGGCAGGGAAGTCGCCTGGCTCAGGCTGGGAACGCTGGCCCCCAGAGAACTGGCCTGGCTCCCTTCTCAGCAGCAAAGAAGTCAATTCCCCCCACTCCTGATACGTCAGCCTGGAGCTAAGGGCAGAGCTGGGGGTGTCTCCTTTCACTCCCGCTGGGGAGTGCGGGGTCCCGGGGGCCTTTTGGAACTGAATTGAGGACACCAGCCTGTCAGAACTGAGAGCTCAGGTTCCAACTAATCTTTTTAATAATATGATCAAATCCTTCAATCCCAGTGTCACCATCAATAGAACTGTCTCCGCCTTGCAGGTTACCAAGGGTGAAACCCAACAGCTCCTGGAATCCAGGAGAGGGGAGATCAAGCAATTGTCAGAGTCTCTGCGCATAATACATTTGTTAGTCTCTAAGGTGCCACAACCTCCTTTTCTTTTTACTGCCCACAGAGGAATCCTGCTGTGTTACATTCCTGGTGCCCTGGCGCCATCGTGTGGCCATTTCCTTTCCCTCCTGTCTGTGAAAAGTTTTGTTATTTTGCACAGAAACTTTATTTCCTCAGGAGAGACCCAGGAGCAGGGGCTGCCTGCATGTACCAAACACCCACTAGAAGGTGACAGATTAACAGCCTTAAGACCATCTTTCAGTCACTCTGGGAACCTGACTCTGCTCACAGATGGCAGGCTGCCTCCAGCCCACACATCCTGCTCATTAGCTGCAGGAGTGAGTCATTTTTTACTTGTGATCCCTGGGAGAAGGACTTCCAACATGTGCATTGGTGGTATAGTGGTGAGCATAGCTGCCTTCCAAGCAGTTGACCCGGGTTCGATTCCCGGCCAATGCAAATATGTTTTTCTTCTTTCTCTGGAATTGGTTTAATGTCAGTCACATTGTGTGATAATCACATTATCAGTGGAATGAGAGAATTCCTGTCGCACATCCCAGCAGGTCACCAAACACACAATGGGGGAAGCATCCTTGTGTCATTGGACAAAGTCAGAATTGTGGGAACACGCATCTGTAGCTCCTTGTCTTCAGTGTTATATTTCCAGCTGTAGGAGGTGTTTGTATCATGCTCAGGCATGATGGGGAGAAAGGGGGAAACACAATTTTTGCTGCTACGGATTCTTTTGTGTTCGAATAATAATGACATAACAAAACTTAAGTGGACACGAGAACAAATGGCCATCAGCAAGATTAGCCTTGAATTTAGATGAAAGTTTCTAACCATCAGAGGAATGAAGTTCTGGAACAGCCTCCCAAGGGAAACAGTGAGGGCAAAAACCCAACTGGCTTGAAGACTGAGCATGATAAGTTTATGGAGGGGACGGTATGATGGGTCAGCCTACAATGGCATGTAGCTGATCTGCGACTGCTAGCAGTATATATCCCCAATGACTGGCGATGGGACACTAGATGGGGAGTCCTCTGAGTCACTACAGAGAATTCGCAAAAAGAAAGGAGGACTTGTGGCACCTTAGAGACGAACAAATTTATTTGAGCATGAGCTTTCAGGAGCAACAGCTCACTTCATCGGATGCATTCAGTGGATGCATCCGATGAAGTGAGCTGTAGCTCATTAAAGCTTATGCTCAAATAAATTTGTTCGTCTCTAAGGTGCCACAAGTCCTCCTTTCTTTTTGCAAATACAGACTTACATGGCTGCTACTCTGAAACCTGTCATTATACAGATAATTGTTTCCTCGGTTTCTAGCAGGTATATCTTGCTCACATGCTCAGGGTCTCACTGATCGCCGTATTTTGGGTTGGGAAGGAATTTTCCCCCAGGTCTGACTGTCACAGACCCTGCAGAGTTTTCTCCTTCCACTGAAGCATGAGGCACAGGTCACTTGCAGGTTTAAAACTTGGAGTCTTTAAACTATGATTTGAGGACTTCAGTTACTCAGCCAGGGGTTCTGGGTCTAGTACAAGAGTGGGTGGGCAAGGTTCTGTGGCCTGCGATGTGCAGGAAATCAGACTAGCTGATCAAGATGGTCCCTTCTGACCTTAAAGTCTATCAGCCTATGTTTTAGAGTGACCAGTAACTCAAAGCCCCCTAGTGTCCCATCTCCAGCTGCTGGGGATATTTGCTACTGTAAGTGACTGATGGGCCACACGCCATTGTAGGCAGTCCAGTTATACCATCCCCTCCAGAAACTTATCAGGCTCAGTCTTGAAGCCAGTAGGGTTTTCTGTCCCAAGTGGAGGCTGTTCCGGAATTTCACTCCTCTGATCATTAGAAACTTTCATCTATTTTCAAGCCTAAACTTGCTGATGGCCAGTTTATATCCATTGGTTCATTAATAGTGGGGGCCTGTGATAGTGTGGGGGAGGGAGGGAGGGAGAAAGACTGGAGAACTGACAGTGGGACCAAGAGAGATTCCCTGTTGCCCGACCACCCATCTCTGGGAAGAGCCAACTGGAATTGCCCTTGGGAAGCTGCGGCTAATAACTCTGGTGTAAAATCAGCATTCCATTTTAATGCGATTAAAGCCTCCTCACACCCAGTGTCACAATCACGGAAATGGCTTTGTCCTGCTATGTTCCCAGCCCAGCAGTATAGTGAGTGGACCCAAATCCCTTTTCAGAGTCAACACACACACAGAGGCAGCATGGGGTTTTTCATTCCTTAGGTTCTGGCGCCAGCAAGTGGCCATTTTGTTTCACTCATTTCTGTTAAAATCTTTAGAAATGTTATGTCCTTGGGAGAGACCCGGGAGCAGAGGCTGCAGTCGTTGAATCTGCACAATCCCAAACCAAACAATAGAAAATAAGGATTGAAATGTTCCCCAGGTTCCTCGGTTCCAACCTACCTCCCGCTCGGTTGCCGATGCAGCTCCATCCTAGCCCCCAGTAGATGCTGATTCCCTCAGCCCCAGCTGGGCAGGGTGTGAAACTCTTTCACTCTGCATAGGATGACCATAGTTCCCAAAGGGAAAAGGGAACACCACGTGGGGCTGGCCTGAGCCGCTGGTCCAAGCCCTGCTCCCCCCTGCATGGGGCTGACATTGCTCCTCGCCCAAGCCCTGCTCCCCCTCTCCATGTGGGGGGCTGGCGTTGCTCCACACTCAACCCCTGTTCCATCCCAGCTCCTACTTATCCCTGGGGCTTTCTCCCAGAAGAGGGACATTGCAGGGGACAGGGTCCCCGTTTGCCTTTGCTCTCTGTCTAGCCCAGCCCAGGGTGCCTAGACCTGGGGTGTCTGAGCGCCGTGGCCCTGCGTGGAGCTGCCATTCACCTGCCCCTCATTGGGTCTCAGCTTTCGTTTACTCCAGCATTTTTTCTCTCCATCAGCAGCAGCATCCCAAACCCGTTGCACTTGCCTCCTGTCCTCTCAAGGGAGCAGTGTCTTTGCAGTGTGAAAATCACCTGCAGCTCGGCTCTCTAAGCATTCCGTCTGTGCTGACGGGACCTTTCCCTCCAGGACTCAGGGGTTTCCTCCTTCTCCATCGTCATCCACCGTCATCCCAAGAGGCACAGGGGAGAAGAATCTCCATAGAGCCAAGGGGATTTAGGAGCACAAGCCCCACATCCCTCTGGCAGTGAACAGGAATTATTGAGCTTGTTCAGGGAAAGCCCAGTACATATTGAGTCTGACTCCTTAACCCATTAGATCATCACAGCTGGGCAGGCCAAAAGAATCTGGAGACACTAAGGATTAAACCCAGGGCCTAATGCAGGTGAAGCACACACGCTACCACTGAGCTAGGCAGCCCTCCCTGTAGGTTACACCCCGAATCCTGCTTTTCCCAGAGCATCCTGTGGCCTCAGGGCTGCATGGAAAGCAGATTCTCCTCCTCATCCCTGAAGACCCAGTGTTTCTTCCTGGGGTGGGGCTGGTTCAGGGAGGGGGATTCACAAGGAATGCCTTTGCAACAGGGCCACGTCTTGTGCAGCAGAGGTTGAGGGGGGGAGGTTGTGCCCTGGACTCAAGAGACAGAGACAGAGTCAGCCCCTACCCTGCATGGGGGGCAGCGCCCCCAGCCCCCAAAGTGCCATAGTAGGGGATGGGTCTCCATGGCTGATCTGGGTGGCAGCAATGGTGTGGGGTTCCAGGGGGCTCTCATTATCCCAGGATGAGCCCCCAATGTTCCTGGCTATCCCAAGTAAGCGTGGGGCCTCCTATCTCGGAGTCATGCCTTCTATCACCCGGCTGCAGCTCCCAGGCAGCCGGCATTACTGTCCCGCACCACACTGGCCCCTGCTTACTGCTGTTCAGATATTGCACTAGTCTGAGTCTGCTTTCAGAAGCCGGCGCGCACTGTGGAGGCCCCACATTAATAACCATTTTCAATATGAACTTACCCAATATTCTATCGGAATACACTTTGGGGAAAACCTTTTAAAAATAATAATAAAATTCCCTTCCCCAGAGAGTCCCAGGGATCTTGATATCCCGTGTATCGGGCAATGAATGTCCACTGACCATGGAGGTGATTGTGGTATAAACACCTGAGACTTCGCTGGCTAGATAAGATCCCATCTTCATATAAATGCCAGGGAGCTGTGCTCTGCCCTCAAATACTGACAATCTTAGAGTAGTTAATCTGTGGAATTATTAGACTAAAGCATATGTGCAAAGCATGTGCTCTGCCACTGAGCTACCTCTCTATTCCCCATCCAGTTCTGGAGGATCAAAATCTGAGCTCTCCTGCTTAACAGAATTTATTGGCTGGCTAGGGGTGTCCTCTGTGCTAGCAGCTATGGGCAGATTTGTTCGTTCCTTGTCAGCTAGGTAACTTGCATGGACACCATATGCCTTAAAGAGACACAACCAATTCCCATTAGCATGTCTGACCTACAGGTTTTCTGATTTCCAACAACCAATTTCTGCATCCCTAAGGCATCACGTGCATCAGAGCTCACACAACATACCCAAAGTGTCTAGCGGTCTATTCACAAGGCTGCTCTGCTGTGTAAATCCCGGAATCCAGCCTTTCCTCTGAACCTGAGACACTGACTGTTCACTTCCAATATCAGTTAACAAAGAAGCCTCCTTTAAGCTACCCACACTGGATTTTTCTAAAGCAAATTCAGTGGGTTCATACACATTTGAAAGACTCTGGTCATTAGACACCAACACACTTCTCTAAGGCTTTGTCTACACTTTGCACTTCTTAGCAACCCAGTCAGGGTTACCTCCTCCTGAGCTCACGGTAACAGCATTTGAATAAAAGGTGGCAGTGTTGGGGTATACATGGTTACCCTCTTTCTGGTCACAGCATACCTGACTAAACACAGACAACTGCTCAGAGTCATACATGGCCCCCCTTCACAAATCTCCGTTAGGTACAGATAACACAGAAGATTCACATGCATACTCTCGCTGGGAATGGGTTATGACATCAATTTGATCAAACATAGTTACCATGTTCTTATCCAACAACATACCAAGACTGGTATAAACGGGATTTTCAGGACGATACAGTTCCTGCTATTCTTTAACTTTTTTGATTTGGAGCATAAGTCTGGCAAGTTTTGCCTCAGCTTGCAAGCAATTCCATTCACTTCCAGTAAGATTCTTTGGCTCTGTCTTCAGCCTGCTTGGTTCTTTCCTCAGCTTCTTTTTGCAGCTGGGCCCAAGACTTGCTTCTCTTGCATTCGAAAAATCCGCCAGTCTTTGTTCATGTTCAAGACACAGGCTCTCTCTCAGGGCATGCAGTTTGATTGCTTCTGCTGCAGCAGCTGCATCTGGGGCAGGTGAAGGAGACCCTCTTTTCTGATCACTGGCCCATTAACAGACTTTTCAGTTCTCGCTCTAGGGCTTTTTTCCTAAAAGTCAACCCCCTCTGTAAGCACATTTCTTCAAGGGTTTTTCTGTCCAGATCTTCATATGATTGTTGCTCACTCATTGTAACTGATTTTTAGCCTTTAAACTCTCCAATATCAAAATTAATTTTTGACAAGCATGTGGTTCTGATCCAAAACCCAATTAACCTGTGGTAATGTGTATCCTAGCCAGACTACGCCGCTGTGACTGGCGTTCCAGGGGTGGGGGGCACACTGAGATTTCTCAATTTGGGCTAACTGCAAAGAATGGGGCAGACAATTACCAAAACTGGTGGTTATTTCAATACTTAGATTCACCAAGCCAGCAACAAAACAGCTTCAACAACACCTTACTGGTTACCTGGAAGCCACAATACAGTTCCCTTAAAACAACCCAGCCTTGGGCTCCCTCCCAGACAGCCAAGTAAAATACAATAAGGATTATTGAAAATCTTGTTCATTTTATAAGAAGTTCTACCAATCCCGAAGAGTTGGACACATTACCCACCAAGTTAATGACTATTTCAGATCTTGCCAAATACATGCCAATTCTTATTAACTAAACTAAAAGTTATTTTAAAAAAAGAAAAGAGAGAGTATTAGTTAAAAGATCATTATATGTACAGACATGAATATAGTCCTTAGGTCAGTTTCATAATAGAGACGGTGAGCTTTAGAATTGCAAAGAATTATTTTCAGAATCAGTTCATTAGGTCATAGTCCAATGTCCAAATATTCAATATCAGGGTGGTCCAGATGGGATGGCAGACCTCAGTCTTATGACTCAAACTTCCCCTGAAGGAAGCTTAAGTAGATCTGAGATAAAAAGGATCAAGTCTGAAGAGCCCTTTATACTGTTCCAGGCATTCTCTTGAGAGCACAGAGTCCTGAGGTGAACAATAGTGTCTTTGACTTAACCTCCTATTTCCTAAACATCATCAGTAATTAGCTACATGGATTAACATAAGGCAATTGCCTATCGCCCACCATTTGCAGGTGTTTTGCTATTTACTTCAAAGAGAAATATAGTGGTATACTGATACCACTATATTTACAAAAACAACAAGGAATCCTTGTGGCATCTTAGAGACCAACAAATTTATTTGGGCATAAGCTTTCGTGGGCTAAAACCCACTTTATCAGATGCATCCTAGTGAAATAGTGTTTCCTAATATCCAACCTAGACCTCCCTCACTGCAACTTGAGACCATTGCTTCTTGTTCTGTCAACTGCCATCACTGAGAACAGCTGAGCTTCATCCTCTTTGGAACCCCCCCTTCAGGTAGTTGAAGGTTGTAATCAAATCCTCCCTCACTCTTCTCTTCTGCAGACTAAATAACCCCAGTTCCCTCAGCCTCTACTCGTAAGTCATGTGATCCAGCCCCCTGATCATTTGTGTTGCCCTCCGCTGGACTCTCTCCAATTTGTCCGCATCTCTTCTATAGTGGGGGGACCAAAACTCTATCAATTGTATTCATGCTTATCAATATGTAAGCAATTAATGTAAGGAATGAGTTAGATAGTGTGAGTAACAGCCAATGGCAAAACAAAGAGGCAAATATGCCTTTTATGGAACCATGGTATTATCTTGGTGAAGGTATAAATCTCGAGATGGGGGGCCAGGTCAGGGGTACCAACAAGGAAATGTAACAGAATGCTAAACTTGGGACCGGACCGGAAGCAGTAGAGCCTTCCTGCAGATCCAAAGGGACTTCGGGGACTCTCGTAGCCTCGTGGCCAATCTCCAGGCAGCTGTCGTCTGGCCAGCCTCAGCCACCTGTGAAATCAAGATCAATCTTCACCTGCGCCTGCAGCATGAATGTGATATGTGTGTGAGTATAGCCGTACAAAACAACTTTTGCTCAATGCCAATAAATAAACCTAAGTGCTGTTCTAGTTCGACCTTTGTCTGAGCTCATTCCTTGGCTGGTTCCAAGGACAGGTAACAGCACTTGGCAATCTTCTCCTGAGCTTTTCTAGGGATCGCAGCCCACGTTCACCATGGCTGTTGCTGTGAATGGTGCCATGCACATGCTCTCTGAAGCAGAAGTGTCAATAAGCATGTCTTGTTTAAACCTTTAGGGGAGCATGGGAGGGGATTTCGGAATCTTAACTTTTGTTTTGCTTTGTGACTATAATGACAATAGTACTTTTTGGTGTGTGTTAAATCTGTAGCTGCTGCCCTTGAGGGGTTCCCCCTCCACACCCACAGAATGCCTGAGCCAGATAAGGAGGAGAAAAGAGGATCTGAGATGTTCTAATCAGTGAGATCCACAAGCCAGTGCTGCATCAGACCATGAACGGGGGCCTGGAGGATAAATATTGCAGACTGAATGGAGAGGGAAAGAGCAGACAGGAGAAAGACACAGGAAACGGAGAGGGAGATGCATCAGAACATAATGGGGCTTCTCCGGCACCAAACACAGGACTCACAGGCTCACCTCCCTTTCCAGTCCTTGGAGAATTCCACTATACCACTTCCCTCCTCATGTAGCATCATGGACTGTATCCCTACCCCTACCACTCCACACCAGGGGACATTAAGGACAACCATAGCTTTCACATACTCTGACCTCTGAAAGCCACAGCTGATGTACGGATAGCTAACATGGACATGAACGTTCCTTCCCTTTCATAGAATATCAGGGTTGGAAGGGACCCCAGAAGGTCATCTAGTCCAACCCCCTGCTCAAAGCAGGACCAATTCCCAGTTAAATAATCCCAGCCAGGGCTTTGTCAAGCCTGACCTTAAAAACCTCTAAGGAAGGAGATTCTACCACCTCCCTAGGTAACACATTCCAGTGTTTCACCACCCTCTTAGTGAAAAAGTTTTTCCTAATATCCAATCTAAACCTCCCACACTGCAACTTGAGACCATTACTCCTCGTTCTGTCATCTGCTACCATTGAGAACAGTCTAGAGCCATCCTCTTTGGAACCCCCTTTCAGGTAGTTGAAAGCAGCTATCAAATCCCCCCTCATTCTTCTCTTCTGCAGGCTAAACAATCCCAGCTCCCTCAGCCTCTCCTCATAACTCATGTGTTCCAGTCCCCTAATCATTTTTGTTGCCCTTCGCTGGACTCTCTCCAATTTATCCACATCCTTCTTGAAGTGTGGGGCCCAAAACTGGACACAGTACTCCAGATGAGGCCTCACCAATGTCGAATAGAGGGGAACGATCACGTCCCTCGATCTGCTCGCTATGCCCCTACTTATACATCCCAAAATGCCATTGGCCTTCTTGGCAACAAGGGCACACTGCTGACTCAGATCCAGCTTCTCGTCCACTGTCACCCCTAGGTCCTTTTCTGCAGAACTGCTGCCTAGCCATTCGGTCCCTAGTCTGTAGCTGTGCATTGGGTTCTTCCGTCCTAAGTGCAGGACCCTGCACTTATCCTTATTGAACCTCATCAGATTCCTTTTGGCCCAATCTTCCAATTGGTCTAGGTCCTTCTGTATCCTATCCCTCCCCTCCAGCGTATCTACCACTCCTCCCAGTTTAGTATCATCCGCAAATTTGCTGAGAGTGCAATCCACACCATCCTCCAGATCATTTATGAAGATATTGAATAAAACCAGCCCCAGGACCGACCCTTGGGGCACTCCACTTGATACCGGCTGCCAACTAGACATGGAGCCATTGATCACTTTCTTTAATCTCTGTTGCAGACATTTATTAAGATTCTAATGTATTTGCTTTTAACTTGCACAGAATATTTGTGAAGCGTTTTCAATACTCATTAAAACTGTGTATTTTTGGGAAATTATTCATCTTTATTATTTCCTAACATATGTTGCACAATGCGCGGCAGTAGTAAAAAGCACCCACTTTGTTACTGTGCATTGTGACAATTCATAGGATCAGTGACTGTGTAACAATCATAAATCTACTGTAAGAACCACAAAACTAATATTGTCAGTGTTATATTGATACATGTAAACCAAGCACCATATGATTCCTAAAAGGTCCCAAAACTGCCTGACCGGGTATAACCCAGTACACCACAACAACACATTATTGTGGCTCACTGTTAAATTACTTAAATCTAATAAAATAGTTGTGAAACATTTTTTCAGTATTTACTATGGTGCCATACAACCTACCTTCTCCCTAAGTCTCACCCCTCTTTGTTCCCCCGCCTTCCTTTGAACACACCCCCACTAATTACAATTTGTGGAGAAAACACTGCAGTGAAATATTTTACATATAGCCCTCCGAAACAAAGAATCCCTTATCAAAGTATCTGACTGCATAAAGTCTCGTAGCAGTTCACATATTTGTCTCATCTGTGGCTGGGAGTCCGTGAATTCCTCTGATCACTTCATCATTTTTTCATGGTTTGTATGTATAAAAGCATCTTCTGTATTTTCCACAGTATGCATCCGATGAAGTGAGCTGTAGGCTTATGCGCAAATAAATTGGTTAGTCTCTAAGGTGCCACAAGTACTCCTTTTCATTTAGCTTTGTTATTGTACAGATACATGTCATTGTGCTGTTTAATTTATATTTTAAACAGCCAAAGAAGGGCCCACAGGCCTCATCCAATTCACAGAGTTCTACACCGTGAGAGCTGGCAGAGGTAGGTCACACTTTGCTACTCCTGGACCAGAAGATGGGAAAGGTGAGAGGTAGCAACTTGGGACAGATGCAATCCTCATTGTTACAATGTGCAACCCCAGGACCAGAGGATGCTCAAGATGAGAGGTAGCAACAAGTCAGCAAATCAGAACAACCTTGTATCAGTAATTGCTGCTGGTAACAATTCACTCCTCCAGGGACCACATCCCCACACGCCTCCCTCTCCCTCCCGATCAGCTGTTTCATGGCATGCAGGAGGCTCTGGGGGAGAGGAAGGAAGAGCGAGGGCACGGCAGGCTCAGGGGAGGGGGCGGGAAGGGGTGGAGTGGGGGCAGGGACTGTGGCAGAGCCTGGGGCTGAGCAGCGAGCACCCGCCGGCACATTGGGAAGTTGGTGCCTGTAGCTCCAGCCCCGGAGTTGGTGCCTAGACAAGGAGCCGCATGTTAACTTCTGAAGAGCCGCACGGGGCTCCGGAGCCCCAGGCTGGCCACCCCTGACCTAGCAGCTTTGTTACCACCCCTTTCCTTATCAGCGGCAGCACATTCCTTGTGCCCTACACCCCAGCCGGGCACAGGGAGACCCGCCCTGGCTTGCGCGCCCAGCTCTGGCAGGGGCGCGGGGGTGGGGAAACGCCCCCTCGGTGCGAGCTGTGCTGCGCATGCCTGGGAAGGGCTGCTGTGCACCGGGTGTGCTGGGAAATGTAGTCTCCGCCTGCTTGGCACCGCGCACGCGCGGCAAATCGCAGGGACCGGCGGGCAGGGGCGCCTCGGCCCTCTGTGTGGCTCTGCGGGGCTGGGAGCGACCTACCCCGCCCGCGGGCCTCGTGGGGCCAGCTTTCGGTACAGGCCGGTGTTCCTGAAGATACGTGTGTCATGCATCTTTCCAGACCACCCTGTGATGATGTGAGTGAAATGCTCTCAATGATCCACAAGCACCTGCAACACCATAGAAAAATACCCCTTCCTCTTGATGTACTATGTTGCAGGGTGTTCCGGTGCCAAAATTGTGATATGCATGCCATCTATCGCCCCTCTGCAGTTAGGGAAACCCATCTCTGCAAAGCCATCCACTGTCACGCATATTGCCAGGAGTCATGGTCCTTCCTAGGAGGATGCGATTAATGGCCCTGCACACTTGCATTAACGCAGCCCCAACCGTTCACTTCCCGACTCCAAACTGATTCGGGACTGACCAGCAAAAGTCTGGAGTCACCAGCTTCCACACTGTGATCGCCCCACACTTCTCCACAGAGAGGACAGCTCTCATTTCGGTGTCCTTGCGCCTCAGTGCTGGTGCGAGCTCAGCACACAGTTCCAGGAAGGTGGCTTTCCTCATCCAAAAATTCTGCAGCCACTGCTCTTCATCCCAGACCTGCATGATGATGCGATCCCACCACTCAATGCTAGTTTCCTGAGCTCAAAAGCGATCGTCCATTGTGTGCAGCTGTTCTGTGAATGCCAAAAATAATGTAATGTTGCTCCTATCCATGGCAGACAGCACACCAGGCAACTGTGAATTAACTGCACTGCCATTCGGGATGTGTTAATGACATCCTGGGCAACGTGACAGCAAACGTGCAGCTGGTGGTTTAAAAATATCATATTGCTGCTACATAAATCCATGGTACGCCCACATCTTGGATACTGCATGCAGATGTGGTCGCCCCACCTCAAAAAGATATATTGGAATTGGAAAAGGTTCAGAAAAGGGTAACTAAATGATTAGGGGTATGGAACAGCTTCCATATGTGGACAGATTAAGAAGACTGGGACTTTTCAACTTGGAAAAGACATGACTAAGAGGGGATATGATAGACATCTATAAAATCGTGACTGGTGTGGAGAAAGTAAATAAGGAAGTGTTATTTACGCCTCCTCTTAATACAAGAACTAGGGATCACCAAATGAAATTATTAGGCAGGAAGTTTAAAGCAAACAAAAGGAAATATTTCTTCACACAGTCAACCCATGGAACTCCTTGCCAGAGGATGTTATGAAGGCCAAGACTATACCAGGGTTCAAAAAAGAACTAGATAAATTCATGGAGGATAGATCCATCAATGGCTATTAGCCAGGATGGGCAGGCATGGTGTCCCTAGCTTCTGTTTGCTGGAAGCTGGGAATGTGTGACAGGGAACAGATCACTTGATTACCTGTTCTATTCATTCCCTCTGGGGCACCAGGCATTGGCCACTGTCAGAAGACAGGATACTGGGCTAGATGGACCTTTGCTCTGACCCAGTATGGCTGTTCTTATGTCTTCCAGCAAATAAAAACAAAAGAGAAACAATAGAAAAAGGAATGGCAAGTTACTAGAATGCCAAGGGAGTGTAGGGGTGTAGCTGCAGTGAAGGCTAGTCTGCTATTTTAAATACAGACAGACTAGTCAGGGCTGTCATAGCCTGTTGATGATGTGACTTCCTTCCCCAGAGGGGATCAGTCTTGGGGTCACAGTACATCAGTCTCTGTTAGACAGCTGTTTGACCTCGAAGGTGAAGGACTTCCACCTTTCTCTTGATCTTTACAATTGATGATTCCACCTTACCCCACTTTACAGTGACTCCTTGAGGTGTCCAGTCAAATCAGGTGTGAAAACTCCTTGGATACAGACAATGTGTCCTGAGCCAGTTGAAATGACTATCACTTTAGGCCAAAGTCACTTTGGTAAAGTCTCACTTCACCTAGGAGTTTTCTTAAAGTATTAATTGTAGCAAACCACATGCAGCATGGATGTGAGGACCCCATAGACATCAAAAACAAAAAATAAAAGTTCTGAAGGTTTCCACAGCCTTGTCTGAGGGTTAAATGGACATGCTCTAATAGCTGGCCTCCTCAAACTAAAAAGGACCTTGGCACCTGTCATAAATATAAAGGGAAGGGTAAACACCTTTAAATCCCTCCTGGCCAGAGGAAAAACCCTTTCATCTGTAAAGGGTTAAGAAGCTAAGATAACCTCACTGGCACCTGACCAAAATGACCAATGGGGAGACAAGATACTTTCAAAGCTGGGGGGGGACAGGACGGACAAAGGGTTCTCTCTGTCTGTGTGATGCTTTTGCCAGGACCAGAGCAGGAATGCAGGTCAGAACTCCTATAAATAGTAAGCAATCTAGTTAGATATGCGTTAGATTCTGTTTTGTTTAAATGGCTGATAAAATAAGTTGTGCTGAATGGAATGTTTATTCCTGTTTTTGTGTCTTTTGGTAACTTAAGGTTTTGCCTAGATGGATTCTCTATGTTTTGAATCTGATTATCCTGTAAGGTATTTACCATCCTGACTGTACAGAGGTGATTCTTTTACTTTTTCTTTAATTAAAATTCTTCTTTTAAGAACCTGATTGCTTTTCGTTGTTCTTAAGATCCCAGGGTTTGGGTCTGTGTTCACCTATGCAAATTTGTGAGGATTTTTATCAAGCCTTCCCTAGGAAAGGGGGTGTAGTGCTTGGGGGGATATTTTGGCAGGGAGATGTTTCCAAGTGGGTACTTCCCCTGTTTTTTGTGTAACACTTTGGTGGTGGCAGCGTTTAACCTAAGATGGTAAGAATAAGCTTAGGGGATCTTTCATGCAGGTCCCCACATCTGTACCCTAGAGTTCAGAGTGGGGAAGGAACCATGACAGCACCCATGAAAAAACTGGTTGCAAAAAACCAAAACTTAAAAAACGAGAAAAGCTACTATCTTGTACCCATCACCATTTTAAATTAAGGCACCTCCTGACAGACGGGATATAAACTTTGGTTTGCAAATAAGAGAACTGGAGATTTCAGTGATTGTTGCCTTATAACTGGGTAAAATGTTACACCACATGTCTCCTTATGTAATTTTTTCTCAACAGAAATATTATTTTAAAAGCTTATCAAAAATCCATTTGAAATAGTAATAATTAAAGTCTATACTAGGTCTTTATTTTGATATACACTATTTCTCCTACATACTACCATACACCAACCCCTTTTGAGTGAGGTTTTACTTTAGAACTCCTTAATCCAAAGAGGGTAAATTACATCAAATAAACTTTATAGGATTAGTCACCTTTCATATACTACTTGGAGGGAGGCAGGAGACAGAAACATAAGAATGGCCATACTGGATTAGACGAATGGTCCATTTAGCCCAGTATCCGGTCTTCTGACATTGGCCAATGCTGGATGCTTCAGGAGGAACGTACAGGTCAATTAGCGAGTGATCCATCCCGTATCATTGACTCCTAGCATCTGGCAGTCAGAGGCTTAGCCATCTTGGCTAGTAGCCATTGATGGACCTATACTACATAAACTTAATCTACTTCTTTTCTGAACCCAGAAGAAAACCCAGAAAACTTTCAGTGTTGCAAATAAATTCATAATCAGTATAATCATAATCAGTCTCTTATTCTGCAATAAACTTTCTGTTTAATTTCATTTTCACTGGTGGTAACATATCTGAAGGCTACACAATTTTATCATCTGTGTTAGTTTTCTCTGAATCCCCTTTTCCACCAAGTAAGTCTTGTGCAAAGTTGTGTTCTGTACTAACATAGGTGCCTTCTATTTCTGGGAGCTCATTTCTCTCTGGGTCTTCGGTCATAAGTGTTGGTGGAAGTCATCTCAAATGTGTTCTCTTGAGAAACAACACTTGTATTCTATTTTCACAATTTCTGATCTTTCAAAGTTGCAGGAGATGGAGAAGTAATGCAAATTCATAGGACATGGGAGCAAAACTGAGAGCCAGAACCATGGAATCAGGACTCAACAGTCATCAGTCCTGCAGTCTGAGCTTGGGAGTCTGACATTCATTCCCTCATTGGTTAACATCACTTGCACAGCATGGAAGTGCTTCTTCTCCAACAAGACAGCCAGATAGGGATCCATGGGGAAGGGCTGTCCTCTGAAGGCATCAACTGTTTGTTTCTTTGGCTCATAAAACTCTGGATCCAAATGGTAAAGGACAACTCCCCAATATCTTACCACAACATCATTTGAACCATAATCTGCCACCGAACTAGGAGATAGTGTTCTAACATAAACAGCTTACCTGAGCCTAAAGTTACCCTAGTTTCCATCTCTGGGGTAAAAAAACTAGTCTAATCCTTAGCCATGGTCAGGGTAACTTTACTTCTCTGGAGTAGACTACTTTACCACATCACAGAAAATTTCAGTAGTCATAGAGTGAGGAATCACTTCCCCAACCAGGCATGCCCAGTTTATTTATTAATCTGGTGGCACAGATATGGGCCTGGTTCACAAGCCGTGTAAGTTACCAAAGGTGGGGTATCTATTAAAAATAGATCGACTGCTGCAGCTCACACTCACAACGGATTTTATTTTATACATATTTGCAGCATCTATAAGGTGTAAACTCAGCAAAAATACCACTTCCATTTTCTCCATCTCTACATAGGTAGGAACTGTGTTCTGAAATAATACACAATATGCACTTGATTATGAAAGAGAGATCTTCAGAAGACACCTCCTGTTAGGTCTGGGCCACAACTGCCTTGTGACCCAAATACATGGGCATTTTGCTGAGTTCCAAGTCACTTACTGTGGAGTATTGAATCCTCTAAGACAATATTGACCCAAACTATATGATCACATTGTTATTCAATTCCATTCCTTAGTTAGATGTAGAATTTTTAAAATGCTACTGTTTCTGTGGTAGCAAATCCAATAGCTTTGAGTACTCATTCCTGATGACTGAACTGCTCTTGAACTTCCTCCATGTCATAATGGAGGAGTGGAAAAATAGACATACATGAAAAGAAATTATTGTTTTAGTAAATGGTCATTTGTCTCAAACTCCACCAAAAAACTGAACTTCACCCTATCATAAAGAAACTAAAGTCCAGTTGTTATCAAATGCCCTCAGGAAAGAGAAACCCAAAACACACAAGAGAATAAGACAGTATCAGTATCATATAAAATGAAACTCCAGAACATCTTACTCTCATGATGCCAAAATTAGAACAGATTTTCCTATTGCGCTGTCCTCTGATCCATTCAAACCTTCTTCACTCAGCATCACCTCATTACTATTCTGTCATGCTAGTTACAAAGGTTTTAGAATTATCATAATGGGGAATATCAGCCAACCTTCCCACCTGGAAACAATCCCAGCTCAGCTGGAAAAATCCTGAAAGCAACTTTGCCAATAGACAGAAACAAGGATTAAAGCACAGAAAGGTTAATCTGTTTGGGATCCTTTCAAATTCCCCCTGTAGGTCTGTGACACTCATTTCCAGCCCCAACGAGTCTGATTTAGGATCAGAGCATGATACCTAAGCACAGAGAGCTGAGAACACGGCTTCATGTGACACAAAAAATAAAAGTTCTGAAGGTTTCCACAGCCTAGTCTGAGGGTTAAATGGACATGCTCTAATAGCTAGCCTCCTCAAACTGAAAAGGGCCTTGGCACCTGTCATAAATATAAAGGGAAGGGTAAACACCTTTAAATCCCTCCTGGACAGAGGAAAAACCCTTTCACCTGTAAAGGGTTAAGAAGCTAAGATAACTTCGCTGGCACCTGACCAAAATGACCAATGAGGAGACAAGATACTTTCAAACCTGGGGGGGGGGGGCAAAGGGTCCTCTCTGTCTGTGTTTTTTTTTTTTTTGCGGGGACCAGAGCAGGAATGCAGAACTCCTGTAAAGGGCTAATAAGCAATCTAGTTAGATATGCGTTAGATTCTGTTTTGTTTAAATGGCTGATAAAATAAGTTGTGCTCAATGGAATGTTTATTCCTGTTTTTGTGTCTTTTGGTAACTTAAGGTTTTGCCTAGAGGGATTCTCTATGTTTTGAATCTGATTACCCTGTAAGGTATTTACCATCCTGATTGTATAGAGGTGATTCTTTTACTTTTTCTTCAATTAAAATTCTTCTTTTAAGAACCTGATTGATTTTTCATTGTTCTTAAGATCCAAGGGTTTGGGTCTGTGTTCACCTGTGCAAATTGGTGAGGATTTTTATCAAGCCTTCCCCAGGAAAGGGGGTGTAGGTTTTGGGAGGATTTTGGAGGGAAAGACGTTTCCAAGTGGGCTCTTTCCCTGTTATATATTTGTTAGATGCTTGGTGGTGGCAGCAATAAAGTCCAGGGGCTAAAGGTAAAATAGTTTGTACCTTGGGGAAGTTTTAACCTAAGCTGGTAAAAATAAGCTTAGGGGGTTTTTCATGCAGGTCCCCACATCTGTACCCTAGAGTTCAGAGTGGGGAAGGAACCTTGATATGGGATACAGATTGATCCCCGAATTGATGCCTGTACTTCACCTCGGCAGGAAAAGTAAGCAGAGTCAACGGGGGAGCTGCCGTGGTCGACTCGCCACCGTGAGGACGGCCAGGTAAGTTGAATTAAGATACTTTGACTTCAGCTACACAAATAGCATAGCTGAAGTTGTGTATCTTAGTTCAACCCCCGCCCCTGCAGTGTAGCCCAGGCTGAAGAGTGATGGAGATCAGGTCAGCACAAGGGGAAAGCTAACCACAACCATTGCACCTGGGTTATGTCTGCCCTGAAAAGAGTTGTGTTTTTACATCAAGATAGCTAATTTGAGCAATTTAGGCGGTGTCTACATTAGAGACCTTATAGTGGCACAGCTGTACTGATGCAGCCATGCTGGTGTAAGATCTCTTGTGTAGTTGCTCTATGCTGGTGGGAGAGAGCTCTCCCGTTGACACAATTAAACCACCGTCAATGAGCGGCAGTAGCTATATCGGTGGGAGAAACTCTACCGTCGACATAGCGCTGTGCACGCTGCCCATTATGCTGGCAAAACTTATGTTACTCAGGAGCGTGGGCTTTTTTCACACCCCTGAGCGACGTAAGTTTTGCTGACATAAGTGGTAGTGTAGACATGGCCTAACTCAATGTACAGTTCTAGTGCAGGTAAGGCACAGATAGTTTTTATCTCACTGTAGCTAGATGAGGTCAACCCTCTCTCTCCCAACTCGGACTGATGGACATTTCTGCCTGGAGGGACACACACTCCCATAACTCATAAAATTAAAGAGTTGAAAAAAAGGATCACAGGATTCACCCCAAAGTAAGGTGAACTGCAAAAGGTAGAAGACAGCAACTCACCTGAGGGGAGCTGAGAGACGACAGTAAAGGAAATGGTGCAATCAACCTTAAAGACCAATATGTGGGAATTAGCCATTAAAAAAACAACCAACCAACCAAAAAACCCACAACAAAAAAGAAACAAAAAATCTTTGGGTAGCCCTACTGAATACAAATATAGTGTTATTCTCCTGTGTGGATTCTCTGATGCGAGACAAGCTGTGAGCTATAACTGAAGCCTTTATCGCACTGAGGGCATCTATAGGGTCTCTCTCCAGTGTGGATTCTCTGATGTATGATAAGCTCTGAGCTCCGAATGAAGCTTTTCCCACACTCACAGCAAGTGTAGGGTCTGTCTCCTGTGTGAATTCTCTGATGTATGATGAGCTCTGAGCTCCGACTGAAGCTTTTCCCACACGCAGGGCAGCTATAGGGTGTCTCCCCTGTGTGGATTCTGTGATGTGCGGCAAGGTTTGATCTCCGATTGAAGCTTTTCCCACACTCAGGACATGTGTAGGGTTTCTCTCCCGTGTGGATTCTCTGATGTGTGATAAGGTTTGAGTGCCAACTGAAGCCTTTCCCACACTCAGGACATGTGTAGGGGGTCTCCCCTGTGTGGCTTCTCTGATGTGTGATCATCTGTGAACTATCACTGAAGCTTTTCCCACACTCAGGGCATGAGTAGGGCCTCTCTCCTGTGTGGATTCTCCGATGTGAGACAAGATGTGAGCTATAACGGAAGCCTTTCCCGCACTCAGGGCATCTGTAGGGCCTCTCTCCAGTGTGGATTCTCTGGTGCTTACTAAGATCTGAGCTCCGAGTGAAACTTTTCCTGCACTCTGGACACGTGTAAGGTCTCTCTCCTGTGTGGATTCTCTGATGTCTGATCAGCTCTGAGCTCCGACTGAAGCTTTTCCCGCACTCAAGGCAAGTGTAGGGTTTCTCCCCTGTGTGGATTCTATGATGCATGATGAGGTTTGAGCTCCGACTGAAGCTCTTCCCACACTCAGGACATGTGTAGGGTTTCTCTCCCGTGTGGGTTCTCTGATGTGTGATAAGCTGTGAACGATGAGTGAAGCTTTTCCCACACACAGGGCATGGATAGGATCTCTCCCCTGTGTGGATTCTCCGATGTGAGACAAGCTGTGAGTTAGAACTGAAGCTTTTCCCGCACTCAGGGCATGAGTAGGGCCTCTCTCCAGTGTGGATTCTCTGATGCGAGACAAGCTGTGAGCTAGAAGTGAACCCTTTTCCGCACTCAGGGCACGAGTAGGGTCTCTCTCCAGTGTGGATTCTCTGATGCGTGACAAGCTGTGAGCTATAAATGAAGTCTTTCCCGCATTCAGTACATCTGTAGGGTCTCTCTCCAGTGTGGATTCTCTGGTGCTTATTAAGCTCTGAGCTCCGAATGAAGTTTTTCCCACACTCACAGCAAGTGTAGGGTCTTTCTCCTGTGTGGATTCTCCTATGTATCCTAAGCTCTGAGCTCCGACTGAAGCTTTTCCCACACTCATGGCAAGTGTAGGGTTTCTCCCCTGTGTGGATCCTGTGATGTGTGATAAGGTTTGAGCTGCGACTGAAGCTTTTCCCACACACAGGGCACATGTATGGTCTCTCTCCAGTGTGGATTCTCTGATGTATGATAAAGACTGAGTTATGTTTGAAGGTTTTCCCACACTCCAGGCAGATGTACGGTGTTCCCCCAGTGTCTATTCTCTCATGTCTAATAAGGTCTGAGCCTCTACTGAACTTTTCTTCTGCTCTGTGCTGACTCTCACAGGCATTTGCCTGCGCACAATTCGAGGAAACATTCCCTTTGGATCTTTCCGATAACGTCTCATGTGCTTCTACTTGCTCAGAATCGTCTTGTTGAGGATTCTCATTCTCATTCACCATCCCATCATCTGCTAGGATAGAGAGAAACCAGACATAAGTCACTTTCCTTTGCCAGAAAAAAAGGGAACCTCAGAGAGAGGAGTGGAAGAAAGGGGGGAACAAACAAAAGTAAGTGACAGAGAGATCAAACAAAGAAAGAGCTGAATCTCCCCCAAGCCTTTCCCCACAGGAGAAAGAGGAGGGGATCAATTCTGGGTCTAAATCTCAACCAAACATACAGGGAGAAAGTAGACTGGAGAGGGAGCTACTGTCAGGCATGAGTCAGGACAGGTAGGAAGCCGTAAGTGAAGTCTGCCATGAGGATGCCACATCTCCTGAAAACAATCCTGAATTCAGACAGCTCACAAGGGCTTAGTAGGAATCCCAAATATTTCCTTAATTCAGGGACAGATTTGGTGCTGGTTTAACTGATACCTGTGCAGGTATCTCTCGGGGTCTCTCTTTCCTCAGAGTCCTGGAGGTCTGGGACCCATGGCTCCTCCCCTCGTTCCAGGCAGGAGATCACATCAGGTTTGGAAACTGGAAACCCTGCACAAGTGACAGAAAACAAGCAAGATGAATTGAATTTGTGGGAAACTTATGTCACATTCTGGGTGTGCAATCCAGACCTCCGAAAGGTTGTGTCACCACCTGCCCTGTAATCCTGGATGCCTCACATTGCTTTGGTGTTGTAGCTCCCAACCTGGGCCGCTGACAAACAGCTTACCAGCATGCTGGTCACACCCTGAGTGTTTGTGGAAGGCTACAGCCCTGACCCAGCAGCCTGTGAGAAACAGTCCAGTCCCACTTTGGCCTCCACCAGCCTTGGTAACTATGTGCAGGGTGGCCCCAACATACTCCCAGTCCTTTTCCCCAAAATGTGTGTTCTGCACTGGCCAGCCCTCTCCTGGACAGTTCACATCTGAGAGGTCCGTTGCCCCTCAAGGGACCAATATTCAAGAATTTGCTACTTTAACTGGAGTTACTAAACAGTTCAATTTAAAACACAACACTGGGTTAGTTTTGATTACAAATAAAACAAGTTTATTTAATTACAAAGAGATTTTAAGTGAGTAGAAGCATAAATATTAAAAGTTAGAAATGGTTACAAGAGAAATAAAGATAAAAATGCTTTCTAAAACTTAACAAGCACAACTTTGTTCAAGGTAAAATCCTGAGCACGTGTGCCCACGGTTGAGCAAATTGTCAGGTCAGGATCTCCACCAGAGTCAAAGGGCTGGTTCCTTTGTCTTCTTCCTTTCTCTCTTTCACCTAAGAAGTACCTTGGGGTGGTTTTGCCCCTCACTTTTATAGTGCGGTCACCCTTTGAAGTGGATTCTACTCAGGATTGCCCCTCAAAGCAAAGTTTATTCAAACAGCAAAGAAGGTGACATGGAGTCTAGCGGTGAAGGTGGAGCCAGGCTCATTCTTCTCTCCTGTGTATGCTGAATGCAAATTTGCCTTGGCTCCTGCCATTTCCTCCTCTTGCTGTCTCAAGGACCCTATTACTTATATGCAAATTGAGGTAAATACACATTCCGTTGTTTAGGTTAGACTGGGTTAACAACTTTTACCTAGTCATGGCTGTGTCAGTTTGAACATCTACTAACATCATCATGCTCAAATAAATTTGTTAGTCTCTAAGGTGCCACAAGTACTCCTTTTCTTTTTGCAAATACAGACTAAAACGGCTGCTACTCTGAAACCTATCATACAGGGGGAATTCATAACTTTACATACAACTTTGTTACATAAATTTCACTGAATTATTGACCAGTAAGTTATTGGTTTTCAAGTGATACCTCACAAGGCATATTTTGTACAAAGGCTATTACAGTGGTGTGTAGGGTGTGATTACAGGGGTGCTTTCACTCACATCTTGTCACAAAGGTTCTGTTTAACCCCAGTTTATTTTAAGGAGTAACATCCCTAGGCCAGCTTCCTTTGCTCAAAGCAGCAGGACAGTGAATATTATCAGTCATATTTGTTGGGATGGTGCTGAATTATTATGAATGACTTAATATGAATGTAGTAAGGCTGGAGACGTCTGAATTTGCTAAAGGATTCTGGGAGCAGGGTTCTCTTAGTATCAGATGGTATGCTGAAATTGCACTTGAATGCTGACACAACTATGGATTATGAATGGTTACAACCAGGGTGTGTGTGTGTGTGTGTGAGAGTTAGCTGGAACTTTGGTCATGGTCAGTTGATGGCCAGCTCACTAAGTAAATGCACAGAAAACACCTGAACGGTGAGCATGGTACTAACTGACCTGGATCAAGATGACCCTTTGGGATTGCACCACCTTAACAGCTCGAGGGAATGATTGATGAGAAAGTATACACCAAGTGATCTTTGGTCTCTGTCTCTCTTTAGCCCTCTTCCAAAAATATTAATTAGGAAAACAAGTAATGAAATGCCCACAGGGCATATTTCGGGGGCATGCGACTTCTTTGAGAGCGAGTGGTGTAAGTACTAAGAATATGACAGGTATATTAGCAGTTCCCAATTAATATCTGAAGAGGCCTGTGATGCTGTAGAACAGGCAGGGTAGACAAAACCTTGCTACGAAGGACTTTTGGACCAGAGGATCTCCAGGTAGCCAACACCCTGCTTTGGGGGGACATTTGACAGACCAAGTGCCTGAGAAGAGAAGAAAAGACATCTCCATCGAGGCCTGGTAGCTATACCTGCTTTGTTTACCAACTGTGTAGGGCTCTGATAAATGAAGCAGGGGAAGGGGGAGTAGCTCCCTTTTATGGACACCCAGCTAGCCAGTTAGCTATAAAGTCCCTCTTGGTGGCTGTTCTCTGCTTGCTTTACCTGTAAAAGGTTAAAAAAGCCCACAGGTAAAAGGAAAGGAGTGGGCACCTGACCACAAGAGCCAATGGGAGGGCTACAACTTTTTAAAATTGGAGGGAAAACTTCCTTTTGGCTATTGTAATAAATAAAGTGGGGGGATAGCTACTTTGATGGACACCCAGCCAGCAAGTTAGCTGTAAAATCCCTCCTGGTAGCTGTTCTTTACTTGCTTTACCTGTACAGGGTTAAAAAGTCCCCCAGGTAAAGAAAAAAAGTGGGCACTTGACCAATGGAAAGGGAGAACTTTTTAAAATTGGGCAAGAAACTTTCCCTTTGTCTGTTCTCTCTGGGCTGAAGGGTCAGAGCAGCCATGCTATACGCAGCTAAGCCAGGTATGATTATAAGTCATCAGATCATGCCTAGAACTACTTATCTGAACTCCAATGTGTCCATAGATCAGAATGTTTAGCTAGACGCGATCAGGTTTATTTCTTTTATTTCTCATTGGCTTGCAGACTCCTCTGTGCTAACCCCAGATGAAGTGAGCTGTAGCTCACGAAAGCTTATGCTCAAATAAATTTGTTAGTCTCTAAGGTGCCACAAGTACTCCTTTTTTTTTTCCAGATGTTTTTGTTTGCTTGTAACCTTTAAGCTGAACCCCCAAGAAAGCTATTTTGGGTGCTTGATTTTTGGAATTGCTCTTTTAAAATCAAGCAAAAGCCTAAGTTCCAGATGTATTTTCTTTCTTTTTGTTTTTAATAAAATTTACTTTTTTTAAGTAACCTTGATGGGTAGATGCTGCCACCACTCATATGCATGGCGTGGCTGAACGCAGAGTCAAGTGAACCTAACCCTGACAACAAAGTCATGGATGAGGAGGTGGAGTTAGCAGATGGAGATGTAGCCGTGGGCTACACACTATGTGGGATGGCGAGTCAGGAACTCTACTCCATTCCGGAGGTGTCTAGCCAGTCCCAGGAATTCCACTCCAGTGAGCAAGAAGCAAGAGAGGAAACCCCTGGGAAGTGATTTTTTGAGTTGATGTTGCATGGTTATGATGGCCAACCTTCCTTTGCTTTGTTTAGCGTGGAAGTGGGTGAGGGGATAGAAATGTACATGACTGTGTTGCTGTGTGCTTGGTATGTTACAAGAGATGCATTTTACTGTAATGATTTGATGCTGTGTGTGAACTAAGAATAATATGTCCATGTAATTGTTGTGCTTCTGCAGATATGGCCTTCAGGGGAACCCCCTGCACACTGGCGGAGTGCCTCTGCCAGATCAGAAAGTGACCAAGACAGAGCAAAGACTACATATTTCAGGAGGTGCTGCAATCCCTCCTTGTGATTTACTGCCCCTTCCCTCATCCTTCACAAAACCTGACCCTAGTTTGGGTGGCAGGGGTCAGCACTGACCTCAGAAACAGCAAGCTTGAGGCACCGGAGAGCAGCAGTGGAAACAGAGGGTGGGGGCTGGGGGAGGAAAATGTTGTAGTGGCCACACACCAGCACAAGCACCCCCCCCCCCAAGCCACTTCTGCCAAGGCTTGCAGTTTGGGATGGGGAAGCCTGGTTCCCAGCCTCCAGACAACATCCATATTACAAAGGGGAGGTGAGCATGGTCCCCTGGCCACCTCTGGTTCCGCCACAGGTGGCTCCCCTCCCGCTGCAGATGGTCTGGTGCCCCTGCCCCCATGCCATACTCACCATAGCTGGGACAGCAGACCGGCTCAATAAATACCTTGTAGAAATGAAAATGTTATGCTTTATACTGGCATGGATTCAGTGGAGTGATTTCTCTATAGAAATCCTGCACTACATCCTGGGTCTGTCCTGACAGTGGTTCCTTTGTGCTCTGGATGTGTTATAGCTGGAAGTGTGGCCTTCAGCTCTTCCTCCACACCGGCAGAGAGGCTCTCCCAGACAAGATGGAGACAAAAGAATATGAGATAACGAATGCCTCTGGAACAGTGGACACAGCAAAGGGTGTGGAGGACTGCTCTCAGAAAAAAGGACATGGCGAGCAGGTGAGCATCCCAAGAGAAAGAGCATGGCCCACTGCAAGAGAAGCTGGAGATTCTGAAGGAACAAACATCTGGTTGACCTTCGGGAAAAAAACCCTGAGGTTTGACTCCCTCTTCGGCCCCTGCAGAGCAACATTCCAACATCACTCTACTCCCCCACCTCACGTTCCACTAGGCAAAGGGGGCACTGCAATATCCCTTCCACTCAACCCCAGAGGAGGGTGTCAAGAACAACAGCTGCACATGTGCTGATGTATGACAGGCAAGGCCGCTGTACTTTTATAGAGAGAATGTATGTGTTTTTCCCACTCCCAATTTTATTCCATCATCTTTCCAAGGTTAATTCTTAGACAGATCTTTCAGTGTTTACATCTGTGTGCAATAAAAGTATGTCTTGAAAATGAAATCATCTTTATTCATTCAAAGCACGGGGTGAGGGGAGGTGGAGGGATGTGCACGAGAACAAAGCACAGCAATCACAGCAAGGTTCAGACTATGGGTAGGAATGATACAGAATAGCAGCGCACATTATTGTGGGTCATTACTAAAATGAGTTTCAATCCCTCCCTGAGACACATTGTCCACCCTGAGCTCTTCTTATAGCCCTGGTATTTGGCTGCTCAAAATTAGCAGATGGGGTGGGGTGTGGAGGTGGATCGTCTGTGGAAACTTCTCGCCCTTTGCTTCACATATATTATGAAGCAAACAACAAGCAGCTATAATCATGGGAGATGTTTTTCCCGCCCACAGAGGTCTAACCTAGTGAGCAAAATGCACCAGTGACCCTTCAAATGGCCAAAGGCACATTCACCCACCATTCTGTACTTGCTGAACCTATTATTGAACCGATCTTTACTGCTGTCCAGGCGTCCGGCTCCATGTGCCACAGGAATAAGGGATAGGCTGCGTCTCCCAATATCACCATTGGCATTTCAATGCCCCCAAGGGTGCTTTTGCAGTCTGGAAAGAAAGTCCCTGCTTGCAACTTTCTGAACAGACCTGTGTTCTTAAAAGACGTGCGCATCATGCACCTTCCCAGACCATCCCACGTTCATGTCAGTAAAATGTTCCCAGTGATCCACCAGCGCTTGTAACACCATAGAAAAGTTTTCCTTTCTGTTTATGTACTCTGTGGCAACGTGGTCTGGTGCCAAGATAGGGATATGCAGGCCATCTATCACCGCACTGCAGTTAGGGAACCCCATTGCGGCAAAACAATTCAGTATGTCCTGCAGATTGCCCCGAGGCACTATTCTTCTTTGCAGAAGGCGTTTAATGGCCCTGCCTATTTGGATCGCAGCAACCCCCACGGTGGACTTACCCACTTCTAATTGATTCCCCAATGACTAGTAGCAATCTGGAGTTGCAAGCTTCCACACAGTAATCACCACTTGCTTCTCCACTGTCAGAGCAGGTCTCAGTTTCACATCCCTGCAATTCAGGGCTGGGGAGAGCTCCACATACAGTTCCTGGAAAGTGGCCTTGCACATACAAAAGTTCTGCAGTCTCTGCTCGTAATCCCATACCTGCACAAAGATGCAATCCCACCGGTCAGTGCTTGTTTCTCGGGACCAGAACCAGCACTCCATCATATTCAGCTGCAGGGCAGCTGCCGACAGCAACCGGAAACTTTTGTTCCATTGTTTCCAGCAGTGCTATTTGAAGGACATTGAGAGGAACTGCAGCACAGAATGTGACACAGCTCTGGAAATATCCTATAGGATAAGACACGTGTGGTGTTTGCAACGCTCACCACAATAGTGCACAGCTGAGTGGAGTCCATGCTTCTCTGGAGATAGCATACCCAAGGCTATGCCAGCCTTTTGAAAAAAAGGCGCAAAATACTGTGGGCTGCAGATGAAATCAGTGGAGAAAACTGCATCATTGGATGTTGAAGCCATGATTCCAGTCACTCCTGTGAGAATGTTTTGGTCCCATGAGGCATTGCAAGCCCTTCCCAAAAACCCCTGAGGCGAGTTGCACTGCTCTCTACATCAATGCAAGCACTGCTATGAGGATGCACTCCACCAACACAAGGAGTGTGGTGTGGACATGCACAACCAACTTAATAACTGTGGCAGTTGGATGTCGAGTTAAGTTTGCAGTAAAGACATGAATTATGCCTACACTGGAATGTATACACTGCCACACTTTGTAGCATAATGAGAAGAAAAGATGTGTATCCAACTCCATGTGGTCACCTTACATATGTCCATAAGGGGCACGTCACGGAGCGTGGCGGTAATCGATGCTGGCTCTCTTGTGGAACGGGCCCATATCCCACCTGGTTGGGACCATCCTGACAATTGATAACAGAGCTCAATTCACCCTGAGACCCACTTCGAGATTCTCTGTGTGGATATGGCCTGCCCTTTAATTCTCTCTGCTATGGCGACAAATAGCCGAGGAGATTTCTGGAATGACTTTGTCCTTTGTAAGTAAAAGACCAGGGCCCGACGTACATCCAGGGAGTGAAGCTGCTGTTCCTCATTCAAAGCATGTGATTCGGGAAAGCAGGTAGGTTGAAATAGAAGCAGGAAACCACCTTTGGTAGAAATTTGGGATGCAGGAGAAGTGAGACGGCTCTCTGCTTGCATTCAGAAATATAGCTTAAGGGCAGACGGTGTTGTGTGGAGGACTGCTCTGTCGGAACAGGTGGATGGGATCTGTGGACTATAGGATGTTTCTGAGGAGGTTCATAGGCCTGTTGGTGGTAAAACTGGGGATTCTGTAACACTGTGAGAAGATGGCAGGTGATAACACGTTTGCTTTGGTGCTGATGTATATATGCCTAAGGATCGCAGAGAGGCTATGGAATCTTTCAGTGAGTACAAGGGGTCATCCGTCTTTTGATTGAAGAGGTGTGATTCATCAAAAGGGAGATCTTTGATCATATTCTGAACTTCTCTAGGGAAACCAAGATTCCCTCCTTATGACGATTACAGTTGCCAAAATGCGCAAGGATGTGTCTGCTGAATCAACCGCAGCTGAATCAACCGCAGCCTGAAGTATGGACTTTGTGACCAACTTGCCTTCCTCTATACTTGATAGGAATTGGGCATGATACTGTTGAGGAAGCTCATTTGCCATATGTCCACACTGTAAGAAGTCGTACTTGGCCATCACTGCCAGGAAGTTCAAGATCCATAACCGGAGGCCGTCCAAGGAGAAAACCTTTCAACCCATAAGGTCCAGTCTCTTGCCCTCATTGTCAGCTGGGGTGGAGCGTGGGTGCTGTTGTTTAGCTCACTGCATAGCAGCCTGAATCACCAGGGAATTGGGCAGAGGATGAGAGACTAGAAACTTGGAACCCTTGGGGGTGGGGGCGGGGGAAGCACACTGTACCTCTTTTCTTTGTGCCATCTAACAGTGTGTGTCTGTTGGAGAGTGCCCTCCTTTGATAGGGCCACCCCGGCCAGTACCAATGCGTGCAAAATGTCCAGCAGGTGGTGCTGCGTGTGCTGCACTTCCTCCAATGGTATTTCAAGAGCATGAGGTATCCTTCCTAGCAGCTCTTGAAACTGACAGCAGTAGTCTGGGGGAAGGAGAGAGTCGATGACACCGCCTCGCCTCAGGATGATGGGAGAAATCCCTCCGGATCTGGCAGTACCATCAGGGCCGGGCTGATCCCTGTTTCAAATGCCTGCTTGGCGAAGGACAGGTCTGTGCTACAGGAGAGGATTCCCATGTTGAACAGGACTGTTATGAAGACGACTATTGGGGCCACAAGCTCCCATATGGCCAAACCGGTTAATCCTGCTGTTGCAGCGCTGGTGCCCAGGGACTCAGGTACCAGTAGCTCCTGGATTCAGTCCGATGTACTGGGGTGTTCCATGGCCAGGATTTGACTGTGGCCCAGTGGTGACCTCCACAAGGTGCTTCTTGCAGGGGAGAGGGGGAGAGGGGCTCTGTCTTCCTGCATACAGGCAGGGAAGTAGAGATAGATGCTGCACCCGGATGTGGTGTGGGTTTCCCACAAGCAGTACAGACAGCATTGGTGCTCGTTGTTGAGGGAGAACAAATGACACTGAATCCTGTCCTCTTAGTTATAATCCAGCATCCCAACCTGGGTGCTGAAGGGAGAGAGGGGGGAAGGTTTGGAGGGGAACTGCATCCTGAGCCTTGCGGAACTTTCAGAAACAAGAAAAATCACTATAGAAACCAGGAAAAGCCTGACTATAGAGAGTACCCAGACACAGCTGCTGGGGGTGAAGTGGGGAGTTGGGGATTGTTTGGTGGGAAACTGCCAGAATGGCGTCCCCAGTCCTTAATCCTACGAAACGTTCAGAAACCAGAAAACTACTACATAAAACCAAGTCCTTGTAATGAGAGGCCTGGACCTAGCATAACCCACAGCCATCTTGTAGGCTCAGCCACCATAAATTGCAAACAAAACTACAGAGTCGGGGAATTCGGCCTTGTCATAGGCAAACAGAAAAGTATTAGCTGCAGCCCTATGAATTGGAGATAGATATTCACAAAGTCGAGAGAATGGATAAGTTAGCCTTGAGTTTCTGCAGTTTCTGTCTGATAATAAAAAGTAAGAAGTTTTGCTGTTGCTAAAGAAATCGCAAATAGTTAGAAAGTGTACTTTCAATAGGCAGAGTGTCCTGGTCTACTGCTGGTTAAGCAATTCTACCCTGACAGTGTATTCCACTAACAAAGCATAGAGATAAGTAGACCTTGAGAAGTTTTAACTAACTTTGAAAAAAAAAGAGCTAATGTGTAGGCAGTCTTAGGCATGTGAACCTCTGTATAGTGAAAATGATTGGATAGTAAAGTAATTGGTTAAAGCACAGATAAGAGAAATCCTCATTTTAACTATATAATGAGGGTCAGAAGACATGCTCATTGTAACTAAACTCCGAGATGCAGCTCAAGGCCAAAGGTGCCAGGTCTTTTATCCCTGCATGACCATACTGCACAGAAGTCAGACCCCTGGACGAGAGCAGATCCTGACTGCCCACTGGGAGACATCCAGCTGTCTTTGCTGGGAGTGGTGAGCCTTTGATGCTTGGCGTGTGTATTCTATTGATTTGTTGCTAATAAATACATGCACATGTTTAAGGATATTACTGTGTTAGTCTCTTTCACCGTGAACAGGCTCTGCAGACCTGTAGAACCCGGAGACCACTAGGAAGGGATATTGGCCCCGAGCCTAGGGAGGGATAAAGTTGGGCCTCTTGTCCCTGCGTATACACAAGAACGGGTAGGGGGTGGGAGCTTTAAATTGTGCAGGTTACACCCTGACTAAATAAAGAAAATGCATCACCACGGATGAGGGGACAGCAGAAGCTCTGACTTGGAACATGTGGCAGTGAAAGGGAACTGAAGACGCAGGCAAAACCACAAGGCAATGCAAGGGCGCACACGTGAACCCACAGACACTACTACTGTAAAAAGCTCCAGCTCCGGGAGCATGGCGCATGCAGATTAGCCTCAGTGGAATTCAATAGGGATCATCACGCAAAGAAGAACCTGCTTTAATCAACACACACGGCACTGACGAAACTCTGTAGTGTAGACGTAGCCATAGTTAGATCAGCCTAGCCCTCACTTTAGACGCAGCTAGGTGTACGAAACAGTTCTCGGCTGGTCACTTTCAGCCATCGCACTTGTAGTGTAGACATGCCTTTAGTTCCAAGAGAGCTCTCTGTGTGAACTCCATGACAGCTATGTAACTAAAACACCCCATGTGTCCTGGTCTTTACATTCAGATTATAGTAATATCAAGCACAGAGGGAAACTGAGGTATGTACTGGAATCATAGAAATATTTCCAAAATTCCCACATCCAATGGTCATAGCCCTGGGAGAGAAAGCAAAGTGTTGGGTTTGGACTTTAATGCATCCAATAAGGATAAATTAAATAATTTAAAAAAAAATCTTTCTGTGCCATTGGTCATTTAAAATTTGTGTATGTCTAAAAATGATACTGGGACGTGACATAAGCCAAGGGGGGACAAGACATGGAAACCAGTGTACACATGCATGAATAGTAAAGGTATAGAGTTATCACTACAGAGATTCTTTAGAGAACCCACAGCTTCCAATAACCAAAGGGACAGGAATTCTTACCCAGCGAGGCCACAGACTCATAGTTCTCCTGCATGACATCTCTGTAGAGGGCTCTTTGAGCGGGGTCCAGCAGAGCCCACTCTGACTCGGTGAAATACACAGCCACCTCCTCGAAAGTCACCGGCCCCTGAAAGAGCAAGAGCCCCACACTTAGTACTTTAGTACAACCCCAGGATTCATGGGAGAGCAGGAACAAGAAAATGGAAGCTCTGGGAATGACATGGTAGCACAGTCCCACTCCCATCCTGAGCAGCCAGGAGGCACCAGGTTGAGGGAAGAAAAAGAGAGCCCCTCACGCTGGCCAGTGGACAGAGGGGACAGGGGTCTTCATATTCATCACACACCTAATAGCCAGAGACTGATACAGGAAATGGAGTCCCCAGGAGGGTCAGGGACAGTCTCCTGGCGGGAATCCCAATATCCTCCCACAAAATTATATAACATATATAAACGAACACCTGGAAGGAAGAGAAAGTTGACAAGAAAAATGTCAGAAGCTTAGAATTGTAGAAAATTAGTAAGGTGAAGCAAAGAAACAAATGGAGAAATCTCTGGCTAGCAGAATTAAGGAAATATGAAGGAGCATTGTGTTTATTTTAGTATATTAATAACAAAAAGATCCTAACAATTTTATTGGCCCATTACTAGATGGAAAGGGCAGAAACATCAATAATAATAATACCGAAGAAGTAAAAATGTTCAGTGACTATTTCTCTCCTGGATTTGGGGAAAACAAGCAAATGATGTTGTGATATGTTTATGATGACAACGACAGTCTTTTCATTAAAATAGTAATTCATGAGGATGTTAAATAGTAGCTATTAATGTCAGACATTTTTAAAAATAGCAGTTCCAGATATCTTCCATTCAAGAGTTTTAAAAAAGCAGCTGAGGAGCTCTCTGGACCATTAATGCTGCTTTTACATAGCTCTTGGAACACTGAGGAAACTCCAGAACACGGGAAGAAAGCTAAAGTTGCCCCTATATTTAAAAAAAGTGTAAAAGGGATGACCAAGGTAATACCCCAGGTTTGATGTCAGGCAAGATAATGGGGGGGAAAGGAGGGTATTATTAAAGAATTAAAAGAGGGTAATATAATTCATTCCAATCAACATAAATTGAGGGAAAACAGATTCTCTCAAACTAATTGGATTTTTTTTTTTTTAAGGAGTTCAGAAATTTGGTGGATAAAGCAATAACATTAACGTAAAACACTTTGATTTCTCTAAGATATTTGACTTGGTACAGCAGGATACTTAAACAACTACAACAATACAAAATTAACATGACATACACTAACTAGATTCAAAACCAGCTGATACATTTCAAAATGTAACTCGAAAGGGTCACGTGGGTGTTTCTCTATTGGGGACCAATGGGGATCGGTTATTGGCCTGTTGCTAGTTAACTTGCTTATCAATAACTTGGAAGAGAACACAATATCACTGATGAAATTTGCAGATGACACGAAGTTTGGGATAGTGGTAAATAATGAAGTGTGTCAAATTATGGAGTGTGTCAGCTGGTTCGGGCTGCAGCACTGGGAGCCTGGGAAGTTTTTGTAGCCCTGGCCAAGGGGTTATTTCTTGTTCCACAAATAGGGGAAAGTTCCACACCCAAACCCAAGGAGTCTTCTCCTTCAATGTGGGGCCTAATCCGAATTCATTCTGTCAAATTTGTTCCCTCCCTTTCCCCACCTTGGGTATTTCCTGCCCTCTCCCATCTCCAGCAGCTCCCACCCTCCTGTACATTTATTGACCATCTCCCTCCAGCTACAGCCCACCAACCATGTCCGTGATAATCCCATACCTCAGATAACTCTGCTGCAGCCATTGCCTTTCCTGTGGAACAGTGGGACGATCCAGAGCAAAACATCAACGTTATTCTGTAGTCTGTCGGGGCAAAAAGAGCAATTGGAGAGTTTTCAGAAGGAGCTTTTGTCCATTTCACACACAGAGTCCCCCCCCACCAGACTTTTTCCCTGGAAACTGACATTCTAGGCTCTGTCACACAGCAAAACAGTGATTTTATTAGAGGTAGGTCTTCCCACCAGGATTAAACCCCCACAGGCTTGGTCTACACTACAAAGACCTGGTCTACACTGCATTGCAAGTGTAGCTGCATTGTATGCACTTAGTTGCGTGTGTCTCTGCACTTAACCTAGTCTCCACCAATGTAAACGGTCCATTATGCCAACCCGTAACACCAGCTCCCCAAGCAATGTTGAGCCAGGGTCAATGTACTGAGATCAACACAGCGTAACTGTAAACACGGCATGCATCCGATGAAGTGGGCTGTCGCTCAGGAAAGCTCATGCTCAAATAAATTGGTTCGTCTCTAAGATACCACAAGTCCTCCTGTCCTTTTTGCGGATACAGACTAAGAGGGCTGCTGCTCTGACACCTGCAACCGCCGCGTCACCCTACCAGGTCTCCGGCAGCTATCCCACAAGGGCTCAGGGCAACAGTTTCCCACCTACACAACGAGAAACTGCGGCAGGTAAAATGGGTGGGAAAACTCCCCAAGTCTGAGGAGACTGTGAACTGACAGTGGAGAGAACATGGGGAAAAACCTGAGGCGGAGAGAGAACTAGCCCACAGCTTGGGAGAACACAGGGAGTTTACACGGATTTCCTCTCCACACCGCCCAGGTGGAGAAAAGGGGAGAAGGCTGTTGCCAGGTTTGGGGGGGGGGGAGCAGAGGAGATTTCACCCCCCCGCCCCCGCAATCCCTGCCCTGGGGAGAGGCGCCGAAATCCGCCACGTCCCCTCCCGGCAGGCCCAGGGCGGGCCCCAGCCCGGCCCAGTCTCTCGCTCCCCGGGCAGAGCCGGCAGGAGCCGGGCGCGCAGGCGGCTCCCCGGGGGGCTCGCAACAGGGAGCCGCTGCCCGGGGCGGCGAAGGCTCCGGCCCCGGGACCCCGGGGCGCAGAGTCACGGCCCCGCCCAGCGCTTCCCCGAGGCCGCGCCCCCGCCCCCGCCCGCCCCGGCTCCCCGCCCGCCGGCGCCTCGGGGACCAGCCACGGGCGGGCGCGGGGCCGTTAACGGATAGAACGGGCGGGCGGGCGGGGGGGGCGCGGGGCCGTTAACGGATAGAACGGGCGGGGGGGGAGGGGCGCGGGGCCGTTACCGGATAGAACGGGCGGGGGGGGGGCGCGGGGCCGTTAACGGATAGAACGGGCGGGGGGGGAGGGGCGCGGGGCCGTTACCGGATAGAACGGGCGGGGGGGGGGGCGCGGGGCCGTTAACGGATAGAACGGGCGGGGGGGGAGGGGCGCGGGGCCGTTACCGGATAGAACGGGCGGGGGGGGGGGCGCGGGGCCGTTAACGGATAGAACGGGCGAGGGCGGACGCGGCGCTGGGAAGGGGGGCGGGGCCTGTCATACGCGGTACGGGGGGGGGAGGGGAAGGGAGGCTCCACGGCGGGGGGAGGGGCGGGCCAGGCTCCGCGGAGGGGGGGCGGGGGAGTCCCGGCCCTCCCCGCACTCACCCGCTGTCGGTCCCCGGTCCCGGCTCCCTCCGCGGACGCAGGCCTAAGGGCGGGGAAACAGCCCCCACCCCCCGGCGCGAGCTGCGCATGCCCGGAAACTGCGGCGCGCCGGGCCTGCTGGGAGATGGAGTCTCCACCGGCTCCCGGCGGGCGCGGCGCATGCGCAGCGCTCAGCGACGGCTGGCGCGGGGGTGGGGCGGGTTCGGCCCCTTCCCCTAGTGACGCCGCTGAGCCCGCGAACCCCAGGAGCGACGGCCCCCCCGCTCCGCCCCCTGCTCCGCCCCTCCGCCAAGGCCCCGCCCCCTGCTCCTCCCCTTCCCCGTGGCCCCGCCCCCTGCTCCTCCCCTTTCCCGAAACCCACGTCTCCTTCTCCTTCCCTGGCCCCGCCCCCTGCTCCTCCCCTCCGCCAAGGCCCCGCCCCCTGCTCCTCCCCTTTCCCGAAACCCACGTCTCCTTCTCCTTCCCTGGCCCCGCCCCCTGCTCCTCCCCTTTCCCGTGGCCCCGCCCCCCGGCCAGGAGTGGGAGCTGGGCTCTGGTAAGAGCCGCCCGGGGAGTCTGGGCCACTCTGGGGCGCCCCGGACCCCGCACCTGCCCCGGGCGCTGCGCCCTGGGGGGCGGGACACGGGCCGGGGGCTGCTGGGGCCCGGGGTGCTCAGGGAGGCAACCCCCGGGCAGCTTAGTTTGCCTAAGAGCCTTTGGGGAGGGCCCTTGTCCAAGGGTTTCTGAAAATCTGAGTCGACGGGGTCCCCTCGGTCCCCAGCTTGTCGACCCCCCCAGACAATTCCAGCCGCTTGGTGAGGCTGATCCCCCCCTTCCTAAAACCCCCCTGACGGCTCCCAACAAATTCTGTTCATCTCTGTGTCTGGCCATATTGTTCTTTATGAGAGTTTCAGACAGTTTGCCCGGCCCGGAAGTCAGGCTTACGGGCTTGTCATGGCCGGGGTCACCTCGGGAGCCCTTCTTAAAAATGGGCATCACATTAGCTCTCCTCCAGTCATCTGGTACAGAAGCGGGTTTAAATGATAGTTTACAGACCACGGTTAGTAGTTCTGCAATTTCACAGCTGGTCCTGGTGGCTTATTGCTGTTTAATTTATCGATTTGTTCCAAAATCTCTAATGATACCTCAGTCTGGGACAGTTCCTCAGATCTGTCACCCAAAACGAATGGCTCAGGTTTGGTCTCTCCCTCACATCCTCAGCCGTGAAGACCAATGCAAAGAATTCATTGAGTTTCTCCGCAATGGCCTTGTCGTCCTTGAGTGCTCCTTTAGCTTCTCGATCAGCCTGTGGCCCCACTGCTTGTCCCTTACGTAGGAGTAACTGCTACCAGTAGCAAATTCCTACAAGGAGCAGTTTCTCATAAAATAATGTGCTTATAACACAGTGTGACTGAAATGAGACCAATTTCAAACAAGGGGGACAAAATGCAGTACTGCATTGGCTGGGAATCGAACCCAGCTCAACTGCTTGGAAGGCAGCTATGCTCACCACTATACCACCAATGCACTTCAAAAGAGTGTGTCACAAAGGTGTCAACTGTGCAAGCAAAGCAGTGACAGCCAGGGAGCGAATGAGGAGGCTGGGTTTGAGTGGGGGGCAGCATCTCAGGTCTGGGCGGAGACAGGGGCCCCCAGGGACTGAACAAGGGGGGAGGGGAGCTATATCCCAGCAGGAGTTGGCCCCAGCTCCACTCCTCCCCTAAGACACGGGAAATGAAGATAAATTCATCTGACTCAAGAAGGAAGGCGGCTGCTCCTTTTAAAAGAAAATCTTTGTGTTCCTTCCTGCTTGGCACAGAGGGGTTTCCTCATGCAGCTGCCGATCCTGGGGAGAACGAACAGTAGCGGCCACTGAACCGAAGGAGGGAGATGATTGTTTGACAAGGACGGACGCCTCATTCTATGGGTGTTTGGTACATGCAGGCAGCCCCTGTTCCTGCATCTTTCCCGGCGAAATACAGTTTCCGTGCCAACTCCCAAAACTTGTTACAGAAAGGTGGGGAAAGGAGATGGCCACACGATGGCGCCAGGACATAAGGAATGAAACACAACACAAATAAATTGCTTAGTCTCTAAGGTGCCACAAGTACTCCTTTTCTTTTTGCGAACACTTGTCTTCTGTGCGCAGTTCCTCTTGAAAAGTGACAGGTTGACCTCCACCCACTTGTATGTGAAGCAATGTTCAGTTTCGCCCTGGGCAAACTACAAGGTTGAAGCAATTTCATGGATTGTGACACTGGGATTGAAGGATTATTTAGTGTTATAAGAAATTGTAAAAAAACAAAACAAAAAACAGTTCATCTACACTTGAGCTGCTTGTTATGAAAGGCCGGTTTCCCCAGTTCAGTTCCAGATGCTCTTTGAGGCTTGCCCCGGGGTTCCCTGCATGCCCCAGCAGGAGTGAAAGCAGAAACCCCTGCTCTGCCCTTAGCTCCATGCTGATTTTTCACAGTGGGTGGAATTGGCCTTTTTGTGGCCTGTTCTCTGAGCACCAGAACTACCAAATCAGCTGCAGCCTGGCACAGGGCACTGCATTCAATACGCCAGACCATTCGCGTTCGCTCCGGGTTAGGGCATTGGAATTCTGATGTCAGGCCATGTTGATTCTGAACTTTCACCAATTTTATTATTGATGCCTTGCAAAGGAAACTTTCCTGAGGGGTCTCCTGCCCCGGGGACTCTGCAGAAGGAGCAGAAATGGCAGTCTTGGGAGGACGCTTTTCCCCCTTTTGCTGAAGGTTCTCCCCACACACGCACACTCTCCCCTGACCTACACTGCAGGGTTATGTCAAGTGTTATGGGGTAAGGCCTAGTGGCCGGAGTCTATAGAATTGCCCTGATCCACAGAGCAATAGGGCCCCACGGACCAAGTCAATGGGGACACCCTTCTCTGCAGGGCAGCAAGGCCAAGCAGCCAGAGTCAATTAGGCTATCCTGATTTGATGGGCAGCAAGGCCTAGTGGCCTGAAGGGGGAGGGCCACCACCCCAGGGTGGGGTGGCCAGTGTAGGGGGTCCCAGCCCAGGGCCCTGGTGGCACCGAGTGAGTTCACCACCGAGTCAGCGGGCATCCAAGTGCAACACACTGACTATGCTTGGGACTATGGGTAGTCCCTCCCTTGGGCTACTTCCTACCCTGACTCCTGCTGTCTCTGTGGGCTGGGTGACGTCGGGGTTCCCAGGTTCCACTGCCTGGACTGGTGCCGGTGGCTCCGAAGTCCCTGAGGTGTTCGCAGGTATCCAGGCATCTGCCGGGGTCCCCGCACCGCTGGCTTTCGTGGGGCTCCTGCTGCTCCGAGACAGGCACCAGCAGCAGACATCCTTCCTCACTGATGGTCAGCCCAGACTGAGCTGGGATGCTCCCTTTTCTATTTGTAGGGCACTTGGTGCATGCCCAGTAGGGACGGGGGCATGGCTTCCTCAGTGCCGTGCAGAGCGAAGATAAAGGAGCAGAGGAAGGTGCACCAGAAGGCAAGGGAGGCAAACTTTCGCTCCGGTGCTGCACCGTAGACCTGCTGGTTGTATAAGGAGCTGGACGCTATCCTTGGCTGCAACCCCACCTCCACCACCAACAGCCCCGTGGATACTTTGGTGTGGCTGGACAAAGTCAGGGATGAGGAGGTGGAGTTAGCAGATGGTGTGTAGCCCCCGGCTAGGTCGCCAGGTGGGGTGGCGAGTCAGGAACTCTGCTCCATTCTGGAGGTCTCTAGCCAGTCCCAGGCGTCCCACTCCAGCAAGCAAGAAGGTAGGTGATTTTTTTGAGTTGATGCTGCACGGTTATGACAGCCAACTTTCCTTTGCTTTGTGTAGTGTGGAAGGGGGTGAGGGGATAGAAATGTACAAGACTGTGTTTCTGCGTGCTTGCTATCTTACAAGAGGTGTATTTTACTGTAATGATTTGATGCTGTGTGTGAACTAACAACCATGCTTCGGTGTAATTCTCATGCTTCTGCAGGTGTGACAGAGGATGTGGAAAAAGCTAATGAACTCAATGTTTTTTTTTGCACTGCTGTCTTCACGAACAAGGTCAGCTCCCAGACTACTCCACGGGGCAGCACAGCATGGGCAGGAGGTGACCAGCCCTCTGTGGAGAGGGAAGTGGTTTGGGATCAGCGTGTCGGAGCTTTACCGCGTTGTATGCGAACCCGCGTTATGTCGGGGTAGAGGTGTATGTCATATGCTTATGATATGGGGTTGATTGATACATGTATTATCGATAAATGTGGCACTTTGCCTTATTCCCCCCTGTGCAGTACTTTAAGTACAACAGCCGTGGAGGTGGATGGGGGAGAAAGCCAAGGCGAGGTGACGATGGTGGCCAGGGGTCCCCCTCCCTAAGTCTCTCCCCCTTCCACCCCCACAAGCGAAGTGCCCGGAGTGGAAGCCTCACACATGGCCGAGTCAGGGTCCACCACTGGGGACAGGTGGTGGGAACAGCCACCGGCAGGGAAGGTAGGAAAGAGGCAAAAGGAAGCGAACCACTCCTCCCCACTAGGCTGGGAGGGGTGGGAGGGGAGGGCGCAATCAGACCAGGGCGGGGGGGGGGGCTTGCCAAGAGAGGCAAGGAGGGTGAGGGACACATCTAGTGTCACCACCTTTGAAATGCCAAAATACCAGCAAACCCCCTCCCCTCCCGCCCCACCAGGCAAGCCTGCCGCAACCCCAACCCCCCAGGCAACTCCACCACCCTCCCCTTCAAGAGCCACTTACAGTGTCTAGAGAGAAAACACATCCAGCTACAACTGGCAACCTTGCCCGACTCCTCACTCTCGCATGGCCCAAACCCCCTCACACCCGCGCGTGGGGTGCTTGCATGTGGGTGGGCAGCGTGGGCGCCAGGTATCGTAGGCCGGTGGCGGCTGTGTCTCCCCAAACATCCTGGTGTAGCCGCACCCACGCTCCAACCCCAGGCCCCTTCCTGCAGTTGCAGTTCCTCTTCGTCCTTCCCGCCCGGCTCTTCCCGATCGCAGGCTGGCTGGGGTGTGGGTGGGCTGTCGGGACTCGGGGCGGCTGGCACTGGCCTGCCCAGAGCTCCGAGGCTGGGGGTGCTTGGGGTGCCACAGAAGTGGGGTGCTCTGGGCTGGGCTCATGGGGGAGCAGAAGGGGAGGGCGAGGGGTGGGACCTCGGGCAGAAGGGGAGGGGCCGGGGGCTAGCCTTCCTCTCCCCAAAGGCCGGCTCACTGGCCACCCAGGGTGGGCAGCTCCCTGTGTCTCCCACTGTTTTGATCTGTCCCTTAAACTGCGCGAAACAGGACACAAACTTTCACCATGCGCACCGTGGGAATAAGGCAGAACTTTAGACCCACCTAAAAGCTAAAAAAGAAACTGGCTGACTAAATTATTTTTCTGGCAACTGGCAAATCCATAGAACAACCGACCGAGCTGGTCAAATGCCATCCTGGTGGTAACCCTAGGCACACAACAGCCAGCGTGTGTGGGGGGGGGGGGCGCCCCGGGCTCCTACCCAGGCCTGGCCCCTGGGGGGTTTGTGACTCGCGGGGACTCGGGCTCTGCCCGGGGGCACCCCAGCTGGATCGCTCCCCCCGCCCCCAGCAGGATCGGGACCAGCTGCTGCCTGGGTCAGTCGGGGCAGGGCGGCGGGACGCGCAGGCAGCCGGGGTGGGGATGGGCCGGCCGGGGCCAGCCCCTGCCCAGCGAGCGCTGCGTGGGGGTGGAGGACACACAGGCCGGGCTGGGGCTGGGCAGGGGGGCGGGATGCAGGGAGAACAAAGGGGCCAGGCACGCTCCGCAGCAACTCCTGGGCTGTGTGAACACAAGGGGGCTGGGATCTGCCCGGGAGCCGGAGCCGCTGCGGCTCCCCCCATCCCATGAGGTCTGTGCTGAGGGGGAGACCTTCATTAAGCCCTCGCCCCCGGGCCGGAGACTGCAGGTGAGTCCGTGGGACCCCGGGGGAGAAATGCTGGCGACGGGCAGGAAAGCGACTCTCTCCACCGGGGGCTCAGCTCTGCAGCCCCCGGGAATCGGCTCCCCGCTTGCTAAAAGCGAGAGATCTGGAGCTAGTTTCATGTCAGGGAAGCCGCTGCGCAAAGCCCCTGCCAGGGTCTGCTCCGCGGGGCGTCGGGGGGATGGAGAGCGGGCCCCAGCCGGGTGTCCCCTGGGTGTGTCTGGGGTGGGGGGTCAGGAAGGGAGGGAGGAAAAATGAGCCAGAGATGGAGGGAGGGGAAGACAGTTCAGCGCCCCCCCCCCCCAATCACACACTGTCTCTGTGCAGGCAGGAGATTCCAGGGGGGTGATGAAATCCTTCCTGGTTTGCCATTTCCCTGTCAAATCCCGATCAAATTCTCCCCAGTTCTTCCCTTTACTGTGTAACTCTCACATAGGGATGTAAAATCCCCCTAGATTCCCCCTTTCTCTCAAGTTACTGGCCCTTTCCCCCATTTGCCCCCTCACAAATTACCCCGTTTCCCCTCTGGTTCTCAATTAAAAATCGCTCCAGCTTTGGGATATTTTCCCACCCACTTTATCTGTGGGAAACTGTCCTTTTTCAGGTGGGAAATTGGTATCCTGAGTCCACCCCTAACTGGGCAGGGGGTTAGTGGGTGCAGCTTGGGGGAGCCCTGAGACATGGCTGCCTCTAGGGTAGGAGCAGGGGCTGTGTGGGTCCCAGGATAGTCCAGAGACCAGGCCGGTGAGGTCATGTCTTTTATTGGACCAACTGGTCTCTCACTAACAGAGCTGCTCCAATAAAAGCCATGACCTCACCCACCTCGTGTCTACAGTGGGGTGGCTGCCTCTGCATGGAAATGGGGTGCTCATTCCCTGCCACCGACAGGGCCTGGAAGGGACACAAGCAGGGCTTAATTTGTAATGACAGGAGTGCCAGGGCAGGTGGGGGCTCAAGCAATGATTTTACTTTCATAACTGACGCAGCAAGCCCAGGGGTGCCCGGGCCCTGAACTGCCGGGGCTCAGCCCTGGAAAGTCCTGGCACAAATTAAGCACTGGATACAGGAGGGAATGAGAGAAGCAAGTGTCCCCAGGGTGGTAACCAGTCTCAAATCCCCATCTGCCCAGTGCAGCTGCTCAGACACCAACTGCCTGTCACCGTGTCCTCTCCCATTGCCCTGTTAAAGCAGCTTTGCAAAGGGCTCCCTGCTGTCATGTGGATAGTGCTGGTGGGGGGGAACCGTTACTTTCTGGTTGTTTATTGAACATTCATATACAATCTTTTCCAACTTTCCCACTTTTCCCTCTCGTTGTTTCATATGGATATAAAATCCCCTCAGATCTCGCTTTCCGTCCCCCACCCTCGTATCACCAAATATTTAGTTTCAGACCCATTTTCTCACATATTTTTTTTCAAAGATTGATATAAAATACTCTAAAATGTTGCTCCATTTTCTTCCTAATTATCTATTACTGTTCTAATATGCCTTGGGATTTTCCCTGTCTCTCTAGTTATAAAATATTAACATAAAAACTCTTCCAATTTTGCCCTTTTTTCAAATTCTTGAATATTGATATGAAATTCTTGCAAGTGTTGCTCCTTTTCTACTTATAAAATATTGAGAAGAAATTAACTCAAATGTTACCTTTACTTATTATTGACTATTGATATCAAATCCTTCACACTTTCCTCTCTAATTTGTGAAAATTGACCCGAAAATTCCTCAGATTTCCATAGTGGAGATTACAGGGGGTTAAATTCTCAAATGAGCAACTTTCCCCTGTCATTGGTGTCTGAGAATTGCCACAATACTGAAGAAGTGGGGGTTTTTACCCACGAAAGCTTATGCCCAAATAAATCTGTTAGTCTTTAAGGTGCCACCGGACTCCTTGTTTTCACAATACTGTATTGAGCCCTCACATTCCCATCACTGATTTCACAGTGGGTCCATGGTGACTGTTATTTGTCAGTGACAGGCATGGAAATTGGTATGGATTTTGGCCCCCCTGCCCCTGTGCACTCCATTCTCCTCTTAAAGAACCATCCCCCCAGAACTCCCTCTGCCTGTGTGAATACCCTGGCAGGGGGTGCTGATAACTTTCTATGCATTTGTCCAATACAGAAACAAACCCACCAAAGATCTTGCTTCTCCTCCCCCTTTCAAAACTACAGGAACACCAGGTTTTGGAAGGAAAACTGTGTCCCTGACCCCTTCATGGGGAGTGAGGGAGCAGGTAGGAAGTGGGTTACCACGCCCACAAATATCTGTTGAAAAGGATTCTGACCTCATCCCTCCTGAGCCATGTTTCTGCAGGAGCTAGTCCAGCCATTGCAGAGGGAACGACCCTGGAATGGAACTTTCCCAGCCAGAGGGGGAAGGAGAAGGGACGGGGAAAGGAGATAGAAGGGGAAAGAGGAGAGAGAGACTGAAAGGGGCAGTGGGAGAAATAAGTGGGGAGAGAAATTCCCAGATCTCTAACCTGCCCAGATACACTTATTGCTGCATCCCTGGGCAGATTTACTTTCCTGTGGACAAGGTGAGGAGCAGAGACAGGAAAAGCCAATTTCTGGGGGTGCTGCCTTGGGGACAGTGTTGGGGGAATGCCACTAAGTGATTTCTTGGGTTCTGCTCTTTTCTAGCATTTGGTCCAGACTCAGAGCCTGTGTTACTGGGAGGATTCAAAAATGTCTCGGTGGGTTTAGTCCTAGAGGAAGGGGCCAGGTCTGCACTGTAATAAAGTGGCCGAGTGTTTCCCCAAAATAAAATCATAGAAACATAGGGCTGGAACGAACCTTAACCAGTCATCAAGTCCTGCCCCCAACACTAAGGCAGGATCAAGGAAACTGATAGATATGTCCAACCTGTTCTCAAAAACCTCCAATGATGAGGATTTCACAGCCTCCATTGGTAACCTAGTCTAGTGCTTAACTAGCCTTTTTTGCAACCGAGTCATGTGTTTGACTTAGATTTAATTTGTGATCCACTCTAACCCCCAGAACCTTTTCAGCAGTACTGCTGCCTAGCGAGTTGTTCCCCATTTTGTAGTTATGCGTTTGATTTTTCCTTCTGAAGTGTAGCACTTGTCTTTATTGAATTTCATCTTGTTGATTTTAGACCAATTCCCTAATTCGTCAACATCGTTTTGAATTCTAATCCAGTCCCCCAAAGAACTTGCAACCCCTTCCAGCTTGGTGTTTTCCTCAATTTTTATAAGCATCCAATCCATTGTCCAAGTCATTCATGAAAATACTGACTAGCACCAGACCCAGGACCTCCCAGTTTGACAGTGAACCATCGGCAATTACTCTGAGCATGATCATGAAACAAATGGTGCAGCCATTTTATTGTAATTTCATCTAGACCCCATTTCCCCGAGTTGGTTTATGAGACTCATGTGGCATTGTGCAAAAAGCCTTTGCTAAAATCAAGATTAATCATGTCTACAGCATCCCTCTTAACCATGAGGCCAACAACCCAGCCAAAGAAGGTAATTAGGTTGTTCTGGAATGATTTGTTCTTGACAAATGCATGCTGTTTATATGTTGTCACCCTGCTATCCTCACAAATTGATTGTTTCAATAATTTGTTCCAGTATGATTCCAGGAATTGAAGTGAGGCTTGACTGGTCTTTATTTCTCCATGTCCCTTTTTGAAGATAGATGCTATATTTGCCCTACTCCAGTCCTTTGGGATCTCACCTGCCTTCCCTAAGTTCTTGAAGATAATTGCTAATGGTTCTGAGATTGCTTCAGCTAGTTCCTTAAATACCCTAGTTGAATTTCATCAGGCACTGCTGACTTGAATACATCTAACTTCTCTAAATATTCTTTAACCAGTTCTTTCCCTATTGCGGTTTTTGTTCCTTCCCTCTCAAAGTTAATAATAATTGCTTTAAGTATCTGGTCATAATTAACGTTTTTGGTGAAGACTGATGCAAAACAGCTATTAAACTTCTTAGTCTTCTTCATGCCATCTGTTATTAGGTCTCCTTCCCTGGTAAGCAGAGGACCTACACTTTCCTGTGCTTTCCTCTTGCTCCAAATGTAGTCATAAAACCCATATCTTATTGTCTTTTATGTCCTCATACTAAGGGATGTCTTCACAAACCGCTACAGGGTTAGTGCAGACAGTACCTGCACCGACGGACGGGGTTCTCCCGTTGGCATGGGTGCCCCACGTCTCTGCAGTAGCTAGGTTGACGGGAGAATTCTCCTGTCAACCTAGCACGTCCACACCGGGGGTTTGGTCAGCTTAACTGCGTCACACAGGGGTGTGGATTTTTCACATCCCTGAGTGACGGAATTATACCTACCTAATTTCCTTGTGTAGTCCAGGCCTAGGTGTAACTCCTTTTGTATTTGAATCTTTCTGATTTTTGTCCCTACCTGCTTCTTCTATTCTTTTGTACTCATCCTCAGAAGTTTGTCCACATTTCCACTGTTTGTTTGTAGGAGTCTCTTTCATATTCAGATCACCAAAGAGCACCCGATGGAGCCACATTGGCCTCTCACTCTTCTATCTTTCCTTCAAAGAAGGATAGTTTGCTGTTGCTCCTTTAATATTGTCTCACTGAGAAATTGCCAGATCTCCCAAACTTCCCCCCTCCACTTAGATTTTATTCACAGGGGACCTTACCATCCAATTCTCTGAGTTTCTTGAACTTTGCTGTTCTGAAATCAATTGTCCTTATTCTGCTGCTGTCACTCCTTCCTTTCCTTACAGTTATTAAATCTGTCATTTTGTGATCATTTTCACCCTTCCACCTTCAGATTCATAACCAGTTCCTCCAGCTTTGTCAGAATCAAGTCTAAAACCGCTGACCCCCGGTTACTACTTCTGTCTTCCAAAACAAAAATCGTTCCCAATATATTCCATGAATTTACTGGACATTTTGTGTTTGGCCAGATTACTTTTCCAACAGACTTCTGGGTAATTAATTCCCCCCACACACACATTAATACTTGTGTTTTAGCTATTTCCATTGTTTGTATGGCAGAGTCTAGAATGTCTGTCTTCAGGGAAAGACCCTGGGAGAAATTGGGCTATGAAACAAACTAAAGCCAGTTCTGCAGGCAGGCTGCAACATAACATCCATGTTTTCCTTCAGTTTGTCCCATCCTCCCATAGGACAGGAAAGGGAAATGGCTGCCATGGAGCCAGTTCAGGGAGGGATTCCTGGGGGGTGGCTGGTGGGTTGCTTTTGGAGAGAGAGAGAGGGGCAGTAAACAGCTAGGAGGTGGGAGGAAGGGTGGGAGACAGGGTGTGACAAAGCTGCTGGGACTTGTTTAACCTGGGGGTTTAGATTCTAGGAATAGACCCACAGGGACTGAGGCAGGAAATTCCCCTATTTTTGGAACAGGAAACAAACCTCCTCGACAGGGCTAGGAAAATGTACCAGATTCCCAGTGCTGGATCCTAAACCTTCTAGCCAGAGGTTGCTATGAAATATGAAGGGGCACCCACCAGTCTTGGGGAGATGCCACCCACCCCCCCACATACCCAGCTGCTGTTATTGGGGGAGGTGTTGGGATTCTTACTGGGGGCTGTCCCTTGACATGGCTGGGGGCTACGTCTGCTGTATCGGCCCCTTGTCTAGTAGGTGAGCGATGAATGTGCAGACCCTGCCCCCTCTGTCTGCTGCAAGGGGCAAGGGGTTCTCTTTCTCCCCCCACCCCAATGCCTCTGACTGCTCTGAGCGGGGTGAGGATGGGACTCTGCTGACTGGGTGCATGCCAGCGCCTCCATCTGATGGGCTCCTTTCCCCCGTGATTTGTGGAGCTGAGAATGGGGCAGCAAGTCCTGAGTATGGGACTCTTGCTCTTTCAGAGGCCGGTGACCTTCGAGGCGGTGGCGGTGTATTTCACCAGGGAAGAGAGGCCTCTGCTGGAGCCCACTCAGGGAGCCCTCTACAGAGACGTCATGCAGGAGACCTGTGAGAAAGTGACTTTGCTGGGTAAGGATTCCTGTCCCCTCAGTTCCTAGAAGGGGAAATGCAGAGTTAAGGTTCACATCACCCCCACAATGCCACCTCAACTCTGCCCTGTTTCAGCAACACCCTGACACGCCAGGGACACACCCTAGCACTCGCCCCTCCTGGAGAACACTTTGGGAACAGGGCACAGGAGCAACACAGCACAAAGTTGAAGGTCTTCTCTTGGCTAAGGCAAAACTTGGGTCCAGGTCTGGCATAAAGAACAGATGCTGCCTGCCCCTGGCCAGCCCTCCAGCACCGAGCCCACTGCACCCAAACCAGCTCAGATGTACAAACTGTTACCCCAGCTTTACCCTCTCCCTGAGATTCCTTCTGAGTCGTTGCCTTCACTTGCTCCTCACGAAGGCCTGGAGACCACTAGCATGTCTGCCACCAGAGTGCTGACAATCCCCCTGGCTAGAACGCGCCCTGGTGCACAGTCAGACACAACCTACAACACTGAGCGCTGAAATGGGGCAGACTCGGTCCCTCGGGGTTCACCTGCACCTCTCTGCATATCACAGTCACAGCTCTGCCAAGCTGCTCCAACTAATCCCTCCACTGTCCGAGTACAGCTACACCTGGCCCAGTGCTCACAGCTGGAGGGCATGTGGAGAAATGCTGGGATTCCCGTCTGTGGAAAACACAAACAACGGCATGTAGATATTATAGATTCACAGATTTTTAAGGCCAGGATGGGGTGTTAGATCATCTAATCGGATCTCCTGTATAACACAGGCCACAGAATTTCTCCCAGTGACTGCTGTGCTGAGCTGGATACCTTGTGTTGGAGAAAATCATCTTCCAGAAAGGCATCTGCTCTTGACTTGAAGACTCCAATAGAGGGAAAATCTGCCACTTTCATTGGTAATTTGTTAAAGTTGACACCACCCTTATAGACCTATTTCCGCTGGCTATTGCCAGCTCCAGGATTAGGGGGTCGGGGCAGAGGTGGCATGTACTTTAGCTCTTTTCCTGGTTTTCAGTGGTTTTAAGTTTAGCCACTATCCACATAACTGGCTATGAGGGCATGAGGCAGCACTGGGCAACCTTAATGCTGCATTATTGTACCTTATGAGCATTTAACTTCTGTGATTTTAATAGACTTTTTTTGCTACTATGACTGTCTCTACACTAAGGCTTTTGATGGCATAGCTGTGTCAGTTAGAGATGTGATTTCACACCACTAACTGACAGAGCTATGCTGGCAAAACTTCTATGTAGAGAGCAAACCAAAGTCTACATGTGGATGTTAGAGCACTTCAAAATACTGCTCTTAACCCAGCAGTTTTGGTATCAGGGCAAAACTTCCAAGAGGAACTCCTGCAGAATGCAAGACAAATCCACAGCACACACTGTGTGAAAGTTAACACAGGTAGGGCTCAGGTCTAATGGCCACAGCATGCCCTCTTGTGCCAACCAATTACTGAGAGAGCCGATTGCTGGAAACCCTCTGGCTGTTAACAGGGCCTTAGAGTGAAGTGCATGTGTGCAGCAAGACTCACCCATCAGTTTGGCGAATTCTACAGTTATTAACTTTTCAATACTGCTTCCCCATAGAGGCCTTGAGTGCCATGGAACAGCTGAGATAAATGACAAGGGATGGAGATTAGTCAGGAGACCATTAGAACCATAATATAAGCCCCAGGCAGATGCAAGAAAAGAAGAACACAAGAACGGCCATACTGGGTCAGACCAAAGGTCCATCTAGCCCAGTATCCTGTCTTCCGACAGTGGCCTGTGCCAGGTTCCCCAGAAGGAATGAACAGAACAGAGAACCATCAAGTTCTAAGAGGAAAATGATTTTTGTAAACCGCTGCTTTGAGGGGGGGCTGTATCTGAGGAACCTCTTGATCAAATTAATGCTACTTTTGGGCCAATAACCTCGCCCTCCACCTCCATGGTGAGCAGTATATTTCAAGACTATGTCAATAAGCATGTGAATTTTAGCAATAGTAGAATAGTCAACCTTAAAAGAGAAAGTAATACTCAACCAGCACTCTATCATAAAATCATAGAATATCAGGGTTGGAAGGGACCCCTGAAGGTCATCTAGTCCAACCCCCTGCTCGAAGCAGGACCAATTCCCAGTTAAATCATCCCAGCCAGGGCTTTGTCAAGCCTGACCTTAAAAACCTTTAAGGAAGGAGATTCTACCACCTCCCTAGGTAACGCATATCGGAGCTGGCAACCTGCTATAATAACTTCCCAGAGGTGGGGAGGGTGTGACAATCAGATGAACCCACCTGATGACGGGAGACAGTTTGATGTTCCTATTCAGGAGTCCCTGGAAGAAGGGAGAGCAGGGAGCAGTGGGAGGGGGGGAAGAGGATGGGGAGCTGGTGCTTGTGAGATGCTGCAAAGCAGGGAGGGCTGAGAGCAGTGGGAGGGAGTCAGGGATAGGTGCATTGGGGAACTGGCAATGGGGAAAAGGGGCGGAGGGCCCAGCAGTGGTGCTGTTGGTGGGGGAGGATTGCGTAGAAGATCTGGGTTACCGGGGAGTGGGGAACATGGGATCATGAGGAGGAGAAGGAAGGGGTTGCTCTAGGGGTCAGGGAGGGTCTGGTGGAAGTGGGAAGGGAAGGTTTCAGGGAGGCAGAGATTTGGGGCACTCTCTGGGCTAAGACTGTCTGCTCTTTGTTCAGATTCAGCTTTTCCCAGCAGCTCGTCCATAGCTGCATTCAGAGACTCAGCAGCCTGTGGGGGGGGAAGACCTCTCCTCTGGCTAGTTGGGTCATTGGCATTCTCGCAAAGAGCCACCACCTGTAAACTTCCTGGTCTCAGCTTCTCTGCTGTCACAGACGTGGGGGCTGCCTCTTGATTTAAAGAGAGACAGTTACTTTCCAAAAAGCCTATCAGGACCAATGTCCTGAAAAACTAGGACCTACTGTCCTCTCCCAAGTGAGCAGTGAGGAGACATTCCTGTACTCCCACTATTTCTTTCCTAGTTTCCCATTCTGGGCCCTGTTCTAAGACACATCTCTGTGCTCTCTGGAGTGGGGATTCCCCCTTGTTCAGCTGCAACCTGCTAGCAGCTAAAAACCTGGATAGTTTTCTCACTGACAGGCACTACACAAACACCCCTTCCCTTCCTGAGACGGGTCTGCCTTTAGCTGCAGTGCAGGAGCTGGTCTCAACCACTCCCAAAGCTTCCCCCTGCTTCACAGGAATTAAAGGGCTTCTCTCCCATTCCTTCAGCAGTTCCTGGGACTTTACCCTTTTCCTCAAGGGGTCCCAGTATAATATTCCTTAGACTATCAGGGTTGGAAGGGACCTCAGGATGTCATCTAGTCCAACCCCCTGCTCAAAGCAGGACCAATTCCCAGTTAAATCATCCCAGCCAGGGCTTTGTCAAGCCAGACCTTAAAAACTTCTAAGGAAGGAGATTCTACCACCTCCCTAGGTAACGCATTCCAGTGTTTCACCACCCTCCTAGTGAAAAAGCTTTTCCTAATATCCAACCTAAACCTCCCCCACTGCAACTTGAGACCATTACCCCCACAGTCAAAACACTTTCCAAATCTCCCCACACCACATGAATTCTAGCTAGCGGCACAGGGTATCTGGTTCTGCCCACATCTACCATTTTTGCCATTTGACCAGGTAATATGCTGCCATGTGGGGCCAGTCTGCTTAACCAGAGAAATTGGAACCCCAATATCCCTCCTTCCTAAGCATTCCCTGCCGTGACCCCTGACAACCCTACTGTCCTCCATATCTGGTTCTGCAGAGGCTAATCTCACAAAACCAGTATAAGTGACAGGTACCTGAGGAGGTTCTGTGCTCAGGGCAGGAGCCTTCACACGGGTTGTTGGCTGCTGGCTTCCTCCCAGCACAGGGCATGTATTCCTCAGATGATCAGTGAAATGACAGTGATAGCACCTTTGGGATTCTTCTGTTTTCACAGGAGATTTGGGATGGGGATTAGAAGAATGGTTTTGGGGAGGCGAGTGTCCTTTCTTTCCAGGGGTAAGACAAGAACCCTGCTTCTCACCAGGTTTAAACCCCTCTTTTTGTGATTTGCTCTCAACCGATGGCCGAGTTTGCTCAAAGTCATCATCCAGAGATGCCATCTCATCCACAGCTTTCACATTTTTGGCTGTTTCATGTTCTCTTTACATATGCTTTGAAAATGCTCCTGAGAAACAAGGTCAAACATTTCTTCAAGGCTTGCAACCCCTTTCCCCTCACCCACTTTTCCATCAAATCTTTCGTCTTGTTCACATATTCCCCATAACCCATACCAGCACCCCTCTTAAGGTTTCTAAATTTCACTCTAAGTTTCAGGGGTAATCTGAAATCATTTCAAAACTATTTATTTGAATTCATGATAATCTAATCTGAATTAGCATTTCGAGGAATATACTCAGAGCTTTACCAGTTAATTTTGCAACCAAAGTGGGGCTTCTCTTATCAGGAATCTGATGATTTACACACAGCCTCTCAAAAGGACTAAAATATTTAGTAATATCTTCTATCTCTTTGTATCTAGGTCATAATTGTTCCCATTTGTGGATTTTTGGAAAGGTGGGAATCAGTGGTGTGGGAGGGTTCTGGTTCTGCTTTTCCAGCAAGTCCAATTGGTGTCTTCACCCTCTCTCTCGTCCGTCAGCTGCTTTTGCTTGCAGTTCTACGGCCCTCTCATGTGCTAACTTCTGGGCTTCATCTTTTTGGCTGCCTCCTTCTCTTTCTCCTTTATCTCCAGTTCTTTCATTCTCAACTGATGCTCGTAGTCTTTCTGCTATCCGTAATCTGTACAGCTCTAATTTTGCTATTGCTTCACTGCTTTCACTCATCTTGAAGCTTTTTCTGCTCCTATTTCCCTTTCCCGAAATAAGGGAACAGAAAACTGGTAACCTTCTCTTTGACTGTTTTCAGCCACCACACTTAAAGTCTCACTTAAGATCTCTACGTCAGTGCATGCAGTGCAAATCTAAATCAGAACAAGCTGTGCATGTCACCCTGCTCACTTGGATCCCCAGGATGCAATCTGGGGCTGGGATACCACTGTGTCCCCTTAACTCTCTAGCCTGGGCTGTCTCACAATGCTTTGCTAGTGAAAAGCAGCAAACCCCTCCAGGTGCTATCACCTAGCCCAACAGCATGTGGGGCCCCACACTCAGCTAAATTGTGTGTATGCTCCCTGAGCCACTCACGAATCACACACAGAGAGACACCAGCAAATCTCCCAAGCCTCCAGCCTTGCACCCCAGAATGGTACCATCTTGCCCTGCTCAGAAGGCTGACCAGTGTAGGTTCATTACCTAGTCCACCCCTTCCTCACTGTGTAGAGGACACACACAAGCCTTTGTAAACTGAGCTGAGATTTCCAAAACACTTCAACCAAAACACACTGTTTTAGGTAAAACATAAAACAGATTTATTAACTACAGAAAGATTTTAAGTGATTATAAGTGGTAGGGACAAAAGATCAGATATAGTTACCAAAGAAAATAAAAGAAAGCACACAGTTTAAATCTTAAACCTTTTAGACTAAGTAATATTTGGATCAAGCAGTTTTTCACCCCACTAGATTACAGTTCTTAATACACAGGCTTCCCCTGTAAGCCTGGGACCAGTCTCCTTAGTTCAAGCCTCTTCTCAACATTCTTGCTACTTCCAGCATAGATGGGGGAGGAGAAAGTCCAAGGAATGATGCCACTGTCCCTTATTTTATATCCTCAGTCCATGGGCCTGGAAAACACAAGCCCACACATGTCCTGGTGGGTTTTGCTGAGTCACAGAATTGAATGTGATGCTTGCACATCCCTTTTACAGCATTGTAAATCCCTTGTTCAGAACTCCCCTGCTGCTTAATTGTCTCTTAACACCCTCCTGCATGTGGATTACCTCCTTTGTTATCACTGGGGAATTACCAGTAGAGACTCTCAAACTTACAACTTATTTAAGTAACAACCATATACAAAATCTCATAACTTCATACACACTAACGATATACATATTTGGACAGAACAATGGGTTTCAGCAGATCATGACCTTGCATATGGACATAAAATATCATGTTGCCTCTATATAAATCCATGGTATGCTCACATCTTGAGTACTGTGTGCAGATGTAGTTGCCCCATCCCCAAAAAAGATATATTGAAATTGGAAAAGGTTCAGAAAAGGGCAACAAAAATTAGGGGTATGGAACTGCTGCTGTATGAGGAGAGATTAATAAGACTGAGACTTTTCAGCTTGGAAAAGAGACGGTTAAGGGGAGATATGATTGAGGACTATAAAAGCATGATTGGTGTAGAGAAAGTAGATAAGGAAGTGTGGTTTACTACTTCTCATAACACAAGAACTAGGTGTCACCAAATAAAATTAATAGGCAGCAGGTTTAAAACAAATAAAAGGAAGTATTTCTTCACACAACGCAGTCAACCTGTGGAACTCCTTGCCAGAGAATGTTGTGAAGGCCAAGACCATAACAAAGTTCAAAAAAGAACTAGATAAATTCATGGAGGATAGGTCCATCAATGGCTATTAGCCAGGATGGGCAGGAATGGTGTCCCTAGCCTCTGTTTGTCAGAAGCTGGGAATGAGCGACAGGGCATGGATCATTTGATGATTCCCTGTTCTGTTCATTCCCTCTGGGGCACCTGGCACTGGCCACTGTTGGAAGACAGGATACTGGGTTAGATGGACCTTTGGTCTGACCCAGTGGGACCATTCTTATGTTTGTATGTACATGGCATGCTTTGTATGAAATATATCATAATTACATGACAGGGATGAATATGGGGATTCCAGGTGGCTGCTTTGAGGTACAGGGTGCCATAGTCCCCTTCTAGTCTTCCTCTACACCTTATCTCTGGGTAATCTCATCCACAATCATAAATTCAACTAACATGTCTATTCTGACGACTCACAGACCTACCTCTCTACTCCACACCTGTCTGCTTCTGTCCAAGCAGAAATCTCAGCCTGTTTCTCTAACCTCTCCTCATGGATGTCTAGCCATTAACTCAAACTCAAGAGCTGAAATGACTGAAGGAGTGCTCTTAATATTTCCTGCAAGCCAGAGACAACCCATGCCTGCTGATAGTGAGGGGGAGGGGACAGAGTGAGGGAGGCTGGCTTCAGCAGTGTTACTGAGCATGCTCAGTCCATGTGAGTGCACCTCCCCCCCCCCCATGTATTAAAGACTATTGTAAAGGAGACAGTAATCAATTGTTCTCCATGTCCACTGGGTTAGGACAAGGAGTAATTGGTTTGATCGGCAGTAAGGGAGGGTTGGGTTGGCTAGTAGGAAAAACTTTCCTACTATAAGGATAGATAAGTATTCAAATAGGTTACTAAGGCCTTATCTACACTGCAGAGTTTTGTCGACGATCAGAAAGCTCTATAACACAAGTGGTATTGCATATTCACACTACGCTCCCTCTGTTGGCAGGGTGCATCCACACATGGGACGATAGCATCGACAGTGAGAGCAGTGCACTGTGGGTAGCTATCCCACAGTTCTGCTCGTCACCTTCTGCTGCTAGGTCTTCTGGGAAGGTGGTGTGTATTACAATGCATCATGGGTCCGGGCTCAACTTCCCATGATGCAGTGCTTTCCGTCCCAGCATTCCATGTGCTTCTGTCTTTGGTTCGTGGCATTTTTCAACGGCCTTTCTTTGCTGTTCACCCTGCCATCTCTATGTGAAAGGATGATTCCCACACCCCATAAATCCATGACAGCCTTCTCTGACTCCCTCCATGGGCTCCCCATCTCTATAACTGAATAACTTCCCTGGCAAAGCCCATCAGGGCATATTCCCACCTTGCATGTCATCTCTCACGTGGTATAGAGATGCTGACTCCCACCTCTGAACAGCACATGTCACCAGACTCTATCACTCACATGTTAAATTTTAAAACCATCCCCTTCATGGTTTTTCCCATGCTGGGCCTTGTGCTTGATGTGGATGTCCCCATGAACATCCACAAAGGCACCTTGTGGTGTGGCCTGTGTATTCCATCACCCTTTGGGGTGGGGAGAAAGGGTGTTTGGGCCCCATGGTTGTATCAATGTGACTGTCTTTAGCCTCAGGGTTGCATGGCTTTATGGCCAGAGTCAATAAGGGTTAGGTGGGCCACCCCGCAAACAGTCTAGGGTGGGAGGCCCTAGCCTGCAGTCCAGGCAGAGCAATTAGTCTAGGAAATCAGCTTTCTGGCCAGACAGACAGCAAAGAGCCTGCTGTCCTAGCTCTGGTGGATGTCAGACAAACACAGTCATCTTGGTCTCAGGTGGGGAAGCTGCCTCGGCAGGGCTGGGGCAGCAAGGGGTAGGGGGACTTGGGCTCACCCAACTCCACCAGGGCCCTGCTAGTGGTGAGTGGGTTCACCACTGAGTCAGCAGGGGATTCTGACAGAAACAGGCCCACTCCTGTGTGGACAATGGCTAGTTCCCCCCGGGCTACTTCCTACCATGACTCCTGTTGTTGTAGTTGGGGTGTCTCTGGTATCGCCGGGCTCCGCCACTCCCTGCAACTGCACCCTCCCTGGGGCATCCGCCAACACTTGGGTGTCAGTCTGGGGCTCAGCACCTCTGTGGTCCAGGATTCTGGCTGCTCCTGGGCTGGAGCCAGCAAGGTGCATCCTCCCTCCTCAGTGGGCAGCCCTGACTGAGCTGGGCTGCTCCCTTTTATACTGCAGTAGCCTTTGGAGCATGCCCAACAGGGGCGAGGGGGTGTGGCTTCTGATGCCAAGAGTGCTGCCTTAACCCCTTCCTCTCCAGTGCAGGGCCTGTATACCTTGTCACACACCTCCTCCCCCTCCTTCACACCCCTCTTTAAATTTCTTCTGTGCCATGAGGCCTACAAAACACATGCCAATAGCTCAGCTGCTGGTGTGCTGAGTGACCGCCGGTGACCAACACCGTGTTACTGTTTCCTTGCACTCCCCCTGTCTGTCTGTCTCCGCCTCTCTCTTGTCTTATTCTCACATTGTCAGCGCCTTGGGGCAGGGACTGTCTTTGTGCTCTGTGTCTGTAGGACATCCGGCACATTGGGATCCTGGTCCCTGGCTGGGTCCACTAGGTGATATGGTAATAGAAGAAATAACAGTGGTGGGTGGGTCTGGGGAGTAGGAAGGACAGTGTTAGTGAGCTGAGAAGGGTCCAGGTCAGGGTAGGCTGGGGGGTGGGTTTGGGGCATAGAGCTGACAGCTGGGAAGGCAGGGGGCAGTGGGGATGCCATGGAGTGCCTGCTGTGGGAATGCCGGGAAATGTTGGAAGCAATGGGAGGGGGTTAGATCAGGAGCTTGAGGAGCTGGGAGGGCTGGTGGTGGTGGCGGAAGCAAAGGGAGGGTGGGTGCCGGGTAGCGGGTGCTCCAGGCAGCGGGGGTGCTAACAGTGGGAGGGAGGGAAGGAGGGGACTATTTTTGGCAGGAGCTCTGGGGAGTCAGAAGCAAAGAACCCTTGGGACAGTAGGAAGATGGGGTGGAAAGTGATGGGGGTGGCAGGAAATTTGGGCCAGGAGGACAGCAGACAATAGGAGGGGAGGAGAGAACACATGGAATGGGTGCTGCTGAGCTCCCAGGAGGTGGGGAGGGCTGAGAGCAGCAGGACGAAGGGGTGTGGGTGTCATAGTGAGTGACAGGGATGCCTGCAACTCTGTCCCCTTCCTGGTCTCTCTGAGAGGCCCCCCCACCACCCCGCCTCCCACGTCAGGCCTCGTGCCTTTCCCTCTCCTGGCATGGAATTCTGCAGTTCTCCCACTCCTAGACCAGGCCATGGGCCGCAGCCCCCTGCGTATGCGCCCTGCTTACTCTGCCGGCCACCTGGGATCAATGGTGCACAGTGACAGAGCAGCTTTCTGCAAATTGAAGTCGTGCTCATTGTGCCGTAGGAAAAAGGGGTAAAATATTCATGCCTGTCTCACCTAAAGGCCCATCCCCTGACAAGCAGCTAGGCAGGCAGAGCTTCTTCAGACACCCCAGCAGGATTCCCGTGTCCACATGTCTTTCCCCCAAACAATTACCTGAACAGCCACCTCCCTCTCTCGAGGGAGTCCCTTTTCAAACTGTCCAGTTCTTTTGACCGTCTGGGTCCCAGGCCCTGGCCCGGCTCATCAAATGAATGATGTAAGGGGGCTGGAGCAAGGCGGGAGAATATTCGAAGCTAAGAGTTTGGGTGTTGTCTCCTGTCATAACCATAAAGCCAAGGGTAGCTTAGAATTCCTCCTTACCTGTAAGGGGTTAAGAAGCTCAAATAACCTGGTTGGCACCTGACCAAAAGGACCAATGGGGAAAGAAGATACTTTCAAATCTGTGGAGGGGGGCGAAGTTTGTTTGTGCTCTTTGTTAGTGTGTTCTCTGGGGAAGCAGAGAAGTATCAAGTCAGAAAAACTCCTTCTTCTAAAACCATCCTAAAATGAATCTCAATATTGCAAAAAGAGTAAGTAAATAAGGCAAGGCATGTTAGATTATCTTTTGTTTTTAGCTTGTGAATTTTCCCTTTGCTAGAGGCAGGTTTACTCCTGTTTTTTGTTACTTTGAAACTAAGCCTAGAGGGAGCTCCTCTGTGTTTGTGAATCTTTTGTTACCCTGTAAAATTATCTTCCATCCTGATTTTACACAGGTGATTCTTTCACGTTTTCTTTAAATAAAATTCTTCTTTTAAGAACCTGATTGATTTTTCAGTGTCCTATAGACCCAAGGGGTTGGGTCTGTACTCACTTTGTAACCAATTGGTTAGGATATTATTCTCAAGCCTCCCCAGGAAAGGGGATGTAAAGGCTTGGGAGAATATTTTGGGGGAGATAGGGCTCCAAGTAGCCCTCCCTGAATGTTTGTTTAAATCACTTAGTGGTGGCAGCATACCATCCAAGGACAAAAGGAATTTGTACCTTGGGGAAGTTTTTAACCTAAGCTAGTAGAAATAAGCTTAGGGGGTCTTTCATGAGGGTCCCCACATCTGTAGCCTAGAGTTCACAGTGGGGAGGGAACCCTGACATCTCCTTTCAGCCCTTTAGTGTTTATCAAGTGGTGGCTCATCCTGTCTTCTTCCTTTTCTGCTTATTTTCTTTACACCCCCCATTAACTGAAATCAAATCAGACATACTGTAATCACCCCCAATAGCCCAGACAACACACAGCATTCATCAGTATTACCGAGCAGCAGCAACTCCCTCTCAGGGGGTCTGGAGAAATGGGTCAAAGAGGAGGTGGGGGATGGGGTCAGTGGAACATAGGAGAGGGGAGGTTTTGGGGGTCAGGATTGGTGGGGGAATCCCACCCAGTTAACACATGATCCTTGCTGATTTGGAGCCGGCACTCCATCCGTATTACATTCCACTTTCACTTGGTTGTACACATTTTCCCCCAAAATTATTATTTTCACTCCTCTTCTCTCTCCGTGACTGAGCGCCTGTCCCCGGCCCCACCACATGCAAACACCTCTCCCCCACCCACTGTGACCCCAGCCATCATCTCTGAGTCCTTATGTTCCTCCCAGCCACAACGCGACCCCTTCCCTGGCACAAGTGTCTGTGTGTGTCCCGGGCGATGTCATAAGTTGGTAGTGAGACTTCTTGAGACACAGAGAGTCCCTTCCCATCTGCAGCAGCCACAAACTCTCCTCCCAGCAGGCTCCTTGGATCTTTGAGTCCATCCCTCCTGAAGTCACATGGGCTGATTCTTATTTTTCACATTCTCCTTTCCTAGAGGCATTAGAGTCTGTTGGTCCTAAATTCCCCAGCCTCCCCCGCACTGGGGGATGTTCATACACCCCTCCACCCCCATTACACCTGATTTGCTAGATTCCCTAGTGCCTCAAAATGTGCTCTCTTGACATCTACTGCTCCTGACAGCTCACATTCAGTGTCATCCCTGCTCCCTCCTATTCCTCGCTACACTGAACCCCACCAGCCCACACTCACCAGTCCTAGATTCCCTATCTCTCATTGTCTCTGGGCCTCTAAGGTCAGCAAGAAGCATTTGCAGGGGATCTTCCATTCTGGCCGGAGCCTTCACTTTCTGGGACATGGGGTTACCATCTCTGTGTTCTAGGAGCCCCTTGATGATGAGTGTCTGCCTGTTGTGTGTTCCTGACAGAGGTGGGGACAGTTGAATCCCTCATAAGCAGAGTGCCTGGCACCTTTGAGTACCTGTTGAACTGGCTCTGGGATTTTAATTCTTTAAAATGGGCTAGGGTTAATATAATGGAGCATTTTCTTGTGACAAATATCTCCCATGTTTTCTTTCCCCTGAGCAGGGTTCCAGGTTTCCAGACCTGATGTGAGCTCCCAGCTGGAACGAGGGGAAAAGCCATTGGTCCCAGATCACCAGGGCTCAGAGGAAAGAGAGATCCTGAAATGTACCTACCCTGGTGAGGAATCATTAAACAAACTCAAAAACGGTCAGTGCCTTAAGGAAACAGCTGGGATTCCCTACAGAAACTTTGTGAGCTCTCCGTGTTCAGTATTATTTCCAGCAGGTGTCATTTGCTCACAGCCAATACCACTCATGGCTTCCTACCCATCCCGACTGACACCTGGCAGTAGCTCCCTCCCTGACCTCCCTTCTCCCATGAGTTTTTGGGTGGGATGTGGAGGCAGAATTGATCGTCTCCTGACTTCCTTATGGGGGAGATTTTGGGGAATTCAGCTCCTGATTTTTCCTGTCTCTCCAGCACAGACTTTGGTTTGCTCTCTCTTTTCCATTCCTGTTTCTGAGGTTTCCCTCTCTCTCCCAGCAGGTGAGGGGACGGTGAGTGGGAGTGTGGAGCAGAATCCTAAAGAGGAAGATACTGAACAAGTGGAACTGCACAGGGTATTATCACGAAGATCCAAAGGGAAAGTGCCCAGGAGCTGTGAGCAGGGAAAAGGTTATGAGCATCAGCAGAGGCCAGAGCATCAGGGAAACCAGACAGAGGAAAAAGTGGGTAAATCCATTAATTGTTGGGAAACTCACAAAGATGTCAAGGGAACCACAGCCCAGCAGAGCATCCTCAGGGGAAAGAGAAAAAACACAGGCACTGAGTGTGGGGAAAACATCAATAGATGCTCATTCCTTATAAACCATAAGAGAATCCACACAGGAGAGAAACCCTATGAATGCTGTGAGTGTGGGAAAAACTTCACTCAGCGCTCAGCGCTTATTAGACATCAAAGAATCCACATGGAAGAGAGCCCCTATGGATGCTCTGAGTGTGGGAAAAAATTTTCTGATAGCTCAGCCCTTATTCAACATCAGAGAATTCACACGGGAGAGAGACCCTATGAATGCTGTGAGTGTGAGAAAAGCTTCGCTCAGAGATCAACCCTTATTACACATCAGAGAATCCACACAGGAGGGAGACCCTATGAATGTTGCGAGTGTGAGAAAAGCTTCACTCAGAGGTCAACCCTTATTCAACACCAGAGGATCCACACAGGGGAGAGACCCTATGCATGCTGTGAGTGTGAGAAAAGCTTCACTCAGCGATCAACCCTTATTACACATCAGAGAATCCACACGGGAGGGAGACCCTATGAATGCTGTGAGTGCGGGAAAACCTTCACTCAGAGATCAACTCTTATTCACCATCAGAGAATCCACACAGGGGAGAGACCCTATGAATGCGGTGAGTGTGGAAAAAACTTCACTAACAGCTCAGCCCTTATTACACATCACAGAACTCACACAGGAGAGAGGCCCTATAAATGCTGTGAGTGTGGGAAAATCTTCACTCACAGCTCAGCCCTTATTAAGCATCAGAGAATCCATACAGGGGAGCGACCCTATGAATGCTGTGAGTGCGGGAAAAGCTTCACTCAGAGCTCTGACCTTCTTATACATCAGAGAATCCACACGGGAGAAAGACCCTATAAATGCAGTGACTGTGGGAAAAGCTTCACTAAGCGATCAGTCCTTATCGCGCATCAGAGAATACACATGGGGGAGAGACCCTATGAATGCAGTGAGTGCGGGAAAAGCTTCACTCAGAGCTCTGACCTTCTTATACATCAGAGAATCCACACGGGAGAAAGACCCTATAAATGCAGTGAGTGCGGGAAAAGCTTCACTCAGAGCTCAGTTCTTATTGCACATCAGAGAATCCACATGGGGAAGAAACTCTATGAAAGCTTCACTGATAGATCAGCCCTTATTAGACATCAGAGAATCCACACAGATGAAAGACTCTATAAATGCTGGGAGTGTGGGAAAAGCTTCCATCAGAGCTCACACTTTATTTACCATCAGCGAATCTGCAAGGGAAATAAGCACCATGAAGACCTTGCCTAGGGTTGCTAAACATCTTCTTTCGCCCCGTAATACTTTTGCTAATTCCCACATAGTGACTTTTAAGGCTATTTTGTACCCTTTGCTTCACTGTGGTCACTCAGCTCCCCCATTTCCGCCTTTCGCAGTTCACTCTTCTTTTGGGAGAATCCTGTGGTCTTTCCTATGTACTCCATTTTCCTATGAATAATGGGAGTGTGCATTCCTCCTGCCAGGAATGTCATTCAGACACAGGTGGGGAACCTCAGCTAATTACAGTAAGGGAAAATATACTAGGGTCTCATCTCCACTACGATTTTCATGGAGTTAGCCATCTGGAGTTATCTGTCCTGATGTAAAAACTGAACTATTCTTGCAGTAAAGACATAGTCCATGTTCAGAGGCTGGGATTATCGAACATGTTTCCTCACGACTTGACCTCACCTCCCACACTTTTCCTGATCTAAACAACCCTGGAGCATCGCTACAAAGCAATTGTTAGAGCCACTGAAACCCAACTGTCATATTTCCAAGTGTTCTCCTGTTGCTCAGAGCTGGGATGAACATTAATTATTTTTGGTACCCTTCTTCTCATTTAAAATAGAATTAATTATCACATGGAGCAGGGTCAGGGGAAAACATATTTGTTCAGCTTCTGTGATGCCTGAAGGAGACAGGATGAGTCAGAGAGATTCCCTCTTTCCCCATCATCCCATCACCGTTACTCTGTGCCTGAGCCCTGCAGACTTTTATCTTCTGCCCCATTCAACCCTTCTGTCATGCTGTCTAGAAGGGCTCACCAATGGGAGTGCTTACCTCAGGGCAGACTATCAAAAACAGGCCAGAAACCCTAAACCGGTGTGTGCTCGACAATTAGATTTCACCAAACCAATAACAGTTATGAACTCCTGGCTCGCTGTAACAGTCTTACCACAGAGTCACAGACAGGCCCCTTCGGCTCTCCAGTCTCTCTTGCCATCCGGACAAAGTCGACTTAGTGATAAATGGTCACTGACACCAAAAATCACACCACACTCAGGCACAGGCTCCGGCTTCCTCTGGGCCCCGGGGGTGCTCAACTCCCAGCTCTGCCTCAGGCCCCCTCCCCACCTGACCCTGTCCCCCAAGCCTCTGCTCCCGTTCCCACCCCTGCACCGCCCCAGGCCCTGCCCTCAACCTGCCTTTTCCCGCCCCCCTCTACCCCTGCCCTGCCTCTTCCTGCCCAGTTCCACCCCCTCCCCTGAGCCCGCCTCGTCCCTGCTCCTCCCCTCTCCCCCCAGCACCTCCTGCACACCTCGGAACAGCTGGCGGTGGTGGGCAGGAGGTGCTTAGAGAGAGGGGGAGGAGTTGATTGGCAGAGCCACTGGTGGACAGGAAGCGCTGGGGGGAGATTGGGAGCTGGTTGCTGGTGGGTGCTGACCATCGGCTAATTTTTTCCCATAGGTGTTCCACCCCTGGAGCACCCACGGAGTCGGCACCTATGCCCTCTGGTTCCTTCCAGTATGAAGAGACCAATCATTTACCCCAGATCAATTGGTGTTCTAAATCCTACACCAAAGACAACACCTGTAGCCAGTCCTGTAATAAACTATCTGCAGATTTATTAACTAGGAAAAAAGAACAAGAGAGTTACTTACTGGTTAAAGCAAGCAACCATAGACACACAAATGAGTTACCATCTAAATCCTCAGAGTCACAGAGTTGTAGTGATCTGTCTGTTCAAAGTGTCTTTCAGGGCAGACCCAGGAGTCAGCCCCTGGGGAATCTCTGCCTTCAGTTTAGAGTCTCTGGCCCTTCACAGTTCAAACAGCCTATGGGCCATCAAATCAAATTTGATGTATTCAGCTCAGCGGGGGGGGGGGGGGGGCTGATGCTATTCACCCCAGGGTGCTGAAGAAATCTTGGAGTCACTGGCAATAATATTTGCAAACTCATGGATGACAGAAGCAGTCCCAGAAGATTGGAGAAGGGCTAACATGGTGCCCATCTTTTAAAAGGGGGGAAAGGAGGCACCAGGGAACTACAGACCTGTCAGCCTGACTTTGATACCAGGGAAGCTACTAGAGCAATGTACAAAACATTCAGTTTGCAAATACCTGGAGGACGAAGGGGTGATCACTAGCAGCCATCACGGCTTTACTAAGAACAAATCATGCCAAACCAGCTTGATTTCCTTCTTTGACAGGGTAACTGGTTTGGTGCACAGGGGGAATGTGGTGGATATAATATACCTGGACTTCAGCAAGGCATTTGTCACAGTCACACATGACATTCTGATAAGTAAGCTGGAGATATGTGGGTTCGGTGGAACTACCATTAAATGGATTCAGAATTGGTTAAACAACCACAAACAAAGAGTAGCTATTAATGGAATGATGTCAGATTGGAGGGAGGTCTCAAGTGGGGTTCCACAGGGATCTGTTCTGGGTCTGCTGTTGCTTAACATCTTTATCAGTGACCTGGATGTTGGAATACAGAGCATATTGATCAAATTTGTAGATGACACAAAGCTGAGGATGGGTTCCCAACACTTTGGAGGATGGAGCTAAAATTCAAAGGGATCTTGATAAATTGGAGAACTGGGCTAAGGCCAACAAAATGAAATTCAACAAAGACAAATGTAAGGTGCTATACTTAAGGGAAAAAAACAAATGCAGAATGGGGGATAACTGGCTTGGCAGCAGCTCTGCTGAGAAGGATCTGGCAGTTGTGGTGGATCACAACTTCAACATGAGTGAGTAATGCGATGCTGTTGCAAAAAAAAAAAACAAATGCAATTTTAGGTTGCATTAACAGAGGCACTGCATGCAAGTCACAGGAGGTAATCGTACCGCTCTACCTCGCGCTGGTTAGACCTCAGCTGGAGTAATGTATCCAATTTTGGTCACCACTGTATAGAAAAGAGGTAGAGAAACTGGAAAGGATCCAGAGGCGAGCGACAAAGATGATCAAAGGGATGGAATGCAGCCATGTGAGCAAAGGCTGAAGGAACTCGGTATGTTTAGTTTGGAAAAGATGACCTTAAAGGGGGACGTGATAGTGGTCTTCAGATACTTGAAAGGCTGCTATAACAAAGACGGAGAAAAGTTCTCTCTTGTTACAGAGGGCAGGACAACAGGCAATGGGTTCAAACTACAGCATAGGAGATTTAGATTAAATCTCAGGAAAAACTTCCTAACTGTAAGAACAGTAGGACAATGGAACGGACTGCCTAGGGAGGTCGTGAAAACTCCTTCACTGGAGGTTTTCAAAAGGAGGCTGGATAGCCATCTGTCTTGGGTGGTTTAGATACAATAAATCCTACATTTTGGCAGGGGGTCAGACTAGATGATCCTTGTGGTCCCTTCTAACCCTGTGGTTCTATGATTCTTTGGTTGGGCAGGAGATAAAACATCCTGTGGAAAACCAGTATTTCACACTTGGTAATGTTTCTCTCCTGACTGTGGCAGTTTGCATTTTAAGAGCCAAAACTTTAACAACGACAGAGCAAACATTCAAATACTACCTCACAACATGGAGTACAGACATTATAAGTGAGATTAATACATGCAGCAGTATACAAGCATTTCATAGAGTCTGAACACTAAACACATTCTTATAAAACCAATACCTGGTCTGAGCAAAACTAACACAAGTGAACTGGTCTGGTCTCCAGCTATGCAGTTGTGAGTTCTTAGCTAATGCCTGCAGCCTGGACAAGAGCTGGCCACTGGCCGGCCAGGATCACACCCTCCCTCTCCCAAAGTGGCACATGATGCAGTGTTCTCAGCTCTGTTTGCCTGAGATCACTCTGGTTTCTTTGATCCTAAATCCGACTCATTGGGGCTCATTGGGATAGTGTCATAGACCACAATGGGAATTTGAATGGATCCCAAACACAGTGTGATCATTCTGAGTTTAAATCCCAGTTTCCGTCTGTTGGCAAAGCAACTTCTGGGCTTTCTCCTGCTGAAATGGGAAGACTGGCTGTTTTTTTCCAGTTACGATATCAGAGAACAGGATGTGAATCTGTTGTCCTGATTCTGAGTCATGAGATGTAACCTGCTCTGGAATTTTACTTTATATGAAACTGAAAGTGTCTTATACCGCTCGGTGATTCAGGTCTTCCTCTTTCCTGAAGGCTGTTTGGTTATATAACTGGATATTAGTTTTGTTTGACAGAATGCTCAGATTTATTGGAGACTTTGAGACAAATAACTATCTGATAAAAATAGTCACTTCTTATTTTATTTTTGCTTTCCCTCCAACCCTTTCATGATGACATGGAGAAATGTGTAATGCACTTCAGTCAACAGGGGAGAATACTCTAAGCCATTGGACATGCTACCAAGGGAACAGAGGTGTTTTTAAATCCCCACTATGAAATGGTGAACGACTGCCCACCCCAGATTGTGCAACTTACTGATCATAGCTTTGTTCAGTTCTTTAGGTCCATAGTTCCACAGTATGTGACTTGGAAGTTTGCAAAATGCTTATGAAGTTATGACCCAGGCCCTACAGGAGATCACTCCTGAATATATCTCCTAGCTAATATTTTGACTTGTGAAATGTTGTGTAACTATGCAGACGTGGTGGAAACAGAAGTGGTGGTTTTTTGAACTAATCCTTTGTAGGTGCTGCAAATGAGTATAAAATGAAATCGGTGTTGAATGTAAGATAGCTGTAGAAAAATAACTATTTTTGAACAGAAATAAAATCAGAGATTCTGATTCAGGTCTGTGCCTCATTCTTAACTTAGGCCATGTCTACACTTACTGAGGATTGATGCTGCTGTGATTGATGCAGCGGGGGTCGATTTAACCGCTGTAGTGAAGACCTGCTAAATTGATCACAGAGTGCTCTCCTGTCGATTCCGGTACTCCACTGGAACGAGAGGTTTAAGGTAAGACATGCAACACAGTGTAGACACTGCAGTAAGTCGACCTAAGCTACGTTGACTCCAGCTCCAGTTATTCATGTCGCTGGAGTAGCGTAACTTAGGTCGACTTACCGTGGAAGTGTAGACTACAGAAATAGAGTGGGCAAGTTTGGGGAAGCCATCCTCCAGTGGTACTGCTGACATTTTGGGTGGTTTGGTAAAGGATTCTGCTCCAGAGAAAGGTAAAGTTACCCTGACCAATACCAAGGATTTGTCAAGAATTCAGGTAGAAATAGGCACTAATTTGTTGGTTTATAATGAACTATGGCCAGGTAAAGCTGTCTTTAGAATACCACTCCCCTAGTTCAGTAGCACTAATTACACTCCCAAGGAATGCCATGTTGAGGTTGGGAACAATTTACCCTTTGCCATTTGGATCCAAGGTTTCATGAGGCAAAGAGAAAAACAGTTCATGCCTTCAGAGGACATTCCTTCTCCATGGATCCCAGTCTGGCTGCCTTGTTGGACAGGAAGGATTTCCATGCTATGCAAGTGGAGGTAACCAATGAGGGAAAGGGTGTGTTAGGCTGCAGGTTCAGACTGCAGGATATATGACGTTTGAATCCTGATTCTACGCTTTTGTCTCTTCATTTTGCTCTTGTCTTACTCATTTCTCTACTTCCAGCTACTTTGAAAGATTAAAACGTGAAATTAGAATAAAGGTGCTTTTTCTCATGATGCAAACTTTTCCATATAGTGTGAGACCCTGTAGTGGGGCAGCTGCCCCACTCCAAGGCAAAAGGGCTTAAGAGCAGCTGAGGGAGGCTGGCGAGGTAGTTGGCCCCAGGTGTGGCTGGCTTAATCAGGCCACAGCTGGCCTGGATCAAAGAGCTGTGGAGCCAGGAGACAGAGAAGTCTCACTCTAGACCTGGAGTGGGAAGGGCCTAGCTGCCTGGGAGCACAGGGTATCTGAAGCAGAGCAGGGCTGGGGAAGGGCAAGAGGAGCTGGGGAGCTCCAGCCTGGCAACTCCCCAGGCTGAGGCCTTGGTTAAGGCCTAAAGGAGTATGGGGGCTGCAGAGGTGCAGCCCAGGGTTAGGCAGAGGCAGCTGGTCCTACCCCCTTGCCAGTGATGAGTGGCCATTACAGACTGCAGTCTGCCCCAGTGAAAGGGGGCTAGATGATGACTGGCAGTAACCACTGAGGCGAGCTGGGGACAGAGGGTTGGGGGTTCCCCTAGGAGGGCAGACCCAAAGTAAGGGGGTACTGCTGGGGGCAGAACCCTGAGGAAAGGGGCACCGGGGTCCAGGAGGGACACAGGGCCTAAGGCAGGCGAGGTACTGGCCAGAAGGAGGTGCTCCAAAGCTGGAGCTGAGCTAATTCCCAAGATGACCTGCAGGAGGCGCTGCACCGGTGAGTCGTTGCTTTGCTACAGACCCCTTCCACTAACACCTACGCAGACGACCCAAAGATAGATGAACTCACAGAAGTGGGACGCATGTTGGGGGTACCTTTTACACATTGGTTCACTTGCTGGAAATGGGGATTAAAAGAAATATTACATATATGATAAGGTGTTGTAATCTCAATATGGTATTGTTACCAATGAAAATAAACATGAAGTTAATTATTGATTAAAGAGCAAGAGACTGTGAAATCCCAAATTAGAGTGGAAAAATGAAAGTTATATATGTTTGTTAGAAATACAGGCCATGGTGGCTAATCCTGAAAAGCTTATTTGATGTGATTTATTCTTTTCAGACGAGGAGTTTTGAAATAATACTTCACTCCAAAGATCTGGGTGTAGAATATGTGAGAGAAATAAAATATGTGACAATGCAGACCCAGTATAGATTTAATTATTTCTATTTCAAATGGAATTTCTTTTAATAAGCTTTAAAGTAGATTTCTGTTAAGCTATTTAAGGAGACAAGTTGTATAACCATTTACCCAGTTAGACTGTCAGGGTCTGTAAGTGAGTTTCTCTTGTCTGCAACATTTCTATCCATCATGTTGTCATCCTGACCTTATCCTTAAGAGAGGTCAGCGTGTTCCTGTTATCTTTGGGGAATGTGTTTGTACCATTCTTGATATCAGTGTGTTCTGGAACCATCCTTCTGGAAAGTGTTTGCACGAATGTCCTGTGCCTAGCACCTCTCAGGAATGTGTGTGTTTTTGCAATACTGGCCCTGTTCTGGCCAGGTTCTGTGAGCTTGCACGCGAGCAGAGTGTGACTTGTGCTCACAGCCAGACCTTTGCTTTATATCAGCAAAGCTTGACCACTACTTTGGTTCAAGCCTCAGTCCCCACACAAGGCCTTATGTCTCAGGCTCATTTCCTATTTCAACAGGCCAGAGGCCCCTGTGTTACAACATTAATTAATACTCATATTTCACCTCTATAGCCTACGTCTCTCTGATATATCCCTGGCTACACTCCCTTCTTCTTCTTTTTTTTTTTCTTTTTTTTTTTTGTCTCTCTCTACAGCTCCTGTGTCTCTTCTCTCTAAGCACCGACTGTCCCTCCATTTTCTTGCCCTTTTTTCTGTGCGGATGGGACCGAGCTTGTCTACACTTGAAATGCTCCCTTGACAGTGCTGCAGCTTCACTATAGATACTACCTATGCTGATGGGAGAGGTTCCTGTTGGCACAGGAAATCCCCCTCCCCAAGAGGTGGTAGCTACATTGACAGACCTCTGTCTACGCCAGGGATTAGGTCGGCGTAATTGTGTCACGCGGCGGGGGTGAGAAATCCACACCCCTGAGCGACGTAGCTGGCCTGACGTGACTTTTCCGTGTAGACCATCGATCTTTCTCTCCAGGACTCAAAGATTCCCCCTTCTCCTTCAACACTGACCATCATCCCAAGAAACACGGTGGGTGGGACTTTCAGCAGCCCCGAGGCACATTAGGCTCACAAACCCCACTGACCTTCCCTGGCATCTGAGCTCCTAAATTACTTAGGTGGTTTTGAAAATTCCCCTCCCATTCCCAGCTGGGTGGGGATATTTCTGACCCTACTAGTGTTGATCTACAGTATCTACGTGAATGGTGCACAGTGGAGTTTCCTTGGGACAGAGAGAGTGAATTGAGACTATTTTAGGGGTTGTATCAATGTATTGCCCTGAATAACCCTGTGGCTTTAGCCACTGCTGTGAACAGAATTTGAACCGGTCCAGGGACAATCCATTGGTTTTCCAGGCCAACACCTTAACCACTCAGCTATTGTTACCCAGAGTTTTCTGAAAGCAAAGCAATGGTAACTTACCTATTTCTCTCCAGGAAGCCAGGAATAAATCAATGGGGACAAAGCTCCTCTGTCTGCTAAATGATTCATGCAACCAAGTGCTTTTATCTGAAACTATTCTTTATTAGGTCTCAAGCACACACACATATATATGCTGTAGCAGTAGGTTCAGAGCATCCTAAACTTTTATATTTACCAAAGTCTAAGATGGTTTAGAGGAATCAGCAACCAGCCTTCCAGGGGTCCCCCTTCTGTCCAGCTGCTGAGGAATTTTGGTGTCAGATCCTTCCCCAAAGGAAAGCTTCTTTGGACTGCTCCAAAGCACACTTTCTAATTAAACTCTTCATAGATTTTCTCCAAACAAAGCACATAACTCACAACAGCCCCCAGAGGCGCCAACTCCGGGAGCACCCATGGGGGGGAATATGGTATCCCAGCAGTCCCTCTATCAGCATCTCCCTCTCCCCCAGCGCGTCCTGCCCACCCACGGGCCCCTCCAATCAGTGCTTCCCCCTCCCTCCCCACGTGCCACAATCAGATGTTTCGTGGTGTGCGGGAGGCTGGGACAGGGGTGGGAGTGGGAGGAGCGAAGATGCCGTGCGCTCAGGGGTGGGGGCGGGAAGAGGTGTGGCAGGGGCAGGTTGGGGGTGTGGCCTTGAGGGAAGGAGTGAATTGTGGGTGGGGCCTGGGGCAGAGCCGGGGGGTCGAGCATCCCCCGGCACAACGGAAAGTCAGCACCTGGAAGGCTAACCATTTCCCTAGTAACACCCAATAACAATTCATTATTCTCTTTGTCAGCAAAGCAGCTTCAGCAAAAAAACCTTACAAACACAGACCACCAAAATAGTCAGTTGTCCACATTCCCCCCTCCGTTCTCATGCATCTGTCCTTTCAGCGTATCTATCCCCATCAGTAAAACTGCAGCGTGCAGCTGTTTTCGTTCTATCTGCCTAACTTTAAGCAAGGCCAAATTTTTTGTAAGTGGTTTCAGAGTAACAGCCGTGTTAGTCTGTATCCGCAAAAAGAACGAGGAGTACTTGTGGCACCTCAGAGACTAACCGATTTATTTAGGCATAAGCTTTTGTGGGCTAAACCCCACCTCATCGGATGCATGCAGTGGAAAATACAGTAGGAAGTATATATATATACAGAGAACATGAAAAATGGGTGTTGCCATACCAACTTTAATGAGACTAATCAATTAAGGTTTGCTATTATCAGCAGGAGAAAAAAAAACTTTTGTCATGATAATCAGGATGGCTCATTTCAAAGAGTTGACAAGAAGGTCTATTCTCAGTGGTGGAAGAGGACAGGACAAGGAGTAATGGTCTCAAGTTGCAGTGGGGGAGGTTTAGGTTGGATATTAGGAAAAACTTTTTCACTAGGAGGGTGGTGAAACACTGGAATGCGTTGCCTAGGGAGGTGGTGGAATCTCCTTCCTTAGAAGTTTTTAAGGTCAGGCTTGACAAAGCCCTGGCTGGGATGTTTTAGTTGGGGATTGGTCCTGCTTTTGAGCAGGGGGTTGGACTAGATGACCTCCTGAGGTCCCTTCCAACCCTGATATTCTATGATTCTAAGGTGTGAATAACAGTAGGGGAGAAATTAGCATGGGGAAATAATTTTACTTTGTGTAATGACCCATCCACTCCCAGTCTTCATTCAAGCCTAATTTAATGGTGTCCAGTTTGCAAATTCATTCCAGTTCTGCAGTTGCTCGTTGGAGTCTGTTCTTGAAGTTTTTTTGTTGAAGAATTGCCACTTTTAGGTCTGTAATTGAGTGTCCAGGGAGGTGGTGAGTGGTGTCCTCGTTTCCAGGTTGGGGGTGGGGGAGGCGCTAAGTGTACAAGTTGGCTGTGAGTTATGTCAAATCCAGTTCTCTCTGAACAAAACCGCTGCCACCTTCCTAGCACCCCATGCCCCATAGCTCAGCCACAGCCCTGGCTGCTGGTCCTCTTGAGAGAGAGTGAAAGGCGCTGACGCAGCAGAGGAATCTTCCCTGGGGCTGCAGACCTGAGGCTTTAGGGGAGAGAGATTGTCTCGGAAATCAGAGTGTTGTAAACCATGCAGCCACCCCCTAAAACAGGGGCCTGCTCCAGCCCTGAGATGAGCTACCAGGATCCCCCCCACAGAGCAGGGTGCCCCAGATTACAGCCTCACAAACTGGTGTTTGAAACTAACTCCTGCTCTCCCTGCATCAGAACTGGGGGTGGAATCACCCCTCCATTGCTATAGGAGACGTGGGTATTGTGCCGTAGACCATACACCCATTCATGGCATCCGCATTTTTACAAGCAGCGCTGGGCGAAGCACAAAACCCTGAAAGGGGCTGGGCTATTTACACCATCACTTGAAATGTGCAGCTGGGAAACCAGCCTTTTGTACCAGGCAGTTCAGGGTCAGTCTCCATTCCCTGTATAGCCCATGGGGCTTTTTATACACTGTGTTTGTTACAAGTGAAATCAATCCCACAGGCCCCTTTCATCAGCCCGAGAAATTCATTTAAACTTATGTTTGGCTCCCAGAGAAATAAACAAATGTGTCTGGGAACAGAGGGGAGCCGAGGTCAATCCCTTGTTTTAATTATCCTGCAAACCAGGAGCTTCTTGCTTTGCATTTCTAACATTGCGGCTCCATCGTGTGGCCATTCGGTGTCAGTCCTTTTACTAAAAAATGTGGTTGTTTTTTTTCATATAAACAATATTTTCCTCCTAGAGACACCGAAGCAGATTAATTTGCAAAGGGCCGGTGATCCTGAGGCAGTGCTGGAGGGAGAAGGGAACATTTTTAGCATTACTAACGTAACCCTCACATACGCAGAGAAAAATAAAAACAATTCTTTGAGCTACCCACACACTTCACAGAATGAAATAAATACCTTTTTGTGCAAGGAGAAGGGTGCATTTAAATAATTCTAGAAATATGTTCTGGGCAATGCATGAAAGTCATTGCAATGAACAAGCTGTTTGATATAGTTCATGTAATACATAAGATTTAAAGAAGTTAAGAAAAATGTGGTTATAAATTAATGTGCTGTGCCTTTTACACCCACACAAAGAATAAACTGAATTGTTTGAGCTACCAATGTTTCCTCATTTGCACAGTATTTTAGTTCTGAATTGTTTTAATTTGCTTATTTTCGTGCAACTCATAATGGGGATAAGAGTACACTGGAGTCAGCGAAATTACAACAGTGGGGGATTAGTCTCATTATTTGTCACTAACAAAAGGTTTTGTTAACACAGAATTAAGGTTGCCCGTGAGTATCTCGAACCCTTTCAGAATGTGGAGTTCAGCAAAACTCAAACCGTGGAAAAGCACAGAATACAAAGTGAAGGTACATGTCCACATAACCTTAACTCTGCCCTCTTGGAGTGATTCCCTTATAACACTTGAGAACAAAGAAAGGTTTGTGGACAAATTACAGCTACTTCCCAAGAGTTTGTTTCTTTAGTAATTGATTGATCCTGCCCCCATTAAGAATAGCTGATTTTATGCACAGTAACTTAACATTTCCATTATGTTGGGGTCTGGCATTTCAACTGACTGGTTTTATCTCAGCATATTTAAAGGCTAAACTACTGCATAAAAGCTTCTTTATTCTAGGGTCTATAAACAGGCCACTCCCCCACCTACTTCAAGGGGATGGTATTTTCCTGACCCGAGGGGAACTTAAATAAAATGCCCAAAATCACAGAGTACTTAGGAGAAAATCAAGGGGCAGGGGAACCTAGCTGATTCTACACAAGTGTTCACTGAGACCAGAAAGCGAGACTAGAGAAGTAAGACTGTGCAATTAACTATCCGGTGTTAGAGAGCTTATTCCTTCACTCTCCCACTTCCCTGGTCCTTCTCGCATGAACAGAGAGCAACAATACCCGAAGTCCGAAGGTGCAAACAATTCGATGTTTATTGGGGTGAACTTCCAGCAAGCTTAAATACAAGTTCCTTTTTCCTTATTTTTGAATTCCAACTTACTTCCTGTTTGCCCCTAATTTATATAGTAATATTCTTAGCTATACCTTAACCAATCATTCTACTGAAATTTAACTAACCAATCCTAACATATTGTAACATGATTACCTAACCAATTATATCCCACCACCTTAATTAGTTTACACCCAGCAAAATTAATTATACAGCAGACAGAAACAATCACAGAACCAGACAGAGACCATGCCAATAAACAATAGCAAAGTGGGAACTATAAGACAAAACAATACAGAAGTGAGGATTTCACAACGACATCTATAAAGACATAAGAGTTTCCCAGCTGTGTCTACTGATAAGTGAGTTCTTACCAGACAGAAAACTATCAACCTAAATTTCCTTTTACATCTTCTAGACACTTCCCTTTCTCTGGAGGCGATAGGCACTATCAGGACAGGATTGTATCCTAACAGCCCAATAGCACCTTCTTTCAGTGTGATTGGTTTGGGATGTGAGGAGGTGACTGGTCGCTTCCCAGCTTATGGCTGCCTCTGTCCCTTAGCCAAAGACCTTAGTCCAAGAACAGGGCCTCAGACTGTCACAGTAAGAGAAGGCCCTTACACTGGCAGACAGTGATTTTGATTCTTTCTTTTATACCTCTATAACTAGCCAAGTGATAAGAATACACCTAAATTCTTAAAGTACAGGCCTTTGCAGACAGGCCTGAATATCTATATCCTAACATCCGGTACTACACAAACCCTGCAATTAGTTAGATGCAGACACGCCCAGCTCTGTGGTTGGTAAAGTTACAGAAACTCTGCTGCTGATTATGAAACAGAATCACATGATCTTTAAACAGCTGCCCTTTCAATGCCTCTGAAAGTTACAAAAAACAAGGATCTGCGTTCAAGGAAGGTGGCCATTTCTTAGAGCCTCAATTTATAGTGTGTGCACAAAGCAAGGTTTGAACGTGTAACAGTTTGGTAAAGCTTGGCTATTTGATTTTTCTAACAGGCTCCTGCCCACCTCCAGCAGAGTTTTCAGTCGCATGCTATGGCATCTTACTTTCCACGTGTAACGCAAACTAGCCCATTCCTCCCCGTATTCTATCTGTGACCTGATCTGGGAATGAGGCAGAGTGCTGGGAAATTATCACAATAGGAAGGAATTAAAAACAGGGATTAATCAAAGCTGAGATGCAGACACAGTCTATTGTACAGCTGGTGAAGTGACAGGGACACACTCCCGCCAGGGCTGGTTCTGACTTTCCGATCAAAGAGAACGAGTTCATGTAGGACCTATGGACAGCCGCCCTGTCAGCGCATCACCCGACAGGTGTGTCACAAAACACAGCCCTTCCCCTCTGGAAGAGAAACACTCCCTGAGGTCACCGCCTCCCTTCACTCTCCGTGGGGCTGTTTGCCTGAGGGACCTGGCTCTCTCTGGGAGGCCCATGGTGATTCTTACAAGAGCCGTTGGGGGGCAGGAGTTATCCCCATGGAAATCTCTTCACTTCTTTCTCAGGGCCACCTTCTTAGCCCTGGCTTTGGGGTTGGCTTAAGCCTGGCTCTCGCCTAACTTGGTTTTAGGTGGGATGTTGACCACCTTCTGGGTTTGGCAGCTTAGACCTTTTCTCTGCCATTTTGGTCCCTGCTGCAGCCACCACTTTCTTAGGGCTATTCAACGAATGGCTACGCAGGTGGTGTCGGAGAGAAGGCTTTGGATTCTTTGATTCAAAACCTAGGCTGGCTAACCTAGTGAGGAGGGCTTTCAACTAGGTTCACCGGGGGAAGGAGACCAAAGCCTCCTAATTCATATTAGTGGGGGAAGCAAAAGTGGATGGGAATCTGGGAGGCAGTGACCATGAGTTGGTTGAGTTCAGGATCCTGACACAGGGAAGAAAGGTAAGCAGCAGGATACGGACCCTGGACTTCAGGAAAGCAGACTTCGACTCCCTCAGGGAACGGATGGGTAGGATCCCCTGGGGGACTAACATGAAGGGGAAAGGAGTCCAGCAGAGCTGGCTGTATTTCAAGGAATCCCTGTTGAGGTTACAGGGACAAACCATCCCGATATGTCGAAAGAATAGTAAATATGGCAGGCGACCAGCTTGGCTTAACGGTGAAATCCTAGCGGATCTTAAGCATAAAAAAGAAGCTTACAAGAAGTGGAAGGTTGGACATATGACCAGGGAAGTGTATAAAAATATTGCTCGGGCATGTAGGAATGAAATTAGGAGGGCCAAATCGCACCTGGAGCTGCAGCTAGCAAGAGATGTTAAGAGTAACAAGAAGGGTTTCTTCAGGTATGTTGGCAACAAGAAGAAAGCCAAGGAAAGTGTGGGCCCCTTAATGAATGAGGGAGACAACCTAGCGACAGAGGATGTGGAAAAAGCTAATGTACTCAATGCTTTTTTTGCCTCTGTCTTCACGAACAAGGTCAGCTCCCAGACTGCTGTGCTGGGCATCACAACATGGGGAATAGATGGCCAGCCCTCTGTGGAGAAAGAGGTGGTTAGGGACTATTTAGAAAAGCTGGACGTGCACAAGTCCATGGGGCCGGACGAGTTGCATCCGAGAGTGCTGAAGGAACTGGCGGCTGTGATTGCAGAGCCATTGGCCATTATCTTTGAAAACTCGTGGCGAACGGGGGAAGTCCTGGATGACTGGAAAAAGGCTAATGTAGTGCCAATCTTTAAAAAAGGGAAGAAGGAAGATCCTGGGAACTACAGGCCAGTCAGCCTCACTTCAGTCCCTGGAAAAATCATGGAGCAGGTCCTCAAAGAATCGATCCTGAAGCACTTACATGAGAGGAAAGTGATCAGGAACAGCCAGCATGGATTCACCAAGGGAAGGTCATGCCTGACTAATCTAATAGCCTTCTATGATGAGATTACTGGTTCTGTGGATGAGGGGAAAGCAGTGGATGTATTGTTTCTTGACTTTAGCAAAGCTTTTGACACGGTCTCCCACAGTATTCTTGTCAGCAAGTTAAAGAAGTATGGGCTGGATGAATGCACTATAAGGTGGGTAGAAAGCTGGCTAGATTGTCGGGCTCAACGGGTAGTGATCAATGGCTCCATGTCTAGTTGGCAGCCGGTGTCAAGTGGAGTGCCCCAGGGGTCGGTCCTGGGGCCGGTTTTGTTCAATATCTTCATAAATGATCTGGAGGATGGTGTGGATTGCATTCTCAGCAAATTTGCGGATGATACTAAACTGGGAGGAGTGGTAGATACGCTGGAGGGGAGGGATAGGATACAGAGGGACCTAGACAAATTGGAGGATTGGGCCAAAAGAAATCTGATGAGGTTCAATAAGGATAAGTGCAGGGTCCTGCACTTAGGATGGAAGGACCCAATGCACCGCTACAGACTAGGGACCGAATGGCTAGGCAGCAGTTCTGTGGAAAAGGACCTAGGGGTGACAGTGGACGAGAAGCTGGATCTGAGTCAGCAGTGTGCCCTTGTTGCCAAGAAGGCCAATGGCATTTTGGGATGTATAAGTAGGGGCATAGCGAGCAGATCGAGGGATGTGATCGTCCCCCTCTATTTGACATGGGTGAGGCCTCATCTGGAGTACTGTGTCCAGTTTGGGGCCCCACACTACAAGAAGGATGTGGATAAATTGGAGAGAGTCCAGCGAAGGGCAACAAAAATGATTAGGGGTCTGGAACACATGACTTATGAGGAGAGGCTGAGGGAACTGGGATTGTTTAGTCTGCAGAAGAGAAGAATGAGGGGGGATTTGATAGCTGCTTTCAACTACCTGAGAGGGGGTTCCAGAGAGGATGGTTCTAGACTATTCTCAGTGGTGGAAGAGGACAGGACAAGGAGTAATGGTCTCAAGTTGCAGTGGGGGAGGTTTAGGTTGGATATTAGGAAAAACTTTTTCACTAGGAGGGTGGTGAAACACTGGAATGCGTTGCCTAGGGAGGTGGTGGAATCTCCTTCCTTAGAAGTTTTTAAGGTCAGGTTTGACAAAGCCTTGGCTGGGATGATTTAATTGGGGATGGGTCCTGCTTTTGAGCTGGGGGTTGGACTAGATGACCTCCTGAGGTCCCTTCCAATCCTGATATTCTATGATTCTATGATTCTATTCCTGGCCCTGGGCATGATGGCCTTTCTGGGGATCCTGGCAGCTCTGACCAGTTTCTTGGTGGCTATTTCCCTGCTCAGAGCCACTGGCTTCTTCTCATGCCTTGTCCTGGGGGCCCAGATGCTGCTGGATGAATATGAAGGAGCCAGCGTGCACCAAGCTGCCTTTGCTCGTCAGACTTCTGAGCCCCAATTGTGTGTGGTTCTTGTTCTTCTGCACATCACAGCCCGTGGTGACCAAGGAGCTGCCAAATGTGCATTCATATTATACCTTTGTTTAATCGATGAAAACATAAGCTAGAGACTTAATGAGACATTCCCCAGGGTACAACCTGGACCACTGAACTGCTGTGTTCCCCTATCTCTCCAACCCACTGCTTTGCTGGTGAACAGCAAACCCCTTCAGGCTCTGTTCACATAGCCACAAGCATGCAAAGTGACTCCCAGCTGAGTTACATGAATGCTTTCCCAGCCACTCATGACTTATATAAAGGGTGATGCCCCCAAATTCTTAGTCCCAGCCTTGCACCTCGGAAATGTGAATCTTGCTCTGGCCAGCAGACTACTGACCAAAGCAAGCTCGTTAATAGTTCGTCATTTCATCAAAGGAAATGATAGTGCCCCAGCCTTTGTTAATCTGAGTTGCGATTCCCCACACACTTCAACCAAAGCACACTGGTTTAGCTAGAACAATAAAAACAAGTTTATTAACTGGGAAAAGATATAATCACTTCAAATCTTAGTGATAAAGGCCTAAAAGTCCGAGCTGGTTACAAAAGAAATAAGAAAAGATAAAACCGCAATCTGATTCCTAAACTTTACCGAGATAAATAAGATTTGAAAGCAAAAAGGTTCTTGCACCCAAAAACTTTCATTCTTTCATGCTAACTGAAAAGCCTTCCCGCTAGGACCACCCCCTCCCCCAACCAGTTCAATGATGCTCCTATTGTCTTTCAAGTGATTTTGTTGCCATGAGTCGAGATGGGGGAGGAGAGGTAATGCAGAGGTAACTGTCTGTTATTCCCCCCCACCCCCGTTTTGAGAATCCCCCCCGCCCCCGCGCACTGATACGGGAGATTCAAAACAGTCCCCTGGGTAGGGGAGATTCAAAGCATCTTTTGGATGAATTGTAAATGTCTTGTTCACACCCATGGGTGGCGAGTTCTATGGGCCTGTGGTACCTGGGCACCAGGGATATTCCTGGCCTGGGGCCCGGCTCCAGCACCGTCTGAGGCTGGGTCTCTCCCTCAGCCCTGCCTTCTGCCCTGGGCGCCCCCGTCCGCACGTCCCCTGGGCCATTTAAAACAGCCCGGGGCCCCCACCCACCACCAGCAGCACAGTGGAGCTGAGCGGCTCCCTGCCTGCTTGCTCCTTGTAGCTGCCGGCCCCTCCCTGTGGCCCCTGGGTGGGGTGGGTCTGTGTCCTGCCCCAAGTGCCCCTGCGGCCAATGGGAAGCTGTGGGGGTAGCAGCGTGCGGAGGCCCCCCCTGGCCTGCTCCGCCTAGGATCCCCGGGTAAGCACCACACCTCCCCACACCCTCCCAGAACCTGCACCCCCACCCCTTTCCCACACACCCACTCCTGCCCCCAAGCTCCCTGCCAGAGCCTGCACCTTCACCCCCTCCGACACCCACACCCCTTGCCCCAGCACACAGCCTACACCCAAACTCCATCCCAGAGCCTGCATTCCCAGGCCCTCTCCCCCACCCAAACTCCCTCCCAGAGCCTTAGGCAGTTGTGGGGGAATAGTTTGCGGGGGTGGTTTCTGGGCACCACCAAAATTTCTACAAACCTGCCGCCCCGTTCACACCTTCTGGGCACATGAAGTTTGAGATATCTTCAGGGATGACATGCAAATCCGTTGCTTACAGTCCCCCGATGATGAATGGTCACTGCAGTAACTAATAGTTTTCCAACCCCTGTGGTCAGTCCTTTGTTGACACTGAGGAGTCAGAATTACAACATACTTCAGTAACAAACATATTGTAAAATCTCATAGCTTCACATACAATGTCGGTGGACACATTTTAACAGGAACATGATCTTCAATAGATCATGCATTTTCAAATGATACCTCACAAGGCATACTTTGTACAAAACATATCATAACCATATAACAGTGGTGAACATGGGGGTTCAGGCTCTTACGTGGGGGTACAGAGTGTCACACTTAGAGAATTGGATCTGATTTCAGCTGATCGACAGGTTTGCTAGGTTTTTAGACATTATACAAGCCCCGGTCCACGCGCCATTCAGTGGAACTGCTGAACATACTAGAGATGGATATGAAAATATATTTACATTAAAAATAAAATGCAACTCTTAAGGGAGCACCTGGATTTGAACCAGGGACCTCTTGATCTGCAGTCAAATGCTCTACCACTGAGCTATACTCCCTGTGACACCATCATATTGGAGCCAGTCATCTTGAGGATTATGAAGGACACACCCTATTTCAAAGAGTTCCTCTTATGTTCCCAGCCATGGGTGGTTTAAAAATGGGGGTTTATTAAACATTATACGTGCATGTAAACACCACACCTCACACAATCCCCACACCTGCTCGGTCTCACTGGACCACAATTACTGCTTACCTGGGACCACACCCTGCTCCCCAGCTCTGGGCAATTTAACCTCTCCAGCATTGCTCCAAAACCTTAAAGGCACAGGGCACGTGTAAATAGAACCCCTTACTCCCCATAGCATTAATTAAGGAACTCCCAGATACTGGCATTCTGACCCGAAACACAGAGCTCCCAGACTCTGGTTTAGAAACACAGAGCTCCTGTGCCCTGCAGCAGACTGAGGCACAAGCAGCGAGCAGGGCCCATAATGCATGGGTCCCTTTTTTATATTTTGCACAATTGTGGTTCAGCGGGCCAATTCTTGTCTCCCATCCAGCAGGCCTGGGCTTAATTCACAGCCAATGCCGAGCTGAGTTTTCTGAGCAAAGGCTGAAGGAACGGGGTATGTTTAGTTTGGAAAAGGGGTGATGAAGGGGGGAACATGATAACGGTCTTCAAATACTTGAAAGGCTGCCATAAAAAAGATGGAGAAAAGTTGTATTGACTTTATCCCTTAGCTCTCACTGCCTAGAGTCAGAGGGCTGCTTGAAGGATGGGGTGCACTCACCCCACACTGGACGGCGTCCCCCCACCCCGTCACAGGGAGCCAAATTTTATTGTAGACACACGCACAAAAGTTGCCTTGTATTGACATAGCCCTGCAGCGTAGATCAGGGGAGAGTATGTGTGTGCAGCTGAAGGGGGAAAAGCATCTTCCCAAGACTGCCATTTCTGCTCCTTCTGCTGAGTCCCCGGGGCAGGAGACCCCTCAGGAAAGTCTCCTTTGCAAGGCATCAATAATAAAATTGTTGAAAGTTCAGAATCAACCTGGCCTGACATCAGAATTCCAATGCCCTAACCCGGAGCTAACACGAATGGTCTGGCATATTGAATGCAATGCTCAGTGCTAGGCTGCAGCTCATTTGCAACAGCATTTCACAAGGAGAGGAAGACCGGCTAATTGTATGATTATTTACTAGCTTGGGGTTCATTTCCTATTCAGTTCACACAAAAAGTGCCTGATTTCCCAGCTCATTCCAACGTACCGACCTGTGGCTGGAGCTCCCCTCTGCCCCTTGTTACCAGCCTGGGCTGGAATGTTTCACATGGACACTGTCCGGAGGAGACATAGGCGTAGGTGCCGACTCCCACTAACTGTGGTTCGCCGCTCCAGGCCAATGGGGGCTGGGAGAAGCGGCGCAGGCCGAGGGATGTGCTGGCCGCCCTTCCTGCAGTCCCCATTGGCCTGAAGCGGCGAACTGGGGCCAGTGGGAGCCACAATGGGCCGAACCTGCGGACGCGGCAGGTAAACAAACTGGCCCGGCCCGCTAGGGGCTTTCCCTGAACAAGCGGTGCCCCTAGTTTGAAAACCACTGGTGTAAGGAATACATAATCTGTAATATCCCTGACTGGGGGTAAAAGATTAACGGGTCACAGTACAGACATTGAGCTATGAGGGTATGTTGTTCAGATAATGGTTATGTTCAGGTGTGGAGTATAATGCGGGGATACGACGATGAGGATGGATTGACCCTCATTTGGTGAAATTTAACGTTCAGTGAGTTTATGGTTCCAGTTCATATGATCCAACGGGAAAAGTCTCTCGATCCCTTTCTTGTAGTCGATGCACGATGTCGCTACTGCTCACACCTGCTGGTACTGTCAGTGGCCAGTGATTTGTTCGATGTAGATGTCCCTGGGCCATCAGACGGTATCTGAGACCATGAGGCGCCGCATCAGCTGTGTGTAGCGGCGAGCAATCATAGAATATCAGGGTTGGAAGGGACCTCAGAAGGTCATCTAGTCCAATCCCCTGCTCAAAGCAGGACCAATCCCCAACTAAAACATCCCAGCCAGGGCTTTGTCACGCCTGACTTTAAAAATATCTAAGGAAGGAGATTCCGCCACCTCCCTAGGTAATGCATTCTAGTGCTTCACCACCCTCCTCGTGAAAATGTTTTTCCTAATATCCAACCTAAACCTCCCCCACTGCAACTTGAGACCATTACTCCTCGTTCTGTCATCAGCTACCACTGAGAACAGTCTAGATCCATCCTCTTTGGAACCCCCTTTCAGGGAGTTGAAAGCAGCTATCAAATCCCCCCTCATTCTTCTCTTCCGCAGACTAAACAATCCCAGTTCCCTCAGCCTCTCCTCGTAAGTCATGTGCTCCAGTCCCCTCATCATTTTTGTTGCCCTCCGCTGGATGTTTTCCAATTTTTCCACATCCTTCTTGTAGTGTGGGGCCCAAAACTGGACACAGTACTCCAGATGAGGCCTCACCAATATCGAATAGAGGGGAACGATCACGTCCCTCAGTCTGCTGGCAATGCCCCTACTTATACATCCCAAAATGCCATTGGCCTTCTTGGCAACAAGGGCACACTGCTGACTCATATCCAGCTTCTCGTCCACTGTAACCCCTAGGTCCTTTTCTGCAGAACTGCTGCTGAGCCATTCGGTTCCTGGTCTGTAGCGGTGCATTGGATTCTTCCGTCCTAAGTGCAGGACTCTGCACTTGTCCTTGTTGAACCTCATCAGATTTCTTTTGGCCCAATCCTCTAATTTGTGTAGGGCCCTCTGTATCCTAACCCTACCCTCCAGCGTATCTACCTCTCCTCCCAATTTAGTGTCATCTGCAAACTTGTTGAGGGTGCAATCCACACCATCCTCCAGATCATTTATGAAGATATTGAACAAAACCGGCCCCAGGACCGACCCTCTGGGCACTCCACTTGATACCGGCTGCCAACTAGACATGGAGCCATTGATCACCACCCGTTGAGCCCGACAATCTAGACAACTTTCTATCCACCTTATAGTCCATTCATCCAGCCCATACTTCTTTAACTTGCTGGCAAAAATACTGTGGGAGACCATGTCAAAAGCTTTGCTAAAGTCAAGGAACAACACGTCCACCGCTTTTCCCTCATCCACAGAGCCAGTTATCTCGTCATAGAAGGCAATTAGATTAGTCAGGCATGACTTGCCCTTGGTGAATCCATGCTGTTCCTGATCACTTTCCTCTCCTCTAAATGCTTCAGAATTGATTCCTTGAGGACCTGCTCCATGATTTTTCCAGGGACTGAGGTGAGGCTGACTGGCCTGTAGTTCCCAGGATCCTCCTTCTTCCCTTTTTTAAAGATGGGCACTACATTAGCCTTTTTCCAGTCGTCCGGGACTTCCCCGGATCGCCATGAGTTTTCAAAGATAATGGCCAATGGCTCTGCAATCACATCCGCCAACTCCTTTAGCACTCTTGGATGCAGCGCATCTGGCCCCATGGACTTGTGCTCATCCAGCTTTTCTAAATAGTCCCGAATCACTTCTTTCTCCACAGAGGGCTGGTCACCTTCTCCCCATGCTGTGCTGCCCAGTGCAGTAGTCTGGGAGCTGACCTTGTTCATGAAGACAGAGGCAAAAAAGCATTGAGTACATTAGCTTTTTCCACATCCTCTGTCACTCGGTTGCCTCCCTCATTCAGTAAGGGGCCCACACTTTCCCTGACCACCTTCTTGTTGCCAACATACCTGAAGAAACCCTTCTTGTTACTTTTAACATCTCTTGCTAGCTGCAACTCCAGGTGTGATTTGGCCTCCTGATTTCACTCCTGCAACCCCGAGCAATATTTTTATACTCTTCCCTGGTCATTTGTCCAGTCTTCCACTTCTTGTAAGCTTCTTTTTTGTGTTCAAGATCAGCAAGGATCTCACTGTTAAGCCAAGCTGGTCGCCTGCCATATTTACTATTCTTTCTACACAGCGGGATGGTTTGTCCCTGTAACCTCAATAAGGATTCTTTAAAATACAGCCAGCTCTCCTGGACTCCTTTCCCCCTCATGTTATTCTCCCAGGGGATCCTGCCCATCTGTTCTCTGAGGGAGTCAAAGTCTGCTTTTTTGAAGTCCTGGGTCTATATTCTGCTGCTCCCCTTTCTTCCCTGTGTCAGGATCCTGAACTCGACCATCTCATGGTCACTGCCTCCCAGGTTCCCATCCACTTTTGCTTCCCCTACTAATTCTTCCCGGTTTGTGAGCAGCAGGTCAAGAAGAGCTCTGCCCCGAGTTGGTTCCTCCAGCACTTGCACCAGGAAATTGTCCCCTCCGCTTTCCAAAAACTTCCTGGATTGTCTGTGCACCGCTGTATTGCTCTCCCAGCAGATGTCCGGGTGATTGAAGTCTCCCATGAGACTGCCCACAGGGCCGCAGCACACATGAAGAACAATATGGCCAGACACAGAGATGAACAGAATTTGTTGGGAGCCGTCAGCGGGGTTTTAGGAAGGGGGGATCAGCCTCACCAAGCGGCTGGAATTGTCTGGGGGGGTCGACAAGCTGGGGACCGAGGGGACCCCGTCGACTCAGATTTTCAGAAACCCTCGGACAAGGGCCCTCCCCAAAGGCTCTTAGGCAAACTAAGTTGCCCGGGGGTTGCCTCCCTGAGCACCCCGGGCCCCAGCAGCCCCCGGCCCGTGTCCCGCCCCCCAGGGCGCAGCACCCGGGGCAGGTGCGGGGTCCGGGGCGCCCCAGAGTGGCCCAGACTCTCGGGGCAGCTCTTACCAGAGCCCAGCTCCCGCTCCTGGCTGGGGGGCGGGGCCACGGGAAAGGGGAGGAGCAAGGGGCGGGGCCTTGGCAGAGGGGAGGGCAGGGGGCGGGGCCAGGGAAGGAGCAGGGGGCGGGGCCACGGGAAAGGGGAGGAGCAGGGGGCGGGGCCAGGGGAGGAGCAGGGGGCGTGGGTTTTGGGAAAGGGGAGGAGCAGGGGGCGGAGCCACAGGGAAAGGGGAGGAGCAGGGGCGGAGCGGGGGGGCCGTCGCTCCTGTGGTTTGTGTGCTCAGTAGCGTCACTAGCGGGAGGGGCCGAACCCCCTCCCCCCCTCCCCCCCCGCACCAGTCGTCGCTGCGCACCGCGCATGCGCCGCGCCCGCCGGGAGCCGGTGGAGACTCCATCTCCCAGCAGGCCCGGCGCGCCGCAGTTTCCGGGCATGCGCAGCTGGCGTCGGGGGGAGGGGGCTGTTTCCCCGCCCCTCGTCCTGCGTCCGCGGAGGGAGCCGGGCCCGGGGACCGACAGCGGGTGAGTGCGGGGAGGGCCGGGACTCCCCCGCCCCGCGGAGCCTGGCCCGCCATGGAGCCTCCCTCCCCCCCCCCCCCCGTACCGCGTATGACAGGCCCCGCCCCCATTCCCAGCGCCGCGTTCCGCCCCCGCCCGTTGTATCCGGTAACGGCCCCGCGCCCCTCCCCCCCCGCCCGTTGTATCCGTTAACGGCCCCGCGCCCCTCCCCCCGCCCGTTCTATCCGTTAACGGCCCCGCGCCCCTCCCCCCCGCCCGTTCTATCCGTTAACGGCCCCGCGCCCCTCCCCCCGCCCGTTGTATCCGTTAACGGCCCCGCGCCCCTCCCCCCCCGCCCGTTGTATCCGTTAACGGCCCCGCGCCCCTCCCCCCCGCCCGTTCAATCCGTTAACGGCCCCGCGCCCCTCCCCCCCCGCCCGTTCTATCCGTTAACGGCCCCGCGCCCCTCCCCCCCCGCCCGTTCTATCCGTTAACGGCCCCGCGCCCCTCCCCCCCCGCCCGTTCTATCCGTTAACGGCCCCGCGCCCCTCCCCCCCCGCCCGTTCTATCCGTTAACGGCCCCGCGCCCCTCCCCCCCGCCCGTTCTGTCCGTTAACGGCCCCGCGCCCCTCCCCCCCGCCCGTTCTATCCGGTAACGGCCCCGCGCCCCTCCCCCCCGCCCGTTCTATCCGGTAACGGCCCCGCGCCCCTCCCCCCCCGCCCGTTCTATCCGGTAACGGCCCCGCGCCCCTCCCCCCCCGCCCGTTCTATCCGGTAACGGCCCCGCGCCCCTCCCCCCCCCGCCCGTTCTATCCGGTAACGGCCCCGCGCCCCTCCCCCCCCGCCCGTTCTATCCGGTAACGGCCCCGCGCCCCTCCCCCCCCGCCCGTTCTATCCGGTAACGGCCCCGCGCCCCTCCCCCCCCGCCCGTTCTATCCGGTAACGGCCCCGCGCCCCTCCCCCCCCGCCCGTTCTATCCGGTAACGGCCCCGCGCCCCTCCCCCCCCGCCCGTTCTATCCGGTAACGGCCCCGCGCCCCTCCCCCCCCGCCCGTTCTATCCGGTAACGGCCCCGCGCCCCTCCCCCCCGCCCGTTCTATCCGGTAACGGCCCCGCGCCCCTCCCCCCCCCGCCCGTTCTATCCGGTAACGGCCCCGCGCCCCTCCCCCCCCCGCCCGTTCTATCCGGTAACGGCCCCGCGCCCCTCCCCCCCCGCCCGTTCTATCCGGTAACGGCCCCGCGCCCCTCCCCCCCCCGCCCGTTCTATTCGGTAACGGCCCCGCGCCCCTCCCCCCCCCGCCCGTTCTATTCGGTAACGGCCCCGCGCCCCTCCCCCCCCCGCCCGTTCTATTCGGTAACGGCCCCGCGCCCCTCCCCCCCCCGCCCGTTCTATCCGGTAACGGCCCCGCGCCCCTCCCCCCGCCCGTGGCTGGTCCCCGAGGCGCCGGCGGGCGGGGGAGCCGGCGCGGGGCGGGCGGGGGCGGGGGCGCGGCCTCGGGGAAGCGCTGGGCGGGGGCGGGGCCGTGACCCTGCGCCACGGGGTCCCGGGGTCCCGGGGCCGGAGCCTTCGCCGCCCCGGGCAGCGGCTCCCTGTTGCGAGCCCCCCGGGGAGCCGCCTGCGCGCCCGGCTCCTGCCGGCTCTGCCCGGGGAGCGAGAGACTGGGCCGGGCTGGGGCCCGCCCTGGGCCTGCCGGGAGGGGACGTGGCGGATTTCGGCGCCTCTCCCCAGGGCAGGGATTGCGGGGGGGGGTGAAATCTCCTCTGCTCCCCCCCCCCCCCCCAAACCTGGCAACAGCCTTCTCCCCTTTTCTCCACCTGGGCGGTGTGGAGAGGAAATCCGTGTAAACTCCCTGTGTTCTCCCAAGCTGTGGGCTAGTTCTCTCTCCGCCTCAGGTTTTTCCCTATGTTCTCTCCACTGTCAGTTCACAGTCTCCTCAGACTTGGGGAGTTTTCCCACCCATTTTACCTGCCGCAGTTTCTCGTTGTGTAGGTGGGAAACTGTTGCCCTGAGCCCTTGTGGGATAGCTGCCGGAGACCTGGTAGGGTGACGCGGCGTTTGCACGTACACTGCCTTGACCTCCGTACAAAGAACTGACCCTGGCTCAACATCGCTTGGGAAGCTGGTCTTACCGGGTTGGCATAATGGACCGTTTACATTGGTCGGAGACAAACTGAAGTGCAGAGACACACGCAACTAAGTCAATACAATGCAGCTTACGCTGACCTAACGTAGACCTGGTCTTCGTAGCGTAGACCTGGTCTTCGTAGCGTAGACCTGGTCTTCGTAGCGTAGACCTGGTCTTCGTAGCGTAGACCTGGTCTTCGTAGCGTAGACCTGGCCCGTGAGGGTTTAATCCTGGTGGGAAGACCTACCTCTAATAAAATCACTGTTTTCCAGAATGTCAGTTTCCAGGGACAAAAGTCTGGTGGATGGGACTCTGTGTGTGAAATGGATAAAAGCCCCTTCTGAAATCTCTCCAATTGCTCTCTTTGGCCCGACAGGCTATAGAATAACGTCCATGTTTTGCTCCGGATCATCCCATCCTTCCAGGGGAAAGACAATGGCTGCAGCAGAGTTATCTGAGGTATGGGATTATCACGGACATGGTTGGTGGGCTGTAGCTGGAGGGAGATGGTCAATAAATGTACAGGAGGGTGGGAGCTGCTGGAGGTGGGAGAGGGCAGGAAATACCCAGGGTGGGGAAAGGGAGGGGACAAACTTGGGACAAAGCTGCCAGAATGAGTTCGGATTAGGCCCCACACTGAAGGAGCAGAATCCTTGGGTTTGGGTGTGGAACTTTCCCCTGTTTGTGGAACAGGAAATAACCCCCTTGCCGGGGCTGCAAAAACTTCCCTGACTCCCAGTACTGCAACCCCAACCAACTGACACAGTTCATTATTTGCCACTCTCTCAAACTTTGTGTCATCTGCAAACTTCATCAGTGATATTATGTTCTCTTCCAAGTCATTGATAAGCAAGTTAAATAGCAGAGGGCCAATAACTGATCCCCGTGGGACCCCAATAGAAACACGCCCACTTGACCATTTAGAGTTACATTTTGAAATGTATCAGCTGGTTTTGAATCTAGTTAATGTATATCACGTTAATTTTGTATTGTTGTTGTACTTTAAGTATCCTGCTGTACCAGGTCAAATACCTTAGAGAAATCAAAGTATATTACATTAACGCTATTGTTTTATCAGCCAAACTTCTGATCTCCTTTAAAAAAAACAAAAATCCAATTAGTTTGTGAGGATCTGTTTTCCCTAAATTTATGTTGATTGGCATGAATTACCCTCTTTTAATTGTTTATTAATATTTCGCCCTTCCTCCTCCCCCCACCCCCGCCAATATTATCTTGCCCAGGTTCGATGTCAAGCCTATTATCCTGGTCATCCCTTTTACAATTTTTTTAAATATAGGGGCAACTTTAGCTTTCTTCCAGTCTTCTGGAGTTTCCACGGTGTTCCAAGAGCTATTGAAAAGCAGCATTAATGGTCCGGAGAGCTCCTCAGCCTGCTTTCTTAAAATTCTTGAATGGAAGATATCTTCAACTGCTGTTTTTAAAAATGTCTGATGTTAGTAGCTTCTATTTAACATCCTCAAGAGTTATGATTTAAATGAAAAGAATGTTGTTGTCGTCATAAATATACTACAACATCATTTGCTTGTTTTCCCCAAATCCAGGAGAGAAATAGTCACTGAACATTTTTACTACTTGTGTATTATTATTATTGATGATTCTGCTCTTTCTATCTAGTAATGAACCAATAACAACATTGTTAGGATTTTTTTTATTAATATACTAAATAAACCAACAATCCTCCTCCTTATTTCAGTAATTCTGCTGGCCAAAGATTTCTCCATTTCTTTCTTTGCTTTGCCTTATTAACATTCTACAATTCCCAGCTTCTGACATTTTTTCCTATTGACTTACTCTTTCTTCCAGGTGTTCGTTGATATACAGTTTAGGGGCAGGGGAAATATTGGGATTCCCGCCAGGAGGTTGTCCATAACCCTGCTGGGAATCCATTTCCTGTATCAGTCTCTGGCTACTAAGTGTGTGATGAGCATGAAGACCCCTCCCCGCACTGGCCAGCGTGAGGGGCTCTCTTTTTCTCCGCTCAACATGGTGTTTCCTGGCTTCTGTAGGGTGGGAGTGGGACTGTGCTACCATGTCCCTCCCTGAGCTTCCATTTGCCTGTTCCTGCTCTCCCATGAATCCTGGGGTTGTACTAAAGTACTAAGTGGGGGGCTCTTGCTCTTTCAGGGGCCGGTGACCTTTAAGGAGGTGGCTGTGTATTTCACCAAGCAAGAGTGGGCTCTGCTGGACCCCGCTCAGAGAGCCCTCTATAGAGACGTCATGCAGGAGAACTATGAGTCTGTGGCCTCGCTGGGTAAGAATTCCTGTCCCTTTGGTTATTGGAAGCTGTGGGTTCTCTAAAGAATTTCTGTAGTGATAACTCTATACCTTTACTACTCATGCATGTGTAGACTGGTTTCTGTGTCCTGCCCCCACACCCCGCTTGTCTTATGTCCCATCCCAGTATCATTTTTAGACATACACAAATTTTAAATGACCAATGGCACAACAAATAATTTAAAAAAATATTTAATTTATCCTTATTGGATGCATTAGAGTTCAGCCCCTACCCTTTGCTTTCTCTCTGAGGGCTATGACCACTGGATGTGGGAATTTTGGTAATATTTCTTTGATTCCAGCACATACCTCAGTTTCCCTCTATGCTTGATATTACTATAATCAGAGTGTAAAGACCAGGACACATGTGGTGTTTTAGTTACATAGCTGTCATGGAGTTCACACAGAGAGCTCTCTTGGAACTAAAGGCATGTCTACACTACAAGTGCGATGGCTGAAAGTGACCAGCCGAGAACTGTTTCGTACACCTAGCTGCGTCTAAAGTGAGGGCTAGGCTGATCTAACTATGGCTACGTCTACACTACAGAGTTTCGTCAGTGCCGTGTGTGTTGATTAAAGCAGGTTCTTCTTTGCGTGATGATCCCTATTGAATTCCACTGAGGCTAATCTGCATGCACCATGCTCCCGGAGATGGAGCTTTTTACAGTAGTAGTGTCTGTGGGTTCACGTGTGCGCCCTTGCATTGCCTTGTGGTTTTGCCTGCGTCTTCAGTTCCCTTTCACTGCCACATGTTCCAAGTCAGAGCTTCTGCTGTCCCCTCGTCTGTGGTGAGGCATTTTCTTTATTTAGTCAGGGTGTAACCTGCACAATTTAAAGCTCCCAGACGCGACCTGTCCTTGTGGGTATGCGGGGACAAGGGGCCCAACTTTACTCCTCCTTGGGCTCAGAGCCATTATCCCTTCCTAGTATACTCAGGGTGCTACAGGTATGCAGGGCCTTTTCACAGTGAAAGGTTTACACAGTTAGATCCTTAAACATGTGCATGTATTTATTAGCAACAATTCAACAGAATACACACCAAGCATCTAATGCTCACCACTCCCAGCAAAGACAGCTGGACGTCTCCCTGTGGCCAGTCAGGATTTGCTCTCGTCCGGGGCTCTGGCTTCTGCGCAAGATAGTCGTGTAGGGGTAAAAGTCCTGGCACCTTTGGCTTTGAGCTGTATCTCGCAGTTTAGTTACAATGAGCATGTCTTCTGACCCTCATTATATAGTTAAAATGAGGATTTCTCTTATTTCTTCTTTAACCAATTAATTTATTTAAGACACAGCTATGCAAAACACTATCCAATTATTTTCACTGTACAGGGGTTCACGTGCCTAAGACCGCCTACGCATTAGCTTTTGTGTTTTTCAAAGTTAGTTAAAACTTCTCAGGGTCTACTTATCTTTATGCTTTGTTAGTGGAATACACTGTCACGGTAGAATTGCTTAAGCAGCAGTAGACCAGGACTCTTTGCCTATTGAAAGTACACTTTCTAACTATTTACAATTTCTTTAGCAACAGCAAAACTTCTTACTTTTTCTTATCAGACAGAAACTGCAGAAACTCAAGGCTAACATATCCATTCTCTCCCCATTCTCGTGAGTTTGTGAGTATCTATTTATCTCCAATTAGTAGGGCTGCAGCTAATACTTTGTCTGTCTGTCTGACAAGGCCAAATTCCCCTGACTCTATAGTTTTGCGTCCAACTTATGGTGGCTGAGCCTACAAGCTGGCTGTGGGTTGTGCTAGGTCCATACGCAAGATGGCTGTGAGTCATGTCAAGTCCAGTCCCCTCATTAGAGGGACTTTCATAGAATATTAGGGTTGGAAGAGACCTCAGGAGGTCCTCTAATCCAGTCCCCTGCTCAAAGCAGGACCAACACCAACTAAATTATCCCAGCCAGGGCTTTGCCAAGCCGGACCTTAAAAACCTCTAAGGATGGAGATTCTACCACCTCCCTAGGGAACCGATTCCAGTGCTTCACCACCCTCCTAGTGAAATAGTGTTTCCTAATATCCAACCTAGATCTCCCCCACTGCAACTTGAGACCATTGCTTCTTGTTCTGTCAACTGCCACCACTGAGAACAGCCGAGCTTCATCCTCTTTGGAACCCCCCCTTCAGGTAGTTGAAGGCTGCTATCAAATCCCCCCTCACTCTTCTCTTCTGCAGACTAAATAACCCCAGTTCCCTCAGCCTCTCCTCATAAGTCATGAGCCCCAGCCCCCTAGTCATTTTTGTTGCCCTCTGCTGGACGCTCTCCAATTTGTCTACATTCCTCCTCTAGTGAGGAGACCAAAACTGGACAGAATACTCCAGGTGTGGTCTCACCAGTGTCGAATAGAGGGGAATAATCACTTCCCTCAATCTCCTGGCAATGCTTCTACTAATACAGTCCAATATGCCGTTGGCCTTCTTGGAAACAAGGGCATACTGCTGTCTCGTATCCAGCTTCTTGTCTACTGTAATCCCCAGGTCCTTTTCTGCAGAACTGCTGCTTAGCCAATCGGTCCCCAACCTGTAGCGGTGCATGGGATTCTTCTGTCCTAAGTGCAGGACTCTGCACTTGTCCTTGTTGAACCTCATCAGCTTAGTGTCATCTGCAAACTTGCTGAGGGTGCAATCCATCCCATCATCCAGATCATTGATAAATATGTTGAACAAAAAGGGCCACAGGACTTTACCCCTGGGGCACTCTGCTTGATACTGGCTGACAACTAGACATTGAGCCGTTGGTCACTACCTGTTGAGCCCGACAATCTAGCCAACTTTCTATCCTCCTTAGAGTCCATTCATTCAATCCATACTTCTTTAACTTGCTGGCAAGAATACTGTGGGAGACCATATCAAAAGCTTTGCTTAAGTCAAGATGCATCACGTCCACTGCTTTTCCCATATCCACAGAGCCAGTTATCTCATCATAGAAGGCAATTAGGTTAGTCAGGCATGACTTGGTGAATCCATGCTGACTGTTCCAGATCACTTTCCTCTAAGTGCTTCAGAATTGATTCCTTGAGGACCTGCTCCATGATTTTTTCCAGGGACTGAGGTGAGGCTGACCAGTCCGTAGTTTCCTGGATTCTCCTTCTTCCCTTTTTTAAAGATGGGCACTATGTTTGCCTTTCTCCAGTTGTCCAGGGCCTCCCCTGATCGCCATGAGTTTTCAGAGATAATGGCCAATGGCTCTGCAGTCACATCCACCAGCTCCTTTAGCACCGTTGGATGCAGCGCATCCGGCCCCATGGACTTGTGCTTGTCCAGCTTTTCTAAATAGTCCCGAACCACTTCTTTCTCCACAGTGGGCTGGTCACCTCCTCCCCATACTGTGCAGCCCCGTGGAGTAGTCTGGGAGCTGACCTTGTTTGTGAAGACAGCAGTGCAAAAAAAACATTGAGTACATTAGCTTTTTCCACATCCTTTGTCACACCTGCAGAAGCACAAGAATTACACAGAAGCATGATTGTTAGTTCACACACAGCATCAAATCATTACAGTAAAATACACCTCTTGTAAGATAGCAAGCACGCAGAAACACAGTCTTGTACATTTCTATCCCCTCACCCACTTCCACACTACACAAAGCAAAGGAAAGTTGGCTGTCATAACCGTGCAGCATCAACTCAAAAAAATCACCTACCAGGGGTCTCCTCTCCTGCTTCTTGCTCACTGGAGCGGGAGTCTTGGGACTGGCTAGAGACCTCAAGAATGGAGCAGAGTTCCTGACTCGCCACCCAACATGGCGACCTAGCCATGGGCTAAACATCATCTGCTAACTCCACTTCTTTATCCATGACTTTGTCGTCAGGGTTAGGTCCACTTGCCGCTGCATCCAGCCACGCCAAAGTATCCATGGGGCTGTTGGTGGTGGAGGTGGGGTTGCAGCCAAGGATAGCGTCCAGCTCCTTATACAACCAGCAGGTCTACGGTGCAGCACCGGAGCGAAAGTTTGCCTCCCTTGCCTTCTGGTGCACCTTCCTCTGCTCCTTTAACTTCACTCTGCACGGCACTGTGTCCCAATCATTAGCTATTTTCACACGCTAAGAGAAGTGTGCCCGTAGCTATCCAAGTTCCTATGGCTGGAGCGCAGCAGGTATTGGACAGCCTCCTCTCCCCATATACTGAGCACATCCAACAGCTCCATACTGGTCCAAGTGGGAGAGTGTTTGCCATGTGGAGCCGCCATGGTCAGCTGGGAAGATGCAATGTGAGCTCTCCAGGCCGAGCAAAGAAGTGGAATTTCAAAAATGCCCTGGCCTTTAAATGGGGAGGGGTGTATGGTGGTTTACCTGGCTTCATGGCAGAGGAGTTGGAACTGCTGACCAGAGCAGTCAGAATGGGCATTGTGGGGTATCTCCTGGAGACCATTTACAGCAACAAAACCAAGCGCAGTGTCTCCAATGACACTTTCTCGCTAAAACTTTGCCTCAAAGAGTCCTATGTCTCGTCATGGTGGTTTTATTTTGTAGTCAAAACAGGACACTTTTGTTGCCAAAAGTCGCATTGCAGTGCTTACATCTGCGCTGTTTTATTGACAAAAGCTGTCTTTTGCTGACAAAACTGTGTAGTGTAGACAAGGCCTAATAGACCCTACCACTGTTTTGAAAGGCTGCCTAGTGTCAATGCAAATACTTGCTGAGGTGCATTGTTCCCTTTTTCAGGGATCAGTCTCTAAACAGGAGTCAGACTTGCTGGACTAAGCTCACAGATGAAACCGGAGTAGTGCTGGAGCCAGAGGCTCAGTCTCTGAGGTGTGGAGGCCACGTGGCCTAACCTTGTGGAACAGTGAGACACTCTGGGGTCTAGCGCACTGAAAGGGTAGCTGCTAAGGATTGTTTAAAAGCTGGGCCACGGTACCAGTCTGTGGCTCCCTGCCATCAGGCCAGCAATTGAATCTTATGAAGAAACCTTGTAAGACAAGGCTCTGCATGTAAAGTTAGCCTTACCAGAGGACCCTCGTGAGAGTCCCCATATGACGGAGTATATCCCTGTATTCCCACCCCACACACCCTTGTAATAATCTTTGTACAAAGTATGCTTTGTAAGGGATCATTTGAAAAGTCTCTTAATTTGCTGGTCAGTATTATCCTGATAAAATGTGTGTGGCAACATTGTATGTGAAGTTTATTAGGTTGTTCCAACCCCACGCCAAACAGAAGTTGGCAAACAGGTCACTCCTAAATAAAGGAATTGTGTTCCTTAATTTGCATTTAAGCAGTATACAGAGTCATCAAGCAGGAGGGGAAAACAAAGGAAGTTCAAAGAGGTGGGGGAAAAAAACAGGGAATATCCTTCCACATGGACTCTGTCTCCTGGTTCTCAGCTACAAATGTTTTTCAAGAGGAGGACCAAAACTATAAAAAAGAACGACAAGAACCCCAACGCACCTTCCCTTCTCCCTGCCCACCTCCCTGCAACTTAGAAGATAAAAAGAAAAAGCTGTTGCTGGGTTAGGGGTTCTGACCTGAGAGTTTTGTTAAAACGTGGTGAGAAAGTTTGCAACTAAGATAGTTTTTAAAGTAAATGCTAGTAAACTTATAATGTTTCAGAGTAGCAGCCGTGTTAGTCTGTATTCGCAAAAAGAAAAGGAGGACTTGTGTCACCTTAGAGACTAACAAATTTATTTGAGCATAAGCTTTCATGAGCTACAGCTCATCCGGTGAAATGAGCTGTAGCTCACGAAAGCTTATGCTCAAATAAATTTGTTAGTCTCTAAGGTGCCACAAGTCCTCCTTTTCTTTTTGCTTATAATATATATTTTTCTTGTAACCTGACTTTATGCGTTATTGTTTATACTCATTTAAAATCTCTTTATAGTGAGTAAACTTGTTATACTATTTTATCTAATCTAGTGTATTTAAAGTGGAGTGTCTGTGTTTCTATTTAAAATAATAAGATGGTATATTATTCCCTTAAGGGAACAATGGATTTAATATATTTGTGCTGTCCAGGAGAGGTCTGGGCAGTACAGGACATGCTTTTTCCGGGGGAAGATCTGAGATGGGGACTGTTTGAGTCACCCTGCACCATAACCAAAGCCGGTGAGAGCCAGCATGTGTGCGTGCTGCTCCCAGCCAGCCACATGTAGCTGGGAGTGACTTACCTGCTGGAGGCTGTTTTCGGAGCAGTCCAGGCTGGAGACTACAGCAGCAAGGCGTTGTAAAGGGCCCCCCAGGTTACAGGGCAGGGGTGACACAGCCCCCACTAGTCTGAACTGTAGCCCAGTATGTCATACCCCTATAGATTCTAAAGTCTTTCAAACCTTTGTCTCAGGTTCATCTCTTGGTTATCAGGTTAAGTCAGTGTGTAGCCCAAGGAGACACCCCCCTTCTCTCCCCCACCCCAGACAGCTCCTACTCAGTCTTTTATGCCCCCAAATCTGTCTTTGTTCCTTACTCTGTTGAAACAAGTACAATTAGTCACTGCCCTTTTCTGCAGGGGGAAGAGCCTCAAAAGCTGGATAGCTACATACCCAGCCTTCGGATTGGGCATTAATCACCCACACCACACCCCCCCAGTGAGCTGGGAACACATAAATACATAGGCCACATACATTGATACAAAGATCTGTGATATTCAGCGGGCTGCTATCCTCCAACCCATCTCAGTATAACAATCTCTGAAGTTTTCATGGTTTCAAGGGCTGGCTCGCACCCACAGATAATGTTGATAACATTAAATACACCTGTCTCACAACATGCCCATGTTCATCGTAGCTGTCACTGTGCCCATCACATTGTTCACTCTGCTCGTGTGTTCTGTCCCTTCCCCCACCACGTGTCTGTCTTGTTAGATTGTACAGTTAGATTGTATATTTTTCAGAACAGAGACTGTCTACTACTGTGTTTCTACAGTGCCTTGTACAACGGGGCCCTGTTCTTTGTTGGCTCTTGGGTACTACCGTCATAAACATTGCTGAAAGAGATTTTTAATGGCCCATGGCTGGGCAGATCGTTACCAGTACCAGTGAGAATTTGGATAGAATTTTCTCAATGCACAGCACTTTATTTGAGAGAGAATTACACAAGCAGTAAAAGGTTATACAGTGCGTTGTCTTGATAAGCCTCAATTCCCACAGCATAAACTGTCTGTAACTATGTTGGCCCTGCACAGTATTCCGGTTGGTAAACAAAGCAGGTATAGCTAACAGTCCTGGTTGGAGACTTCTTTTCTTCTCGTCTCAGGCACTTGGTCTGTCGAATGTCCCCTGAAGCAGGGTGTTGGCTACTCTGAGGCCCTCTGGTCCAAAAGTCCTTCGTAGCAAGGTTTTGGCTATCTTGACCATTCTACAGCATCTCAGGCCTCTTCAGATATTAATTGGGAACTGCTACTATACCTATGATATTCTTAGTACTTACACCACTCGCTCTCAAAGGAGTCGCATGCCCCCAAAGTATGCCCTGTTGGCATTTCATTACTTATTTTCCTAATTAATATTTTTGGAACTGGGCAAAGAGGGGCAGAGACCAAAGATCAGTTGGCATATACTTTATCAATCATTCCCTTGAGCTGTTAGGGTGGTGCCATCCTAAAGGGTCATCTTGATCCAGGTCAGTTAGTACCATGCTCACCGTTCAAGTGTTTTCTGCGCATTTACTTAGTGAGCTGGCCATCAACTGACCATGACCAAGGTTCCAGCTAACTAACACACACACACCCTGGGTGTAACCATTCATAATCCATAGTTGTGTCAGCATTCAAGTGCAATTTCAGCATACCATCTGATGCTAAGAGAACCCTGCTTCCAGAATCCTTTAGCAAATTCTGATGTCTCCAGCCTTACTACATTCATATCAATCACAGTCATTCATAATAATTCAGCACCATCCCAACAAACATGATTGATAATACTCACTATCCTGCTGCTTTGAGCAAAGGAAGCTGGCCTGGGAATGTTACCCCTTAAAATGAGCCGGGGAATCTTTGTGACAAGATGTGACTGAAAGCACCCCTGTAATCATACCCTCAACACCACTGTAATAGCCTTTGTACAAAATATGCCTTGTGAGGTATCACTTGAAAACCAATAACTTACTGGTCAATAATTCAGTGAAATGTGTGTAACAACATTGTATGCAAAGTTATGAACTCCCTCTGTACGATGATGATAGTAGCTGTTCAACCCACACAGCTGTGACTAGGCAAAAGTTGTTAACCCAGTCTAACCTAAACAAGGGAATGTGTGTTTACCTCAATTTGCATATAAATAATAGAGTCCTTGAGACAGCAAGAGGGGGAAATGGCAGGAGCCAAGGCAAATTTTCATTTCAGCATACGCAGGAGAGAAGAATGAGCCTGGCTCCGCCTTTACTGCTAGACTCTGTCACCTTCTTTGCTGTTTGAATAAACTTTGCTTTGAAGGGCAATCCTGAGTAGAATCCACTTCAAAGGGTGACTGCACTATAAAAGTGAGGGGCAAAACCACCCCAAGGCACTTCTTAGGTGAAAGAAAGAGAGAGAGAGGAAGAAGACAAAGGAACCAGCCCTTTGACTCTGGTGGTGTTAGCCGACGGCCAAGGATGTTTGGTGAGGTGCCAGCTATGCCCATTTATACCATCCGTGACTTTAACCGCTAGGATGCACTGTCCCCTCGCGGCGGGCAGCCTGGGCTAGGCTGACGGATGCCCCAAGGTCCTAACCACCCGTGACTTTAACTGCTAGAGCTCAGAGCTCCTTCGCAGCGGGCAGCCAGGATTGACTGACAGGTGCCCCAAGAGTTTGCCCCGTGGAGGCGGCACAACTCAACGCTAGGCTCTTAGTACTCTCACCTAATGGCCAGGCTTTAGAGCCAAAACTGCTGAGGTTCTTTAATTGTGTTGGCTGCTTTACAGTAAACCAGAGAAAACAAGTCAGGCTTATGCATAAATGGTTACCAAAATTTATTAAGCTAGGTTCTAATCATGTGGTTACAAAATTGGTAGTGCCTACTTATTTAAATGTAGAGATGTTACACACACAAACAAGTTACAAAACTGAAGCCACAATCCCAAAGAAAGAAAACAAAGTATAGAGCTCTATTTCAAAATATGTGTACACTAAAGATAGGAGATCAGGTGTGGGTGCTTCTTACCCTCCTTGCATCTCTCGATTCCAGCGGTGCCAAGCCAGAATCGGTCACTCAATTCCGCGGAAAGACGAATAAGGGACAAGGCTTAGGGACCCTCTTAGCTGCAGAAGCCTTGGGAGGCTGTCACTTATCTGACCAGCAGATAGATAGTGAAAAGCACTCCAAAAATCATGGTGCTGTAGGTCCCCTACTTATACCTCTGTACGCCTTTATTCTCTTTCTCCTTTCTAATGCCAAATTGAGGCTGGTCTGTCGGGGTGACGCCAGCTTTCGCAAGAGTAGTTTACACTTGCAAGGGAGAGAAACAATAAGTTTCGACTACTGGACATTTCTTTTATCAGGGTAAATATTTTCCCACCTAGGATGTTGGTGTGTGTGCATCACGCTATTTAGTAGGGGCTAAGAGCCATGTCTGTCACAGGGCCTCTGCCTGCTGTGAGCTTAATCGTCGTATCTGTTCCCAGAGGCACATTGTAGCAGCACACCTGTGCTTTTCACAGCTTCAAAGGCTGTGCTGGAATATATGTTAAGTGCCCTGTTCCGGCTTCCTCCTGTGTTTCCAGCAATGCTGGTCTGGGGGGGGGGGGGGGAGGGGCCTGGCTGTCTGGCTACAAGTGGAGATCCTGACCTGACAATTTGGTCAACCCTGGGAACATGTACTAAGGATTTTACCTTGAACGAAGTTGTGCTTGTTAAGTTTTAGAAAGCATTTTATTTTTATTTATCTTGTAACCATTCTGACTTTTAATACCTGTACTCACTTAAAATCTCTCTCTTTGTAGTTAAATAAACTTTTTTTTAATCAAAACTAATCCAGTGCTGTGTTTAAACTGAACTGTTAACTCCAGTTAAAGTAGCAAATTCTTGAATATTGGTCCCTTGAGGGGCAACGGACCTCTCAGATGTGAACTGTCCAGGAGAGGGCTGGCCAGTGCAGAACACAAGTTTTGGGGAACATTTGGGACTGGGAGTGTGTTGGGGCCACCCTGCACATAGTAACCGAGGTTGGTGGAAGCCAGAGTGGGACTGGAATGTTGCTGACAAGGTGCTGGGCCAGGGCTGTAGCCTTACACAAACACTCAAGGTGTGACTTCCATGCTGGTAGGCTGTTTGTCAGCAGCCCAGGTTGGGAACTACAACAGCAAACCATTGTGAGGCACCCAGGTTTACAGGGAAGGTGGTGAGGCAACGTTTCAGTGGTCTGGATTGCAGAATGTAACACAAGTACTCCACAAATTCAGTTGATCTTGCTTGTTTTCTGTCACTTGTGCAGGATTTCCAGTTTCCAAACCTAATGTGATTTCCTGCCTAGAACAAGGGGAGGAGCCATGGGTCCCAGACCTCCAGGACTCTGAGGAAAAAGAGATGCTGAGAGATGCCTGCACAGGTGAGGAATCAGTTAAACCAACTCAAAATCTGTCCCTGAATTAAGGAAATATTTGGGATTCCTGCAAAGCCCTTGTGAGCTTTCTCAGTTCAGGATTGTTTTCAGGAGATGTGGCATCCTCATGGCAGACTTCACTTACGGCTTCCTACCTGTCCTGACTCTCATGCCTGACAGTAGGACCCTCCCCAGTCTACGTTCTCCCTGTGTGTTTGGTTGAGATTTAGACCCAGAACTGATCCCCTCTTCTCTCCTTTGGAGAAAGGTTTGAGGGAGATTCAGCTCTTTCTTTGTTTGAGGTCACCGTCACTTACTTTTGTTTGTCCCCCCGTTTCTTCCTTTCCTCTCTCTGAGGTTCCCTTTTTCTCTGGCAAAGCAAGTGACCTATGTCTGGTTTCTCTCTCTATCCTAGCAGGTGATGGGATGGTGAATGTGGAGGAGAATCCTCAACAAGACGATGCTGAGCAAGCAGAAGCACATGAGACGTTATCGGAAAGATCCAAAGGGAATGTTTCCTCGAATTGTGCGCAGGCAAATGCCTGTGAGAGTCAGCACAGACCAGAAGAAAAGTTCAGTAGAGGCTCAGACCTTATTAGACATGAGAGAATCAACACCGGAGGAACACCCTACATCTGCCTGGAGTGTGGGAAAACCTTCAGACATAACTCACTCCTTATCAGACATAGGAGAATCCACACTGGAGAGAGACCATACACGTGCCCCGAGTGTGGGAAAAGCTTCAGTCGCAGCTCAAACCTTGTCACACATCAGAGAATCCACACAGGGGAGAAACCCTACACTTGCCATGAGTGTGGGAAAAGCTTCAGTTGGAGCTCAGAGCTTAGGATACATAGGAGAATCCACACAGGAGAAAGACCCTACACTTGCTGTGAGTGTGGGAAAAGCTTCATTCGGAGCTATTTGCTTAAAAAGCACCAGAGAATCCACACGGGAGCGAGACCCTACAGATGTACTGAGTGTGGGAAAGACTTCATTTATAGCTCACAGCTTGTCACACATCGGAGAATCCACACAGGAGAGAGACCCTACTCGTGCCCTGAGTGTGGAAAAGGGTTCACTTCTAGCTCACACCTTGTCACACATCGGAGAATCCACACAGGAGAGAGGCCCTACTCGTGCCCTGAGTGCGGGAAAGGCTTCAGTTCTAGCTCACAGCTTGTCTCACATCGGAGAATCCACACAGGGAAGAAACCCTACACTTGCCAGGAGTGTGGGAAAAGCTTCAGGTGGAGCTCACATCTTATCATACATAGGAAAATCCACACAGGAGAAAGACCCTACACTTGCTGTGAGTGTGGGAAAAGCTTCATTCAGAGCTCATTGCTTAATAAGCACCAGAGAATCCACACTGGAGAGGGACCCTACAGATGCCCTGAGTGCGGGAAAGACTTCATTTATAGCTCACAGCTTGTCACACATCGGAGAATCCACACTGGAGAGAGACCGTACACATGTCCTGAGTGTGGGAAAAGCTTCACTCGGAGCTTCAGCCTTAACATTCATCATAGAATCCACACGGGTGAGAAACCCTACAGTTGCCATGAGTGTGGGAAAAGCTTCGTTCAGCGCTCAGAGCTGAATAAGCACCAGAGAGTCCACACTGGAGAGAGACCCTACAGATGCCCTGAGTGCGGGAAAGACTTCATTTATAGCTCACAGCTTGTCACACATCGGAGAATCCACACTGGAGAGAGACCCTATTCATGCCCTGTGTGTGGGAAAAGCTTCAGTGATAGTTCACAAATGATCACACATCAGAGAAGCCATGTAGGGGAGGCACCCTACACATGTCCTGAGTGTGGGAAAAGCTTCAGTTGGCACTCAAACCTTATCACACATCAGAGAATCCACACGGGAGAGAAACCCTACACTTGCCATGAGTGTGGGAAAAGCTTCAATCAGAGCTCAAACCTTACCACGCATCGCAGAATCCACGCAGGGAAGACACCCTATAGCTGCCCTGAGTGTGGGGAAAGCTTCAGTCGGAGGTCAGAGCTTGTCTCACATCGAAAAATCCACACAGGAGAGAAACCCTAATCTTGCCCTGTGTGTGGGAATGGCTTTAGTCGTAGTTCACAGATTATCACACATCAGAGAATCAACACAGGAGAATAACACTACTTGTATGCAGTAGGGCTGCCCAAAGATTTTTTGTTTCTGTTTTGTTGTGGAGGTTTTTGTTTTGTTTTGTGTTGGTTTTGTAATGCATTGGCTAATTCCCACATAGTGGTCTTTTAAGATTGATTACACCATTTCCTTTACTGTAGTCTCTCAGCGCCTTTCAGGTGAGTTGCCACCTTCTACCTTTTGAAGTTCACCTTACTTTGGGGTGAATCCTGTGATCCTTTCTTTCAGCTCCTTAGCCTTATGAGTTATGGGAGTGTGTGTCCCTCCTGGCAGAAATGTCCATCAGTCCGAGTTGGGGGAGAGAGGGTTGACCTCATCTAGCTACAGTGAGATAAAAACTATCTGTGCCTTGTGTCCACTAGAACTGTACATTGAGTAGGTCATGTCTACACTACCACTTATATTGGCAAAACTTACGTCGCTCAGGGATGTGAAAAAAACACACACCCCGCATAACAAGTTTTGCCAGCATAATTGGCAGCATGCAAAGCGCTATGTCGGCGGAAGAGCTTCTCCTGCCGACATAGCAACCGCCGCTCGTTGGGGGTGGTTTAATTATGTCGACAGGAGAGCTCTCTCCCACCAGCATAGAGCGACTTCAGAAGAGATCTTACACCAGCGCAGCTGCATCGGTACAGCTGTGCTGCTGTAAGGATTCTAGTGTAGACACGGCCTAAGTTGCTCAATCACAACTGTCTTTTCAAGGCAGACATAACCCAGGTGCAGTGGTTGTAGTTAGCTTTCCCATTGTGCTGACCTGATCTCTATCATTCTTGCTAGTCTGGAGAAACCCTGAGCATCACATTGCAAAGTGAATGTTAGTCATCAGATTTCCTAGTTGGGACGAGACTCATTCCCCGTTGTTCTGACATTGCTCATGGTTGTGCTGAATAGCAGGTAGTTTTTCTACCACTTTTCTGATTTAGAATATCGTGAGATGCAATAAAAAGGCACTAGGAAAGGTAGAAAAAAAGGATCATTTCAGCGTCTGGGATATCCAAAGGAGATGGTGTGAGTCAGAGTAATTCCTTTCAAATCACCATCATGAATCTCCTGCCACTCCGACAGCATTGGCTTCTGAGTGAACCACAGTAGTGTCTCCTCCCCATGTTCTATCCCTCCAGCTCCCAAAGTGTCACATGAAGCAGTGTTCTCAGCTCTCTGTGCTTAGGTACCATGCTTTGATCCTAAATCAGACTCATTAAGGCTGGAAATGAGTGTCACAGGCCTAGAGGGGGAATTTGAATGGATCCCAGACAGATTAACCTTTCTGTGCTTTAATCCCTATTTCTGTCTATTGGCAAAATTGGTTTTTGGATTTTTCCAGCTGAACTGGGATTGTTTCCAGATGGGAAGATTAGCTGATTTTCCCCATTATGATGATGCTAAAATGTTTGTAACTAACATGACTGAATAGTAATGAGGTGGTGCTGACTGAAGAAGGTTTGAATGGATCAGAGGACAGCATAATAGGAAAATCTGTTCTAATTTGGCATCATGAGAGGTGAAATGCTCTGGAATTTCATTTTATATGATACTGAAACTGTCTTATTTACTTGTGTGTTGTGGGTTTTTCTCTCTTTCCTGAGGACATTTGATAACTGAATATTAGTTTTTTTATGATAGGATGAAGTTCAGTTTTTTGGTGGAGTTTGAGACAAATGACCATTTACTAAAACAATAATTTCTTTTTGTGCGTGTCTTTTTTCCACTCCTCCATTATGACATGGAGGAAGTCCAAGAGCAGTTCAGTCGTCAGGAACGAATACTCAAAGCTATTGGATGTGCTACCAGAGAAACAGTTGCATTTTAAAATTGTACATCTAACTTAGGAACGGAATTGAACAACACTGTGATTGTATAATTTGGATCAATATTGTCTCTCATGTTTCAAGCACAATATTCCACAGTAAGTGACTTGTAAGTCAGAAAAATGCCCATGCATTTGGGTCGCAAGGCAGTTCTGGCCCAGGCCTACCAGAAAGTTACTTCTAAAGAGCTCTCTTTTTGTAATAAAGTGCACAATGCGTATTATTTCAGAACACAGTTCCTACCTAAGCAGAGATGTAGAAAATGGAAGTGGCATTTTTGCTGAGTTTACACCTTATAGATGCTGCAAATGTGTATAAAATAAAATCCATTGTGAATGTGAGATAGCTGCAGCAGTTGATCTGTTTTTAATAGATACCCCACCTTACACGGCTTGTGAACCAGGCCCATATCTGTGCCACCAGATTAATAAATAAACTGGGCATGCTTAGTTGGGGAAGTGATTCCTCACTCTGTGACTACTGAGATTTTCTGTGATGTGATAAAGGATTCAACTCAAGAGAAGTAAAGTTACCCTGAGCATGTCCAGAATTAGCCTAGAGCTCAAGTAGAAATAATAAGCACCCAGTGGTTGATTTTTACCCCAGAGATGGAAACTAGGGTAACTTTAGGCTCAGATAAACTATTTATATATAGAACACTACCTCCTAGTTCAGTGGCAATGATTATGGTTCAAACGATGCTGTGGTAAGATATGGGGGAGTTGTCCTTTACCATTTGGATCCAAAGTTTTATGAGCTAAAGAAAGAAACAGTTGATGCTTTCAGAGGACAGTCCTTCCCTATGGATCCCAGTCTGGGTGTCTTGTTGGAGAAGAAGCACTTCCATGCTGTGCAAGTGATGATAACCAATGAGGGAATGAATATCAGACTCCCAAGCTCAGTCTGCAGGATTGAGTGCTGATTCTATGGATCTCTCTCTGTTTTGCTCATATGTTTTATGAATTTGAATCACTTAGAATCATAGAATATCAGGGTTGGAAGGGACCTCAGGAGGTCATCTAGTCCAACCCCCTGCTCAAAGCAGGACCAATCCCCAATTAAATCATCCCAGCCAGGGCTTTGTCAAGCCTGACCTTAAAAACTTCTAAGGAAGGAGATTCTACCACCTCCCTAGGTAACGCATTCCAGTGTTTCACCACCCTCCCAGTGAAAAAGTTTTTCCTAATATCCAACTTCTCTACCTCCTGCTACTCTGATAGATTAGGAATTGTGAAAATAGAATACAAGTGCTTTTTTCTCATGATGAGAACACATTTGAGATGACGTCCACCAACACTTATGCCCGAAGACCCAGAGAGAAATGAGCTCCCAGAAATAGAAGGCACCTATGTTAGTACAGAACACAACTTTACACAAAGCTCACTTGGTGGAAAATGTGATTAAGAGAAAACCAATATACATGATAAAATTGTGAAGCCTTCAAATATGTTGTTTCCAGTGAAAATGGAATTAAACATAAATGTTTATTGCAGAATAAGAGACTGATTATGTGATAGTTGAATTACTTTGTAACACTGAAAGTTTTCTGGTTTCAGACAAGAATTATATAAGTTTATGTAGTATAGGTCCATGAATGACCACTAGCCAAGATGGCTAAACCTCTGACTGCCAGATGCTAGGAAAGAATGACACAGGATGGATCACTCACTAATTGACCTGTTCGTTCCCCCTGAAGCACCTGTCATTGGCCACTGTCAGAAGACAGGATACTGCACTAGATGAACCAATGGCCTAACCAACATGGTCGTTCTTATGTTTCTGTCCCCTACCTCCCCCCGAGTAGTATATGAAAGGTGACTAATCCTGTAAAGTTTAGTTGATGTAATTTACCCTCTTTGGATTAAGGAGTTCTAAAGTAAAACCTCACTCAAAAGGAGTTGGTGTATGACAGTATGTAGGAGAAATAGTGTATATCAAAATAAAGACCTAGTATAGACTTTAATTATTTCAAATGGAATTTTTTGATAAGCTTTGAAAATAATGTTTCTGTTCAGGAAAAAATTACATAAGGAGACATGTTGTGTAACCTTTAACCCAGTTATACTGTAACAGCTGATGTGTTCCCTGGTTCTCTTGTTTGCAAACGAAAGATGTTATGCCATCCGTCAGGAGGTGTCTTAATTTAAAATGGTGATGGGTACAAGATAGCAGATTTTCTGTTTAAGTTTTTTGTTTGTTTTTTCATGGGTGCCAAGGCCCTTTTCAGTTTGAGGAGGCCAGTTATTAGAGCCCGTCCATTTAACCCTCAGACTAGGCTATGGAAACTTCTTCAGAACTTTCGTTTTTCATTTTTGATACATATGGGGTCCTCACATCCATGCTGCATGTGGTTTTCTACAATGAGTAAGAAAACTTCTAGGTGAAGTGAGACTTTAGCAAAGTGACTTTGGCCCAAAGTGTTCCTCGTTTCAAGTGGCTCAGGACACGTTGTTTCCAAGGAGTTTTCACACTTGGTTTGCCTGGAAACCTCAGGGAATCACTGTAAAGTGGGGTAAGTGGGAATCAGCAATTGTAAAGATCAAGATAAAGGTGGAAGTCCTTCACCTTTGAGGTCAAACAGCTGTCTAACAGAGACTGATGTACCCTGACCCCAAGACTGATCCCCTCTGGGGAAGGAATTCACATCATCAACAGGCTATGACAGCCTTGACCAGTCTGCCTGTACCTTAAAAAAAAAAAAAAAGCAAAAAGCACACTAGCTTGGCATGCTAGTCCAGCTATGCTACTGCCTGGTTCCTTCACTGCAGCTACATCTCTACTCCGCTCCTTGGACATTCTAGTAATGTACTGTTCCTTTTTCTGTTTTTTGTCTTTTGTTTTTATTTGCTGGAAGACATTCCAGCCTTTCTGTTATATTAGAGCGTAACGTGTGGTTCAGTCCGTACGTTTTTCTGTGAGCACCAGTAAAATCCACATCGGGAAGATTCTACAAAGATAGTTCCCCAAATCTAAATAACCTTAAGACTGTCCTCAGAAATCAGTGAATGTTCCTTATCTGTGAAAGCGTTAAAAAAAAGCTAAGCTGTCAGATATGAATTGTTCAATGAGAGCTTTTTAAACCTCCACTTATTAATGTGTCAGCAAGGTCTGGAGGGGTAGGGGGACAGGGAGAGAGTAAGAAGAGAATTAGCCACATAATACAAAAGCTAAGGAGGAAGCTTTACATGGCTTTGAGGTTGCAGCTTAGATGTAAGCACTAATTTGGTTTCAGTATTGAAAAATTCAACTGGCTAAATCTGGATTGCATTGCTTGGGTAAAGTTCTCTGGGTAGTATAAATAACTGCACAATCACCTATGACCAGGGTCTGAGGGGAGCCACACTAAGGTCACTCAGTCAGGGCAAACTCCAAAGAATAGGGCAGACAATCCCCAAAACTGGTGGATATTCCAAAACTTAGATTTACCAAGCCAGCACAAAACAGCACTTACAATATCTTATTGGTAACATAGAAGCCAAAACACAGTTCCCTTAAAGCAACTCAGCCTTAGGCCTCCACCACGCACTCAAGTCAAATATGATGAGGATTACTGAAAATCTTATTCATCATATCAGAAAGTTCTACCAATCCAAAAGGATTGGATACATTACCTCCCAAGTAAATAAATATTTTGTCTCTTACCCAAATACATGCTTACCGCCAATTCTTACTAACTAAACTAAAATTTATTAAAAAAGAAGAGAGTGAGTATTGCTTAAAAGATCAATATAGATACAGACACGAGTACAGTTCTGAGATCAGTTTCATAGTAGAGATGGTGAGCTTTGTAGTTGCAAAGAGTTCTTAGAATTAGTCCATAGATTCAGTCCAGTGTTCGCATCCAGGGTGGTCCAGGTAGGATTGGAGATCTCAGTCTTACGACTTAAGCTTCCCCTGCATAAAGCATTAAGCAGATCTGAGATAAAAAGGATCAGGACCCAAAAGACTTTTATACTGTTCCAGGCCTTCTCTTGACAGCTTGGAGTCCTTAGGCAACCAATCAGCAATCATCAAGACTTTGAAGTAGACCTGTTTTTGAAGCATCACCAGTACTTAGCTACATGGATTAACATAAGGCAATTGCCTGTTGTCAAAGTTCCTTCCCTACTCTGAACTCTAGGGTACAGATGTGGGGACCTGTATGAAAGACCCCCTAAGCTTATTCTTACTAGCTTAGGTTAAAAACTTCCCCAAGGTACAAACTTTGCCTTGTCCTTGAACCGTATGCTGCGACCACCAAGCATTTTAACAAAGAACAGGGAAAGAGCCCACTTGGAGACATCTTCCCCCAAAATATCTCCCCAAACCCTACACCCCCTTTCCTGGGGAAGGCTTGATAAAAATCCTCACCAATTTGTACAGGTGAACACAGATCGAAACCCTTGACTCTTGGATCTTAAGAACAATGAAAAATCAATCAGGTTCTTAAAAGAAGAATTTTAATTAAAAGGTAAAAGAATCACGTCTGTAAAGTCAGGATGGTAAATACCTTACAGGGAAATCAGATTCAAAACATAGAGAATCCCTCTAGGCAAAACCTTAAGTTACAAAAAGACACAAAAACAGGAATATACATTCCATCCAGCACAGCTTATTTTACCAGCCATTAAACAAAAGGAAATCTAACACATTTCTAGCTAGATTACTTACTACCTAACAGTTGTAAGGCTGCATTCCTGATCTGTTCCCGGCAAAAGCATCACACAGACAGACGAACCCTTTGTTTCCCCCTGTGAGGCAGCAGGGAGAGGGAGTGGTGACCTGGGAATGTGGCAGGAGAGTTTCACTGGGAGTTTCACTAGACCCCAGCCCTGGGGTTCCCTGCGTTCCACCACCCAGCACAAAACTGAAACAAAAAAAACCCTCCAGCAGGCTCCCTCCTGCAGCCTTTGTCCAGTTTCCCGGGCAGAGGTGTTACCTCCCGCCCCCCCTCCTGGCTCAGGTTACAGGCTCTCAGGTCTCCCATCCCCAGTGAAACACCCCTACCACATTCCCAGGTCACCACTCCCCCTCCCTGCTGCGTCACATCTCCCCACTCCCTGCTGCATCACACCCCCCCTCCAGATTTGAAAGTATCTTGTCTCCTCATTGGTCATTTTGGTCAGGTACCAGCAAGATTATCTTAGCTTCTTAACCCTTTTTAGGTGAAAGGGTTTTGCCTCTGGCCAGGAGGGATTTTATAGTTCTGTATACAGAAAGGTGCTTACCCTTCCCTTTATATTTATGACACGCCCCCCAAATCACAGATAGGCTGAAACACGGGCTGTGATTTCTTCCTGGAGCTCTAGGAGAAAACAGAGTTAATAAGGCACATGCACCTCTAAATATACTATGAACTGTATAAAGACTAACTATTTTCCACATCTCAAGGATGATTTTAACCAGTTGATTCTGGGAAATTTTCACGGGAGAGTGCACCAGCCACTTTGTTAGAAGCTCCTGAAATGTGTTGTATGTCAAAATCAAAATCCTGGAGAGCTAAACTCCACCGAATAAGTTTTTTGTTATTTCCCTTGGCAGTATGAAGCCACTGTAGCGCAGCATGGTCGGTTTGCAGGTGGAAACGCCATCCCCAAACATGGGCATAGCCTTTCCAGAGCATAGACAATGGCGTAACATTCCTTTTCACTGATTGACCAGTGGCTTTCCCTCTCAGACAGCTTCTTGCTGAGAAACACTACAAGGTGGAATTCTTGATCCGGTCTTTCCTGCATTACGACTGCTTCCACGCCACGCTCGGACACATCTGTGGTTACTAGGAACGGTTTGTCAAAGTCTGAGGCCCTTAGCACAGGGTCAGACATGAGTGTCGCTTTAAGCTGGTTAAAGGCCTTCTGACACTCTTCAGTCCACTGAACTACATTTGGCTGTTTCTTTTTGGTTAGGTCTGTCAGTGGGGCAGCGATTTGGCTGTATTGCGGTACAAATTGCCTGTAATATCCGGCCAAGCCTAAGAAGGACTGGACCCGTTTCTTTGACTTTGGGACAGGCCACTTTTGGATGGCATCCACTTTGGCCTGTAGGGGGCTGATAGTTCCTTGACCCACCTGGTGGCCAAGGTAAGTCCCTCTGTTTAGGCCTATTTGACACTTCTGAGCCTTAACAGTTAGTCCTCCCTCCCTTATGCGCTCGAAGACTTTTTGTAGATGTTCCAGGTGTTCTGCTCAGGAATCCAAAAATATGGCCACATTGTCTAGGTAGGCGACTGCATATTCTCCCAATCCCGCTAGGAGACCATCTACAAGTTTTTGGAAGGTGGCGGGTGCATTCCTCAGCCCGAAAGGGAGCACATTAAATTCATACAGCCCGACACGTGTGGTGAAGGTTGACCTTTCCTAGGGGTACCTGCCAGTACCCCTTAGTTAAATCCAAGGTAGAGATGAACTGGGCCCATCCCAGTTTCTCTAATAGTTCATCTGTGCGTGGCATTGGATAGTTGTCGGGGTGAGTTACAGCATTTAGCTTACGGTAGTCCACGCAAACACGTATCTCCCCATCTGGTTTGGGAACTAGAACCACTGGAGATGCCCATGCACTGCCAGAGGGGCGGATTACACCATCTGTAACATATCCAGGATCTCCCATTCTGTAGCAGTTTTAGCTTGAGGAGACACCCGGTAAGGTTGGGCTCTAATTGGGTGAGCATTCCCTGTGTCAGTGGAGTGGTATGCCCGTTCAGTCAGTCCTGGGGTGGCTGAGAACGTCGGCGCTGTTAGCCGACAGCCAAGGATGTTTGGTGAGGTGCCAGCTATGCCCATTTATACCATCCGTGACTTTAACCGCTAGGACGCACTGTCCCCTCGCGGCGGGCAGCCCGGGCTAGGCTGACGGATGCCCCAAGGTCCTAACCACCCGTGACTTTAACTGCTAGAGCTCAGAGCTCCTTCGCAGCGGGTAGCCAGGATTGACTGACAGGTGCCCCAAGAGTTTGCCCCGTGGAGGTGGCACAACTCAACGCTAGGCTCTTAGTACTCTCACCTAATGGCCAGGCTTTAGAGCCAAAACGGCTGAGGTTCTTTAATTGTGTTGGCTGCTTTACAGTAAACCAGAGAAAACAAGTCAGGCTTATGCATAAATGGTTACCAAAATTTATTAAGCTAGGTTCTAATCATGTGGTTACAAAATTGGTAGTGCCTACTTATTTAAATGTAGAGATGTTACACACGCAAACAAGTTACAAAACTGAAGCCACAATCCCAAAGAAAGAAAACAAAGTATAGAGCTCTATTTCAAAATATGTGTACACTAAAGATAGGAGATCAGGTGTGGGTGCTTCTTACCCTCCTTGCATCTCTCGATTCCAGCGGTGCCAAGCCAGGATCGGTCACTCAATTCCGCGGAAAGACGAATAAGGGACAAGGCGTAGGGACCCTCTTAGCTGCAGAAGCCTTGGGAGGCTGTCACTTATCTGACCAGCAGATAGATAGTGAAAAGCACTCAAAAATCATGGTGCTGTAGGTCCCCTACTTATACCTCTGTACTCCTCTATTCTCTTTCTCCTTTCTTATGCCAAATTGAGGCTGGTCTGTCTGGGTGACACCAGCTTTTGCAAGAGTAGTTTACACTTGCAAGGGAGAGAATCAATAAGTTTCGACTACTGGACATTTCTTTTATCAGGGTAAATATTTTCCCACCTAGGATGTTGGTGTGTGTGCATCACGCTATTTAGTAGGGGCTAAGAGCCATGTCTGTCACAGGGCCTCTGCCTGCTGTGAGCTTAATCGTCGTATCTGTTCCCAGAGGCACATTGTAGCAGCACACCTGTGCTTTCACAGCTTCAAAGGCTGTGCTGGAATATATGTTAAGTGCCCTGTTCCGGCTTCCTCCTGTGTTTCCAGCAATGCTGGTCTGAGGGGGGGGGGCTGTCTGGCTACAGGCACGTAGCTAGTGCACAGCTCCTGGATCTGCTGTCACTGCATATGCCAAAGGGTCATGGAGAGGTTCACCTCTTCCATACCACCATCACTTTTCCCTTCATAGTAGACACCTTCAGACCACTCAGCATCATCTCCTCCCTGGGCTGTAAACTGACAAACCTTTAATTCTCTGGAATAAAAGGGCTTTGGAGAATTAATATGGTATACTTTAGGCTTTTGGTTGGAGGTGGGGAATGCTATGAGATAATTAACAGCTCCCAGGCGCTCCTGGACCGTGAATGGCCCTTCCCATGATGCTTCCATTTTATGGGCCTGGAGCACCTTTAAGACCATGACCTGGTCCCCTACTTTGAAGGAACGCTTTCTGGCATGTTTATCATACTAGGCTTTTTGCTCTTTTGGGGCATCCTTTAGGTTTTCTTAGCAAGGTCTAAAGAGGTTCGGAGGGTGTTTTGTAGGTTGGTTACAAAGTCTAGAATGTTAGTTCCTGGAGAAGGTGTAAACCCCTCCCATTGCTACTTCACCAACTGTAACGGCCCCTTAACCTCGTGGCTGTATACAAGTTCAAATGGGGAAAACCCTAAACTGGGATGGGTAAAATTTTGCTGTGCTGTAACCTGATACCTATGTTTCTCTGATAGCTATTCTCAGCCTACAGAAAAATCCTTTCCTTATACCTGCTGCTCTGTCCCCTGGGCAGAGAGACAGAATCTACAGCTGCAATCACCTTTTACAAAACCCGTTAAAATCCTGCTGTGCTTCTGGTTCACAATGATCTCAAAATGATCCCACCACTCTGCCACCATGTCAAGGTTCCTTCCCCATTCTGAACTCAAGGGTACAGATGTGGGGACCTGCATGAAAGACCCCCTAAGCTTATTCTTACCAGCTTAGGCTAAAAATTTCCCCAGGGTACAAACTTTGCCTTGTCCTTGAACCGTATGCTGTCACCACCAAGCGTTTTAACAAAGAACAGGGAAAGAGCCCACTTGGAGACGTCTTCCCCCAAAATATCCACCCAAACCCTACACCCCCTTTCCTGGGGAAGGCTTGATAAAAATCCTCACCAATTTGTACAGGTGAACACAGACCCAAACCCTTGGATCTTAAGAACAATGAAAAATCAATCAGGTTCTTAAAAGAAGAATTTTAATTAAAGAAAAGGTAAAAGAAGCACCTCTGTAAAATCAGGATGGTAAATTCCTTACAGGGAAATCAGATTCAAAACATAGAGAATCCTTCTAGGCAAAACCTTAAGTTACAAAAAGACACAAAAGCAGGAATATACATTCCATCCAGCACAGCTTATTTTACTAGCCATTAAACAAAAGGAAATCTAACGCATTTCTAGCTAGATTACTTACTAACTAACAGTTGTAAGGCTGCATTCCTGATTTGTTCCCAGCTAAAGCATCACACAGACAGATGAACCCTTTGTTCCACCCCCCCCTCCAGATTTGAAAGTATCTTGTCTCCTCATTAGTCATTTTGGTCGGGTGCCAGTGAGGTTGCCTTAGCTTCTTAACCCTTTACAGGTGAAAGGGTTTTGCCTCTGGCCAGGAGGGATTTTATAGCACTGTATACAGAAAGGTAGTTACCCTCCCCTTTATATTTATGACACCTGTTTTCACCATTCACAGGTGATTTGCTATATACATCAAAGAGAGATTAATACGGTGATATCACAATATTTACAGTTCATTTAAATGTTAAGTTCTCCTTTTGATCTCTGAATTAGCAGAATACAGCATAGATAGGAACTCTTAACCTCTAAGAATATATATGTAAACACACAAAAACAGAAACATTATATACCAGTATGTCCCTAAAAGTTGAATTTGGATCATTTATCCTGCAGGATGCTTAACCCTTTCCAGCCATGTGTCACACCACCTCTTTGCATTTCTGTTTTAAAATTTATAAGGGTTGGTTTTCTGCTGTATTAATCTGATGATTTGACAAATTGATGAGTTGATTCCAATGCAATTAATTCATTGATTGACTGATTTGACGTCAACTTTCTAGTTGTATGGTTTAATACTAATTTAGTTGAGTTGGGTTTGTAGTAGATTAGCCTTCGATGTGTATTCTTGATTGGATTAGTTCATTTTAGTAAAGTGTATAAAAGAGATATTGAGTCATATTTATTTTAATAAGAATCTTGGCTCCTTCATGCTCAGCCAGCAGCATCTGGGCCCCAAGGACAAGGCATGAGAAGAATCCAGTGGCTTTGAGCAGGAAAATAGCCACCAGGAAGCTGGTCAGAGCTGCCAGGATCCCCAGAAAGGCCACCATGCCCAGGGCCAGGAATAGCCCTAAGAAAGTGGTGGCTGCAGCAGGGACCAAAATGGCAGAGAAAAGACCCCAAAGGGTCTAAGCTGCCAAACCCAGAAGGTGGTCAACATCCCACCTAAAACCAAATCATGAGAGAGCCAGGCTAAAGCCAGGCCCAAGAAGGTGGTCCTGAGAAAGAAGTGAAGAGATTTCCATGGGGATAACTCCTGCCTCCCAACGGCTCTTTTAAGAATCACCATAGACCTTCCAGAGAGAGCCAGGTCCCTCAGGCTGTTACTTGGGGTACAGTGTGCCACGCTTAGAGGATTGGATCTGATTTCAGCTGATGGACAGGTTTGCTAGGCTTTTAGACATTATACAAGCCCCCATCCCCGCACCATTCAGTGGAACTGCTGAACATACTAGAGATGGATAAGAAAATATATTTATATTACAAATAAAAAACAACTCCTAAGGGAGCACCTGGATTTGAACCAGGGGCCTCTTGATCTGCAGTCAAATGCTCTACTACTGAGCTATACTCCCTATGACAGCACCATATTGGAGCCAGTCATCTTGAGGATTTTGAAGGCCACACCCTATTTCAAAGAGTTCCTCTTATATTCCCAGTCATGGGTGGTTTAAAAATGGGGGTTTATTAAACATTATACGTGCATGTAAAAATCACAGCTCACACAATCCCCACACCTGCTCGGTCTCACCGGACCACAACTACTGCTTACCTGGGACCACACCCTGCTCCCCAGCTCTGGGCAATTTAACCTCTCCAGCATTGCTCCAAACCCTTAAAGGCACAGGGCACGTGTAAATAGAACCCCTTACTCCCCATAGCATTAATTAAGGAACTCCCAAATAATGGCATTCTGACCAGAAACACAGAGCTCCCAGACTCTGATTTAGAAACACAGAGCTCCCGGGAGTGTCAGCCACACCCCTCTGCCCTGCAACAGACTGAGGCACGGGCAGTGAGCAGGGCCCATAATGCACGGGTCCCTTTTTTATATTTTGCACAATTGTGGTTCAGTGGGCCAATTCTTGTCTCCCATCCAGCAGGCCTGGGCTTAATTCACAGCCAATGCCGAGCTGAGTTTTCTGAGCGAAGGCTGAAGGAACTGGGTATGTTTAGTTTGCAAAAGAGGAGATTCAGGGAGGATATGATAGCGGTCTTTAAATACTTGAAAGGCTGCTATAAAAAAGATGGAGAAAAGTTGTTCTCTCTTGCCACTGAGGGCAGGACCAGCAGCAATGGGTGCAAACGACAGCATAGCAGATTTAGATTAAATGTCAGGAAAGACTTTCTAAGTGTAAGAACAGTAGGACAATGGAACTGTCTAGAATCATAGAATCATAGAATATCAGGGTTCGAAGGGACCCCTGAAGGTCATCTAGTCCAACCCCCTGCTTGAAACAGGACCAATTCCCAGTTAAATCATCCCAGCCAGGGCTTTGTCAAGCCTGACCTTAAAAACCTCCAAGGAAGGAGATTCTACCACCTCCCTAGGTAATGCATTCCAGTGTTTCACCACCCTCTTAGTGAAAAAGTTTTTCCTAATATCCAATCTAAACCTCCCCCACTGCAACTTGAGACCATTACTCCTCGTTCTGTCATCTGCTACCATTGAGAACAGTCTAGAGCCATCCTCTTTGGAACCCCCTTTCAGGTAGTTGAAAGCAGCTATCAAATCCCCCCTCATTCTTCTCTTCTGCAGGCTAAACAATCCCAGCTCCCTCAGCCTCTCCTCATAAGTCATGTGTTCTAGACCCCTAATCATTTTTGTTGCCCTTCGCTGGACTCTCTCCAATTTATCCACATCCTTCTTGTAGTGTGGGGCCCAAAACTGGACACAGTACTCCAGATGAGGCCTCACCAATGTCGAATAGAGGGGAACGATCATGTCCCTCGATCTGCTCGCTATGCCCCTACTTATACATCCCAAAATGCCATTGGCCTTCTTGGCAACAAGGGCACACTGCTGACTCAGATCCAGCTTCTCGTCCACTGTCACCCCTAGGTCCTTTTCCGCAGAACTGCTGCCTAGCCATTCGGTCCCTAGTCTGTAGCGGTGCATTGGGTTCTTCCATCCTAAGTGCAGGACCCTGCACTTATCCTTATTGAACCTCATCAGATTTCTTTTGGCCCAATCCTCCAATTTGTCTAGGTCCTTCTGTATCCTATCCCTCCCCTCCAGCGTATCTACCACTCCTCCCAGTTTAGTATCATCCGCAAATTTGCTGAGAGTGCAATCCACACCATCCTCCAGATCATTTATGAAGATATTGAACAAAACCGGCCCCAGGACTGACCCTCTGGGCACTCCACTTGATACCGGCTGCCAACTAGACATGGAGCCATTGATCACTACCCGTTGAGCCCGACAATCTAGCCAGCTTTCTACCCACCTTATAGTGCATTCATCCAGCCCATACTTCCTTAACTTGCTGACAAGAATACTGTGGGAGACCGTGTCAAAAGCTTTGCTAAAGTCAAGAAACAATACATCCACTGCTTTCCCTTCATCCACAGAACCAGTAATCTCATCATAAAAGGCGATTAGATTAGTCAGGCATGACCTTCCCTTGGTGAATCCATGCTGGCTGTTCCTGATCACTTTCCTCTCATGCAAGTGCTTCAGGATTGATTCTTTCAGGACCTGCTCCATGATTTTTCCAGGGACTGAGGTGAGTCTAGTTCATGGAAGCTCCTTCACTTCAAAAGGAGGCTGGAGAGCCATCAGTCTTGGATGGTTTAACCACAACAAATCCTGCATCTTGGCTGGGGGTTAGACTAGATGACACTTGCAGGCCCTGGTAACACTATGGTTCTATGCTTAGATGTAGAAATTACAGGATGCAAACTTGAAATAAGGGCCAGTTTCCCCTCTTAACATGTAAAGTCTTTATATCCAAACACAATGACTTTCTGAATGATCTGTCCTAGTTCAACCTTCAGATGTTGGGGTGGATGTAGGACTCGCTGGGTCAAATTCTCTGGACTTTGTTATGCAGCTGGTCAGACCAGATGTCCATAGAGATCTCATCTGCCTCTTAAATCAAAATACAGTCTTAAATTAGTCCGCAGACACTAGTTTTCCCCTATCCTGATCCCCAGCAAGTGTAATCCAAGGAAGAGGGCTGTTTAGCAAGGATAGAAGAAGGATAGCCTTCACCCCATGGAGGAATCAGATTCCACATTGGTTAGGTGCCACACTGCCCTCATTTCTCCTAGCTTTTAAGATGGTTGAGCAGCATGCGGTAGTGTATCTAAATTAGAGACTTCCTGTGGAGAAGTGGGTTTGAATTCTATTTCTGACAAGCAGTGGCTGAGTTTGTCTTGAATTTGTCCCCCTCCCCCCCAAATATTCCCTATTAATTTTAACATAGTCAAATCTTCAATGAAGTGTGATATTCTCCTCCTCATTCCCAGAGTTTTTTTCACCCTAAAGGTTCCTGTCCTCACAGCTCACTGAGAGGGATTGATTTGGGGAAGGGGTTTTCACTTTGAAGTTTCCATAACAAGACATTTCCAAGTCATGCCTAGGAGCACACAGTCTCAGATCTGTGTGAATGCAGAGAGAAAATAGGAACCATTCACCCACAAACTGCCCACCCACACACTCTGCTCCATGCTGCGAGAAAAGATCCCACAGAGCGGATTGAGTGCAGGGGGTTCAGTTTGACCTGCAGGTAATTTAGTTGACTCTAATTGGGCTCCTCAGACTGTGGTCACTCTGCAAGTGGAGAAGCTGCTGACGAGCAATGTTTAGCAGGTGCAGGAAGGAGAGCAGGTTCGCTATTCAAATTCTGCAGTTTACAATTTTTCAAAACTGGGAATAACCAAAACCAACATTTCTAATGGGAAGGTGGATGCAGCGCAGTAAAACTGGCGATGCCCAGACCTCCTATGAGGGTGGAGTGGAAATTAATAATGTGAGGATCACTTGGGAAATTAGCCATTACTGACAAGATTTATCTCTGTTCTAATTTCAAGTTTATAGTATTATTTAGAGGAATCAGTAATTATTTTTTCTATATTAATTAAACCCTAAACTTTATTTATTCAAACCATAACAATTAAGGCCCCCAGTTTTTTCCTCTCTTGTAGCAAGAATGAATTAGTTTTATTCCATCCCTGACATTCCATGGAATGACAGCAGCAGCATGAAGAAAGAGCCGAGCCAATATCTCACTGTCGGGTATGCAGGTGGCCACGTCCCCTCTGTCTGAGCACTGCCATGCAGGAATGAAGGTTTCAATAGAATTCAATACCCGGGTTCAGACGAGAGACACAGGGAGGTTTTGCTGCTCATGGATCTGTGCAAAGGAAATTATTCCTCTGTGTGAAACTGAGGTGGGAAATGAAACACCCACATGGTGGTGCAATGCCCTAAGGAATGTGGGTGAAGGACTGAGGCTGAGAACTGAATTAACTCCACTCACCTGGGTTTGAAAGAACATATTTTTATTTCGAGAAGGGGAATATGGCATTCATTCAGACCTGGGGAGGGGGTGTGAACGGTGTTATGGCTTCTTTAGCTCTTTTTAAAACCTGAACATGGTTCCCCGGAAGGGCGAGAGGCAAAGCCCAGAGCTGCCTTTAGTCCCAGGCTGGGGTCTCCAGGGTAGTGGGAAATGTCCCTCTGGAGACGTCCCTTGTCTTAGATCAAAGAGGGATGTTGGATGGAATTTATCACACAACCCTCCCTGCTCCCCAGAGCCCCACAGGGAGAATCTAGAGAGTGGGGAGTCATTTGGAAAAATCATGGAGCAGGTCCTGAAAGAATCAATCCTGAAGCACTTGCATGAGAGGAAAGTGATCAGGAACAGCCAGCATGGATTCACCAAGGGAAGGTCATGCCTGACTAATCTAATCGCCTTTTATGATGAGATTACTGGTTCTGTGGATGAAGGGAAAGCAGTGGATGTATTGTTTCTTGACTTTAGCAAAGCTTTTGACACGGTCTCCCATAGTATTCTTGTCAGCAAGTTAAGGAAGTATGGGCTGGATGAATGCACTATAAGGTGGGTAGAAAGCTGGCTAGATTGTCGGGCTCAACGGGTAGTGATCAATGGCTCCATGTCTAGTTGGCAGCCGGTATCAAGTGGAGTGCCCCAAGGGTCGGTCCTGGGGCCGGTTTTATTCAATATCTTCATAAATGATCTGGAGGATGGTGTGGATTGCACTCTCAGCAAATTTGCGGATGATACTAAACTGGGAGGAGTGGTAGATACGCTGGAGGGGAGGGATAGGATACAGAAGGACCTAGACCAATTGGAAGATTGGGCCAAAAGGAATCTGATGAGGTTCAATAAGGATAAGTGCAGGGTCCTGCACTTAGGACGGAAGAACCCAATGCACAGCTACAGACTAGGGACCGAATGGCTAGGCAGCAGTTCTGCGGAAAAGGACCTAGGGGTGACAGTGGACGAGAAGCTGGATATGAGTCAGCAGTGTGCCCTTGTTGCCAAGAAGGCCAATGGCATTTTGGGATGTATAAGTAGGGGCATAGCGAGCAGATCGAGGGACGTGATCGTTCCCCTCTATTCGACATTGGTGAGGCCTCATCTGGAGTACTGTGTCCAGTTTTGGGCCCCACACTTCAAGAAGGATGTGGATAAATTGGAGAGAGTCCAGCGAAGGGCAACGAAAATGATTAGGGGACTGGAACACATGACTTATGAGGAGAGGCTGAGGGAGCTGGGATTGTTTAGCCTGCAGAAGAGAAGAATGAGGGGGGATTTGATAGCTGCTTTCAACTACCTGAAAGGGGGTTCCAAAGAGGATGGCTCTAGACTGTTCTCAATGGTAGCAGATGACAGAACGAGGAGTAATGGTCTCAAGTTGCAGTGGGGGAGGTTTAGGTTGGATATTAGGAAAAACTTTTTCACTAAGAGGGTGGTGAAACACTGGAATGCGTTACCTAGGGAGGTGGTAGAATCTCCTTCCTTAGAGGTTTTTAAGGTCAGGCTTGACAAAGCCCTGGCTGGGATGATTTAACTGGGAATTGGTCCTGCTTTGAGCAGGGGGTTGGACTAGATGACCTTCTGGGGTCCCTTCCAACCCTGATATTCTATGATTCTATGATTTCTCACCTGCATTCCCAGAACAGCTGCTCAGACTCCTCCCTGCCTACTCAGTCCCTGGACTCATGCTGAGCTCATGGGGTCCTTCTGCTCCAAAGGCTCCAGAGTCCTGGGGTCCATAGAAACCCTAACCCAAACTCCAAGTGGCCTACCCGTAGGAACCCTAACCCTAGGGCAGGGAGCCCAACCCATAGGAACCCAGTGACCCCCTGCACAACCTGCAATGCCCGGGGGGACCCTGGAAGGGAAGGAAAGAACAGAGAGGAAAGAAACAGAGAGAAAACACCCCTTCTCTCTGCCCTTCCTCTCCCTTCAAGAAATGTTAGAAATGGGGAAACTCCCCATCATGAACAGCAGAGAAAACAGAGAGATAGTCACCTCCTGCTGTACAGGGACTGCCTTTGTTCATGAAATCCCTGTGAGAGAAAATAGTCACAAGAGCTGGAGTTGTTTTCTTTTCCAGATGTTCAATAATTTGCAACACTGAGACCTGTCTCAGGGCTCAGCAGCAGGAAGATCTGAGTCAGGGGGGTAGGATGGGGGGGTTATCACTTGATTAAAATTAAACTGCAAAATACTCTCCCTTCACTCCAGCAAAAGACTCCACTTTAACCATTAATCCCCCTCCATGTGCTATATGCCTGCATGGTGGGGAGGGAGGGAGGGAGGGAATAGAAGTTTGGGTCAGTTCTCGCTTTTCTTCATGTTCCTTTTATGTTACAAGAATAATGAAATTAACCAGCGGAGGAGTGAAGGGACTGAAAGACAACTAAAAGAGAAACCAATGTTGTGACGGTGGGCCAGAAAGGGATAAGCAACTTGCAGGCTAATTGACGCAGATTCAACCTTTAGAGACATATCAGCAGGTAATGATTGTGGTTTTTTGTGTTAGAGTTCCTGTCTATGCTGTATTCTGTTAATTCAGAGATCAAAAGAAGATCTTAACATTTAAATGTACTAATGTCACTGTCTTAATTTCTCTTTTAAGTTTGTGGTAAATCACCTGCAAATGGCAGAGATAGTCAATTGCCTTATGTTAATCCATGTAGCTAATTACCTATGATGTTTAGGAAATAGGTCTACTTCAAAACCCTATTGTTCACTCAAGGACCGGTGCTGTCAAGAAGCGGCCAAAAATCTCTATAAAGACTCTTGGGACCTGATCCTTTCATCTCAGATCTGCTTAAGCTTTATTCAGGGGAAGTTTGAATCATAAGACTGAGGTCTCCAGCCTCACCTGGATTGCACTGATATTGAATATTTGGACATTGGACTATAACCTGAAGAACTGATTCTGGAAAGGACTCTTTGCAATTCTGAAGCTGAGCAGCTCTACTGTGAAACTGACCTAAGGACTCTATTCCTATCTGCCTGTATAATGATCTTTCAGCGAATACACTCTTTTCTTTTTGTAATAAATCTTAGTTTAGTTATTAAGAATTGGCTGTAAGTGTATATTTGGGTAAGATCTGAAATATTCATTAACCTGGTGGGTAATGTGTCCAATCCTTTGGGATTGGTAGAACTTTTTATATGATGAACAAGATTTTCAGTCGTCCTCACCACATTTGACTTAGCTGTCTGGGAGGAAGCCCAAGGCTGGTTGCTTTAAGGGAACTGTGTTTTGGCTTCTGGGTAACCAGTAAGACATTATGGAAGTTGTTTTGTTCGTGTCTTGGTAAATCTGAGTATCAGAATAACCACCAGCTTTGGGGATTGTCTGCCCCATTCTTTGCAGTTTGCTCCAACTGAGCCACCTCAGCGTGGCCCTCCTGAGACCCTGGTCACAAAAGTATTAATACAATGAAATGAGGCCTAAGGGGGGAAGGTGGGGGAGAGAAGCAAAGCACATTGAGGTCCTACCACCGTTTGAACTCACATTGTTGGATTCAGAGTCCGGAGCACTGACCATTCCACCATGGAGCCAGCATCTAGCCTCACCTCTGCATACATGAGGTGAGCTGCACTGAGAAAGACAGTATCCTGTTTAAATTATTATTTCTCTTCACCTCTCACTATCTACTCCCACACCCCAGGTGTCTTTCCTCCTTGCCTCTGCCTTTCCACCTCTCAAAGGACTTCTCTACACCAGATACATTTCCCCTGCTGTATTTACCCCAGTAGAGCTCCCCATGGAGACACTCTTGCCTGGAGAAGAATGGCCTGTTTTCTGTTTAGATTATATTGCTTTGGGAGGGGATTAAATGATCAAAAATCCCCTCTTAGTCTGGGATAAGGAATTCCACGTCAACAGCGAGACCAGCAGCCCCAGCTCTCTCTCTCTTTTTTTCCTGGTGAAAGTTTCATTGACCTCAGCGTGGCCTGGTCCGGGGAAGTCCTTGATGCTCACATTTTTAAGAACACAGAACTCTTCAGAAAGCCATGAGCCGTGATTATACCACCCGGTGGATTACCACTGTCGAAGCTGAAATGCCAGTAGTGATCCTGAGTGAGCCAGCCTACCCCTTGCTCCCATGGCTCAGGAAGCCATAAACCGGCCACCTTGACAGCACCAAGGAACACTTCCACTGCTGGCTCAGCAGGTGCAGAATGACAGCTGAATGCGAATTTGGTCATTCGAAGGGGCATTGGCGTTGCTGACTCACATGATTGGACCTCAGTGAGAAAAGTATCCCAGCGGCTATAGCTGCCTGCCGTGTCCTGCATAACATCTCCGAAGCAAAGGAGGAAAAGTCCCCATGGGGTGGAGGACAGAAGTGGACTGGCAGTTTGCTGAATCTGAGCAGCCAGATACAAGAGCTCCAGGCAGAGCTGTACAGCTCAGGGAGGCTTTGCAAGACCATTTTAATAGTGAGCCAAAGTAGTGTGCGTTGTTGTAGTGTGCTTTTCCTGGCACTGCTCTTTTGCAGCCCGGTATGAATCATGTGGTGATTGCTTTATCTGTGGCAATATGACATTGATAGTTGCCAAATAGCCGCATTAACAACAATCTTACCAGTTGTGTGAAACTGAGCGATAACCGATAATCGGTCGCTTACAAACTCCTGATCACCAGTCAGCATACGTTGCGAAGTAATAAAGATGAATTAGGTTCAAAATAATAGAATTTTGTTCTGTAACAAAATGAGTTCACAAAACCTGTGGGATTTTAAAACGAATACATTAAAACCGTAATAAATTAAGAGAACAGAACTTATGAAGGGGAAGGAACATTCATGTCTATTTCATCTACACATACGCCACCCGTGGCTTTCACAGGTCAGCCTATGTGAAGTTGTGATTCTCTTTAATGTCCATGTGGAAAGTTGAGGTCCTGATCCTGAGTTTGAATGGGCTGCAAAGGGAGATGAGCTATGAACCTGCAGATCCACCAGGGTCTTCAGAATCTGTGTTAGAGGCCTGAAAAGCCCCATTATGTCCTGGTGCAGCTCCCTCTCCTTTTCCTGCACCTGGCTCCTCTCCACTCTATCCTTTTCCAGGCTGGCTATGATGTTCATCCTATGTGCACTGTCTCATGGAACACTGACTTGCAGGATCTCCTGGAACATGTCATCCCAAGTCCTCTTTTTTCTCCTCCTTCTCTGGCTCAGGCGTTGCATGGGTTTTTGTGTGGGGGGTGAGACCCCAAAGGCTGCAATGGCAGCAACTGCAGATAAAACACGCAGAGGTTTCATTGTCGGTGTATTCACTGCAGAAAGCAAAACTTCAGAGGCTGAACTTACTCCCCTTTCTCCCCTGAATTTTTAAGCACTACATTCTCACTTCTGCTTGGGGTTGCTTGTACAGGGCGCCAGTCACAGCACCAGCCACGGTGAGTATAGCCCTCCCGGGGTTGGAGAAATGAGGAGGGGGAATAGCCTGGTTGCATGATTCTGCAACTGGCCGGAATGCAGTGGAGTCAGAAATAGCTCCTGGCTCACTGTGAAGCTGGTCGCCTGTCCCCCTTTCTCCTCTCCTCCTTGCTGTCCATGCTGCTGGTTCTGCTTCTCGCCGTGTGTGTGTGTGTGTGTGTGGAGGAGGGGTTTTCTGGTCTACTTGACCCCTGGGCTGTGGAAATCACAATGGTGCCCAGAGTGGTCAGTGTGGGACACTGTTGGACAAGTGCTGGAGGACAATATCGCTCAACCTAAGTAATGCAGTGATTACACTAACACTGGACTAAGCTGAGTGCATTGGCCTTGGGTCTCTGCTGCTCGGGGAGGTAGTGTTATTAAGTCTGCGTAATGGGACACTGATGTCAGTGGGAGTCTGGTGGGGTGCCCTCACCCCGCCCTGGAGGGGAAGGGGTTAACTCCTCATTGTGGGCCCCAGCCCCAGCCCCAGCGGTGCGGGGACCCCGGCAGATGCCTGGATACCTGCGAACACCTCAGGGACTTCGGAGCCACCGGCACCAGTCCAGGCAGTGGAACCTGGGAACCCCGACGTCACCCAGCCCACAGAGACAGCAGGAGTCAGGGTAGGAAGTAGCCCAAGGGAGGGACTACCCATAGTCCCAAGCATAGTCAGTGTGTTGCACTTGGATGCCCGCTGACTCGGTGGTGAACTCACTCGGTGCCACCAGGGCCCTGGGCTGGGACCCCCTACACTGGCCACCCCACCCTGGGGTGGTGGCCCTCCCCCTTCAGGCCACTAGGCCTTGCTGCCCATCAAATGAGGATAGCCTAATTGACTCTGGCTGCTTGGCCTTGCTGCCCTGCAGAGAAGGGTGTCCCCATTGACTTGGTCCGTGGGGCCCTATTGCTCTGTGGATCAGGGCAATTCTATAGACTCCGGCCACTAGGCCTTACCCCATAACACTTGACATAACCCTGCAGTGTAGGTCAGGGGAGAGTGTGCGTGTGTGGGGAGAACCTTCAGCAAAAGGGGGAAAAGCGTCCTCCCAAGACTGCCATTTCTGCTCCTTCTGCAGAGTCCCCGGGGCAGGAGACCCCTCAGGAAAGTTTCCTTTGCAAGGCATCAATAATAAAATTGGTGAAAGTTCAGAATCAACATGGCCTGACATCAGAATTCCAATGCCCTAACCCGGAGCGAACGCGAATGGTCTGGCGTATTGAATGCAGTGCCCTGTGCCAGGCTGCAGCTGATTTGGTAGTTCTGGTGCTCAGAGAACAGGCCACAAAAAGGCCAATTCCACCCACTGTGAAAAATCAGCATGGAGCTAAGGGCAGAGCAGGGGTTTCTGCTTTCACTCCTGCTGGGGCATGCAGGGAACCCCGGGGCAAGCCTCAAAGAGCATCTGGAACTGAACTGGGGAAACCGGCCTTTCATAACAAGCAGCTCAAGTGTAGATGAACTGTTTTTTGTTTTGTTTTTTTACAATTTCTTATAACACTAAATAATCCTTCAATCCCAGTGTCACAATCCATGAAATTGCTTCAGCCTTGTAGTTTGCCCAGGGTGAAACTGAACATCGCTTCACATACAAGTGGGTGGAGGTCAATCACTTTTCAAGAGGAACTGCGTAGAGAAGACAAGTGTTGTGTTTCATTCCTTATGTCCTGGCGCCATCGTGTGGCCATCTCCTTTCCCCACCTTTCTGTAACAAGTTTTGGGAGTTGGCACGGAAACTGTATTTCGCCGGGAAAGATGCAGGAACAGGGGCTGCCTGCATGTACCAAACACCCATAGAATGAGGCGTCCGTCCTTGTCAAACAATCATCTCCCTCCTTCGGTTCAGTGGCCGCTACTGTTCGTTCTCCCCAGGATCGGCAGCTGCATGAGGAAACCCCTCTGTGCCAAGCAGGAAGGAACACAAAGATTTTCTTTTAAAAGGAGCAGCCGCCTTCCTTCTTGAGTCAGATGAATTTATCTTCATTTCCCGTGTCTTAGGGGAGGAGTGGAGCTGGGGCCAACTCCTGCTGGGATATAGCTCCCCTCCCCCCTTGTTCAGTCCCTGGGGGCCCCTGTCTCCGCCCAGACCTGAGATGCTGCCCCCCACTCAAACCCAGCCTCCTCATTCGCTCCCTGGCTGTCACTGCTTTGCTTGCACAGTTGACACCTTTGTGACACACTCTTTTGAAGTGCATTGGTGGTATAGTGGTGAGCATAGCTGCCTTCCAAGCAGTTGAGCTGGGTTCGATTCCCAGCCAATGCAGTACTGCATTTTGTCCCCCTTGTTTGAAATTGGTCTCATTTCAGTCACACTGTGTTATAAGCACATTATTTAATGAGAAACTGCTCCTTGTAGGAATTTGCTACTGGTAGCAGTTACTCCTACGTAAGGGACAAGCAGTGGGGCCACAGGCTGATCGAGAAGCTAAAGGAGCACTCAAGGACGACAAGGCCATTGCGGAGAAACTCAATGAATTCTTTGCATTGGTCTTCACGGCTGAGGATGTGAGGGAGAGACCAAACCTGAGCCATTCGTTTTGGGTGACAGATCTGAGAAACTGTCCCAGACTGAGGTATCATTAGAGATTTTGGAACAAATCGATAAATTAAACAGCAAAAAGCCAGCAGGACCAGCTGTGAAATTGCAGAACTACTAACCGTGGTCTGTAAACTATCATTTAAACCCGCTTCTGTACCAGATGACTGGAGGAGAGCTAATGTGACGCCCATTTTTAAGAAGGGCTCCCGAGGTGACCCCGGCCATGACAAGCCCGTAAGCCTGACTTCCGGGCCGGGCAAACTGTCTGAAACTCTCATAAAGAACAATATGGCCAGACACAGAGATGAACAGAATTTGTTGGGAGCCGTCAGGGGGGTTTTAGGAAGGGGGGGATCAGCCTCACCAAGCGGCTGGAATTGTCTGGGGGGGTCGACAAGCTGGGGACCGAGGGGACCCCGTGGACTCAGATTTTCAGAAACCCTCGGACAAGGGCCCTCCCCGAAGGCTCTTAGGCAAACTAAGCTGCCCGGGGGTTGCCTCCCTGAGCACCCTGGGCCCCAGCAGCCCCCAGCCCGTGTCCCGCCCCCCAGGGCGCAGCGCCCGGGGCAGGTGCGGGGTCCGGGGCGCCCCAGAGTGGCCCAGACTCCCCGGGCGGCTCTTACCAGAGCCCAGCTCCCGCTCCTGGCCGGGGGGCGGGGCCACGGGAAAGGGGAGGAGCAGGGGGCGGGGCCAGGGAAGGAGAAGGAGAGGTGGGTTTCGGGAAAGGGGAGGAGCAGGGGGCGGGGCCTTGGCGGAGGGGAGGAGCAGGGGGCGGGGCCAGGGAAGGAGAAGGAGACGTGAGTTTCGGGAAAGGGGAGGAGCAAGGGGCGGGGCCTTGGCGGAGGGGAGGAGCAGGGGGCGGGGCCAGGGAAGGAGAAGGAGACGTGAGTTTCGGGAAAGGGGAGGAGCAGGGGGCGGGGCCTTGGCGGAGGGGAGGAGCAGGGGGCGGGGCCAGGGAAAGAGCAGGGGGCGTGGGTTTTGGGAAAGGGGAGGAGCAGGGGGCGGGGCCACGGGAAGGAGCAGGGGGCGTGGGCATCGGGAAAGGGGAGGAACAGGGGGCGGGGCCACGGGAAAGGGGCTGGGCAGGGCCACAAGGCAAAGCAGAGGGCGGAGCCAGGGAAGGAGCAGGCTTTGGCGGAGGGGAGTAGCAGGGGGCGGGGCCCTGGGGACAGGGAAGGAGCAGGGGGCGGGGCCTTGGCAGAGGGGAGGAGCAGGGGGCGGGGGCACGGGAAAGGGGAGGAGCAGGGGGCGGGGCCTTGGCGGAGGGGCGGAGCAGGGGGCGGGGCCAGGGAAGGAGAAGGAGACGTGAGTTTCGGGAAAGGGGAGGAGCAAGGGGCGGGGCCTTGGCGGAGGGGAGGAGCAGGGGGCGGGGCCAGGGAAGGAGAAGGAGACGTGAGTTTCGGGAAAGGGGAGGAGCAGGGGGCGGGGCCTTGGCGGAGGGGAGGAGCAGGGGGCGGGGCCAAGGAAGGAGAAGGAGACGTGAGTTTCGGGAAAGGGGAGGAGCAGGGGGCGGGGCCTTGGCGGAGGGGAGGAGCAGGGGGCGGGGCCTTGGCGGAGGGGAGGAGCAGGGGGCGGGGCCAGGGAAGGAGAAGGAGACGTGAGTTTCGGGAAAGGGGAGGAGCAGGGGGCGGGGCCTTGGCGGAGGGGAGGAGCAGGGGGCGGGGCCAGGGAAGGAGAAGGAGACGTGAGATTCGGGAAAGGGGAGGAGCAGGGGGCGGGGCCTTGGCGGAGGGGAGGAGCAGGGGGCGGGGCCAGGGAAAGAGCAGGGGGCGTGGGTTTTGGGAAAGGGGAGGAGCAGGGGGCGGGGCCACGGGAAGGAGCAGGGGGCGTGGGCATCGGGAAAGGGGAGGAACAGGGGGCGGGGCCACGGGAAAGGGGCTGGGCAGGGCCACAAGGCAAAGCAGAGGGCGGAGCCAGGGAAGGAGCAGGCTTTGGCGGAGGGGAGTAGCAGGGGGCGGGGCCCTGGGGACAGGGAAGGAGCAGGGGGCGGGGCCTTGGCAGAGGGGAGGAGCAGGGGGCGGGGGCACGGGAAAGGGGAGGAGCAGGGGGCGGGGGCACGGGAAAGGGGAGGAGCAGGGGGCGGGGCCTTGGCGGAGGGGCGGAGCAGGGGGCGGGGCGGGGGGGCCGTCGCTCCTGGGGTTCGCGGGCTCAGCGGCGTCACTAGGGGGAGGGGCCGAACCCTCCCCTGCCCGGCCGCCCCGCGCCAGCCGTCGCTGAGCGCTGCGCATGCGCCGCGCCCGCCGCCAGGCGGCGGAGACTCCATCTCCCAGCAGGCCCGGCGCGCCGCAGCTTCCGGGCATGCGCAGCTGGCGCCGGGGTGGGGGGGCGTTTCCCCGCCCCTCGTCCTGCGTCAGTGGCGAGAGCCGGGCCCGGGGTCCGCCCCCCCGCGGGGCCTCCCTTCCCCTCCCCCCCAGTACCGCGGATGACAGGCCCCGCCCCCATTCAGAGCGGCGCGTTCCGCCCTCGACCGTTACATCCGTTAACGGCCGCGCCCCCCCCCCATGTCCGTTAACGGCCGCGCCCGCGTGCCTCTGGCAGCCGGGGCCTCCCGCGCGCTGTCCGCGGCAGCGGGGCGGGTCCGGCCTGGCGGGGGGCCCGGAGCCCGCGTCCTTTGCGGCTCCCCGCGGCCCGGGGAGGCGGGTGCGGCCCGCGGTGCAGGCTGGAGCCCCCCGGCCCGGGGCCTGAGCCACGCCCTGGCCAGAGACGTCGCTCGACGCCCGAGCGCCCCCGGGTCGGCGGCCCGCGTCCTCACCAGCGAGCGGCGCCCGGGGGAAGGGCTTTGCAGTGCCCCGTAGGGACCAGCGCCTTCTGCACTGTCCACAGCGGGCGTCCCGCGACGGGAGCTGCAGCCCGCCAACGCGTGTGCGGCTAAGGAGCCAGGAGGCCTCCTCTTCCTCGCAGGGCCGAAACGCTCTGCCGGGCGTGGCTGGGAACGCGGCTTCAACATCCCAGGGTGCGGCTTGCTCCCTCCCCGATTTCATCTGCAGCCCACAGCACTTCGTGCCTTTTCTTTTTCCCAAAAAGGCTGGCATAGGCCAGCTCCAGGGAAGCGTGGGCTCCGCTCAGCTGGGCACTCTCGTGGTGAGCGTTGCAAACACCACAGGGGCTGCATCCTGTCGGATATTTCCAGAGCTGTGAGAGGAAGTGCCGTGCAGGACGTGACAATGGCCTTCACGTCGCGCTGCTGGAAACCATGGAACGAAGCAATTCCCAGTTGCGGTCGGCAGTTGCCCAGCAGCTGAACCTGGCCTCGTGCTGTTCCGGCCCCGAGAAACAAGCACTGACTGGTGGGATCACCTCATTATGCAGGTATGGGATTACAAGCAGTGGCTGCAGGACTTTCGTATGTGCAAGGCCACTTTCCAGGAACTCTGTGTGGCGCTCTCCCCGGCTCTGAAGTGCATGAAAATGAGACCTGCTCTGATAGTGGAGAAGCGAGTGGCGATTGCTGTGTGGAAGCTTGCAACTCCAGACTGCTGCTAATCACTGGGGAATCAATTTGGAGTGGGTAAATCCACCGTGCAGGTTGCTGCGATCCAAGACAGGGCCATTAATCACCTTCTGCTAGGAGGAATAGTGTCTCTGGGCAATGTGCAGGACATACTGAATTGTTTTGCCGCAATGGGGTTCCCTAAGTTCGCAGCCGGTATCTAGCAGAGTGCCTCAAGGGTCAGTCCTGGGGCCGGTTTTGTTCAATATCTTCATTAATGATCTGGAGGATGGTGTGGATTGCACCCTCAGCAAGTTTGCGGATGACACTAAACTGGGAGGAGTGGTAGATACACTGGAGGGTAGGGATAGGATCCAGAGGGACCTAGACAAATTGGAGGATTGGGCCAAAAGAAATCTGATGAGGTTCAATAAGGATAAGTGCAGAGTCCTGCACTTAGGACGGAAGAATCCCATGCACCGCTACTGACTAGGGACCGAATGGCTCGGCAGCAGTTCTGCAGAGAAGGACCTAGGGGTGACAGTGGACGAGAAGCTGGATATGAGTCAACAGTGTGCCCTTGTTGCCAAGAAGGCCAATAGCATTTTGGGATGGATAAGTAGGGGCATTGCCAGCAGATCGAGGGACGTGATCGTTCCCCTCTATTCGACATTGGTGAGGCCTCATAGAATCATAGAATATCAGGGTTGGAAGGGACCCCAGAAGGTCATCTAGTCCAACCCCCTGCTCAAAGTAGGACCAATTCCCAGTTAAATCATCCCAGCCAGGGCTTTGTCAAGCCTGACCTTAAAAACCTCCAAGGAAGGAGATTCTACCACCTCCCTAGGTAACGCATTCCAGTGTTTCACCACCCTCCTAGTGAAAAAGTTTTTCCTAATATCCAACCTAAACCTCCCCCACTGCAACTTGAGACCATTATTCCTCGTTCTGTCCTCTTCCACCACTGAGAATAGTCTAGAGCCATCCTCTTTGGAACCCCCTTTCAGGTAGTTGAAAGCAGCTATCAAATCCCCCCTCATTCTTCTCTTCTGCAGGCTAAACAATCCCAGCTCCCACAGCCTCTCCTCATAACTCATGTGTTCCAGACCCCTAATCATTTTTGTTGCCCTTCGCTGGACTCTCTCCAATTTATCCACATCCTTCTTGTAGTGTGGGGCCCCAAACTGGACACAGTACTCCAGATGAGGCCTCACCAATGTCGAATAGAGGGGGACGATCACATCCCTCGATCTGCTCGCTATGCCCCTACTTATACATCCCAAAATGCCATTGGCCTTCTTGGCAACAAGGGCACACTGCTGACTCATATCCAGCTTCTTGTCCACTGTCACCCCTAGGTCCTTTTCCACAGAACTGCTGCCGAGCCATTCGGTCCCTAGTCTGTAGCGGTGCATTGGGTTCTTCCGTCCTAAGTGCAGGACCCTGCACTTATCCTTATTGAACCTCATCAGATTTCTTTTGGCCCAATCCTCCAATTTGTCTAGGTCCCTCTGTATCCTATCCCTCCCCTCCAGCGTATCTACCACTCCTCCCAGTTTAGTATCATCCGCAAATTTGCTGAGAATGCAATCCACACCATCCTCCAGATCATTTATGAAGATATTGAACAAAACCGGCCCCAGGACCGACCCTCTGGGCACTCCACTTGACACCGGCTGCCAACTAGACATGGAGCCTTTGATCACTACCCGTTGAGCCCGACAATCTATCCAACTTTCTACCCACCTTATAGTGCATTCATCCAGCCCATACTTCTTTAACTTGCTGACAAGAATACTGTGGGAGACCGTGTCAAAAGCTTTGCTAAAGTCAAGAAACAATACATCCACTGCTTTCCCTTCATCCACAGAACCAGTAATCTCATCATAGAAGGCGATTAGACTAGTCAGGCATGACCTTCCCTTGGTGAATCCATGCTGACTGTTCCTGATCACTTTCCTCTCATGAAGTGCTTCAGGATTGATTCTTTGAGGACCTGCTCCATGATTTTTCTGGGGACTGAAGTGAGGCTCACTGGCCTGTAGTTCCCAGGATCCTCCTTCTTCCCTTTTTTAAAGATTGGCACAACATTAGCCTTTTTCCAGTCATCCAGGACTTCCCCCGTTCGCCACGAGTTTTCAAAGATAATGGCCAATGGCTCTGCAATCACAGCCGCCAGTTCCTTCAGCACTCTCGGATGCAACTCGTCCGGCCCCATGGACTTGTGCACGTCCAGCTTTTCTAATTAGTCCCTAACCACCTCTATCTCCACAGAGGGCTGGCCATCTCTTCCCCATTTTGTGATGCCCAGCGCAGCAGTCTGGGAGCTGACCTTGTTAGTGAAAACAGAGGCAAAAAAAGCATTGAGTACATTAGCTTTTTCCACATCCTCTGTCACTAGGTTGCCTTCCTCATTCAGTAAGGGCCCACACATTCCTTGGCTTTCTTCTTGTTGCCAACATACCTGAAGAAACCCTTCTTGTTACTCTTGACATCTCTGGCTAGCTGCAGCTCCAGGTGCGATTTGGCCCTCCTGATAACATTCCTACATGCCCGAGCAATATTTTTATACTCTTCCCTGGTCATATGTCCAACCTTCCACTTCTTGTAAGCTTCTTTTTTATGTTTAAGATCCGCTAGGATTTCACCATTAAGCCAAGCTGGTCGCCTGCCATATTTACTATTCTTTCGACTCATTGGGATGGTTTGTCCCTGTAACCTCAACAGGGATTCCTTGAAATACAGCCAGCTCTCCTGGACTCCTTTCCCCTTCAAGTTAGTCCCCCAGGGGATCCTGGCCATCCGTTCCCTGAGGGAGTCGAAGTCTGCTTTCCTGAAGTCCAGGGTCCATATCCTGCTGCTTACCTTTCTTCCCTGCATCAGGATCCTGAACTCAACCAACTCATGGTCACTGCTTCCCAGATTCCCATCCACATTTGCTTCCCCCACTAATTCTACCCGGTTTGTGAGCAGCAGGTCAAGAAAAGCGCCCCCCCCTAGTTGGCTCCTCTAGCACTTGCACCAGGAAATTGTCCCCTACGCTTTCCAAAAACTTCCTGGATTGTCTATGCACCGCTGTATTGCTCTCCCAGCAGATATCAGGAAAATTAAAGTCACCCATGAGAATCAGGGCATGCGATCTAGTAGCTTCTGTGAGCTGCCGGAAGAAAGCCTCATCTACCTCATCCCCCTGGTCCGGTGGTCTATAGCAGACTCCCACCACTACATCACTCTTGTTGCACACACTTCTAAACTTAATCCAGAGACACTCAGGTTTTTCTGCAGTTTCGTACCGGAGCTCTGAGCAGTCATACTGCTCCCTTACATACAGTGCTACTCCCCCACCTTTTCTGCCCTGCCTGTCCTTCCTGAACAGTTTATAACCATCCATGACAGTACTCCAGTCATGTGAGTTATCCCACCAAGTCTCTGTTATTCCGATCACGTCATAGTTCCTTGACATCACCAGGACCTCCAGTTCTCCCTGCTTGTTTCCAAGACTTTGTGCATTTGTATATAAGCACTTGAGATAACCTGCTGATCGCCCCTCATTCCCAGTATGAGGCAGGAGTCCTCCCCTCACAGACATTCCTGCCTGTGCTTCCTCCCGGTATCCCGCTTTCCCACTTACCTCAGGGCTTTGGTCTCCTTCCCCCGGTGAACCTAGTTTAAAGTCTTCCTCACTAGGTTAGCCAGCCTGCTGGCAAAGATGCTCTTCCCTCTCTTCGTAAGATGGAGCCCGTCTCTGCCCAGCACTCCTCCTTCATGGAACACCATCCCATGGTCAAAGAAACCAAAGCCTTCTCTCCGACACCACCTGCGTAGCCATTCGTTGACTTCCACGATTCGACGCTCCCTACCTAGGCCTTTTCCTTCCACGGGGAGGATGGACGAGAACACCACTTGCGCCTCCAACTCCTTTATCCTTCTTCCTAGAGCCACATAGTCCGCAGTGATCTGGAGTACTGTGTCCAGTTTTGGGCCCCACAAGACAAGAAGGATGTGGAGAAATTGGAGAGAGTCCAGCAAAGGGCAACAAAAATGATTAGGGGACTGGAACACATGACTTATGAGGAGAGGCTGAGGGAACTGGGATTGTTTAGTCTACGGAAGAGAAGAATGAGGGGGGATTTGATAGCTGCTTTTAACTACCTGAAAGGTGGATCCAGAGAGGATGGATCTAGACTATTCTCAGTGGCAGAAGAGGACAGAACAAAGAGTAATGGTCTCAAGTTGCCGTGGGGGAGGTTTAGGTTGGATATTAGGAAAAACTTTTTCACTAGGAGGGTGGTGAAACACTGGAATGCGTTACCTAGGGAGGTGGTGGAATCCCCTTCCTTAGAAGTTTTTAAGGTCAGGCTTGACAAAGCCCTGGCTGGGATGATTTAGTTGGGATTGGTCCTGCTCTGGGCAGGGGGTTGGACTAGATGGCCTCCAGAGGTCCCTTCCAACTCTGTTATTCTATGATTCTAACTGTGGTGGGGCGATAGATGGCCCACATATCCCTATCTTGGCACCAGACCACATTGCCACGAAGTACATAAACAGAAAGGGAAACTTTTCTATGGTGTTGCAAGCGCTGGTGGATCACCAGGGGCATTTTATTGACGTAAACATGGGATGGTCTGGGATGATGTATGACGCACACATCTTTAAGAACACAGATCTGTTCAGAAAGCTGCGAGCAGGGACTTTCCATACTGCAAAAGCACCCTTGGGGACATTGAAATTGCCTGTTTTCCACCATTCACAGATGATTTGCTATATACGTCAAAGAGAGATCAATACGGTGATATCACAATATTTACAGATCATTTAAATGTTAAGTTGTCCTTTCGATCTCTGAATTAGCAGAATACAGCATGGACAGGAACTCTAACCTTTAAGAAGATAAATGTAAACACACAAAAACAAACATTATCTACCAATACGTCCCTAAAGGTTGAATTTGGGTCATTTATCCTGCAGGATGCTTAACTCTTTCCAGTCATGTGTCACACCACCTCTTTGCATTTCTGTTTTAAGATTTATAAGGGTTGGTTTTCTGTTGTATTAATCTGATGATTTGACAAATTGATGAGTTGATTCCAATGCAATTAATTCATTGATGGACTGATTTGACCTCAACTTTCTACCTGTATGGTTTAACCCTTATTTAGTTGAGTTGGGTTTGTAGTAGATTAGCCTTCGATGTGTATTCTTGATTTGATTAGTTCTTTTTAATAAAGTGTATAAAAGAGATATTGAGTCATATTTTTTTTAATAAGCAATATGGACTGGAACCATAGAGATTCTGGCTGGAGCCAGTCCACCTCATAACTTGGTCATCTCCCTCCAAATTGACCCTTTGGTTTTCACAGGGTGCCAACTCTCTCAGCTTCATCTTCATCAGGGGGAGGCGGGGGCTCAGAGCTTCACAAGGGAAAATAAATCCGCCCCACCCAGGCTTTTGGGAGTGTGTATGAGAGATGTGTGGTTAAGTAGGGAGAAGTAACTGAGATGGAGGTGTTTGGGTTCTTGCTCTGCAGTCACTGTTCTGGCGAGGCCCACTCTGGGCCCCTGTCTGGTTTGCCCAGGAGCAGTGTTCCCTCTCATTGTTTACATCCATGTGCGGAATTAATTTTGTTATGTGCCCCAATATGGAAGTGGTGTGTGGTGGGGTGGGGCCAACGGGTTCAGAGTGTGGGATGGGGCTCAGGGCTAGGGTAGAGGGTTGGGGTATAAGGGTGGTGTTATGCTTATAAGGAGCACACAGAATCTTTTTCAAGGGGATAAGGCAATACACCGCATTTATTGAGAGGACAATTTAAGCATTAAAATCAGCATATGGTTCCATTTATACACACACAACAAAGGTTCTGCAGCTGGATCTTATAGTTACCAGTCCATAGCGTTGCTCCGTCAGTTCCATTGGCCAGCTGAAATTGCCCACGCGGGAGGGGAGGAACTGGAGCTGGATCTCTGTCAGACGCGTCTGAAGCTCTGATGTTGATGAGGAACAAACCCAAAGTCCTAGGGCAAATACACCCTCCTTTTATAGTAGTAAGTTCCCATACAAGTCTATAGACCTTGCTGTGTCACACCAGAGCATTAATCATAAGATAGTCAAGGTTGCTCCCAATCAGCATTATTTTGGGTTGCTACTGGGAGTATCCGCAGGTGTTTCTTATCTCGTCCCTCTGGCTCCACTCTTTATCTTGTCCTTGGGGTGTATGCCTTTGCTTTCGGGTCATCAATCTGCCATGCGGGTGATTCTGATAATAAGGTTAGTGCCTCTCGACTTCTCCACTCCCCTCTCGACCATCTGGCCCATCAATGCTGGCACCTCCTGTCTCTTCTCTGTTAGCATGCCAGACATTCTTCACCCACACACACAACAGTAAATAATTTCAAAAGCAAGAATTGCAGCCATAACACGTCTATCCTTCTAAAAACAATCATTAACATGTAAAGCAAAGAATAAAACCAAAACAATTTCTTCTTACTAATTCAAAGCTAACAAATTAAGAAAAATGGAGCACAGTTTACTCGAGACAATTTCTCCCCATTACGCTTTTGGCCTACAGTGTGCAGGCCCTGGCTGGGGGTGTGGGCTCTGGCGTGGGCCCGGGGATGAGGGCTTCAGGGGTGCAGGCTACCTCAGGGCTGCGGCAGGGAGAGAGGACCCCCCTCCCTCCAGTCCTCTCTCGCTGCAGCAGCCTGGGGCTGGGGGAGAGCACCTCTCCCCACACATGGCAGCTCTGGGGCTGGGGCCAGGTGTGATGCTCCTCTCCCCAGCCGCAGCAGCTTAGAGGAAACTTAGCCCAGGAGTTGTGCCAGGTCAGGCCAAGCTGAGGCTGGGGGGGGGGGGGTCTGGTTTGAAGGGTTGTAAATGGAGGCGAAAAGCGTGCACGTCTCAGACATTGTGGGGCTGGCAGAGTAAATGTATGGGTGTTAACAGAGAGACAAGGTGAACCAACTTGATATTACCTTGCCCATCTTGTCTCTCTAATATCCTGAGGCCACCACAGCTACACTGCCACTGCGTGTGTAAATGACATCCTGGGGCATTGCTGAAAGTAAGCAAACTGAACAGTGCAGTTCCTAGGTTTCAGAAGTCAGAGTTTTGCTGACGTTAAGATTCTGCAAAAGGCTGACATCCCACCAGGCAACCTTAAGTTTGTGTTAATGAAGGTCCTCCCACCCCCGTTTTATTAATACTAGGAGGAGAGGCCATGGCTTCCCTCTAGATATTAACCAGGTCTTCTTCAAGTGCCTGCTCATGTTGATTCCGTGCTAGGCATGTGCATGCCATGTGCACAGAGATTCTTCCCTTAGTAGTGTCCATAGGGTCAGCCCTAGCACCCCTGGAGCCTCATACCAATATATGGGGTGCCGCTGGCCCCGCGCCCCCCCTCAGTACCTTCTTATCACCTGTGATGGTTGCTGGGACGTCTTCTTGCTCTTGCGAGGGTTTCCCAGACTAATGGTTTGGACTCTGTTTTGTTGTAGATAGTTGTAATTAGTACATTTAGTTCCCAGTTTAGCATATAGAGTGTAAATAGCTGTCCGGAGCTTAGAGGGATGTCATCCGAAGGACTGGGCCTGCCTTGGGATCCAGGTTTTAAACCGTGCTTCTCCTATGCCAGTGAGCGACCCACATTCGGCCTGTCTGAAATGCCTTGGGGAGGCTGAAGTTAAGGAGAAGTGGAAGATCTGCAGAGGCTTTAACCCAAGGACTCAGAAAGAGAGAGACATTTGCGTGAAGGCTATACTGATGGAGGCAGTCCTCGGACCGTCCTCGGAGCCGTCCCACTCCGAATCAGCATCGAGCACTTCGGCCGCAATGCATAGCGTGTCTCTGTCATCTTGTTCTTCCCAACATCGTTTTACATCCCCGGTGCCGAGGAAGAGGCACAAGATGTTGCGTGCTGGAAAAGGGTGCTCTTTGGTGCCAGAGCAGGACACACGGGGAGTATCTGACCTGGTGAAATCCATGCCTAGCCACTTGTCCTCCTCGGAGCCATGGTTGGCCTCCAGCATCTGCGACAAGGGCACTGAGCCTAATCCAGGACCCACCTCCGACTCCCAGGAGCGGTAACGGTGTCTTGCATCTGATGGCCCCCCTGACTCTGGAAGTCTTCTAGGCTGAAAAGGACCTGATGTCCCTCCCGATACCACCCACTCCCCAAGGGGCCAGACTGGCCATGGCTACTGGGGACAGAAGTGTGCAAAGAATGGAGAGCTCCTTAGCCAGACTGGCACCTTTCCAGGGTAAACGCTGCATGGCCCTGCTGCATTGGTCCCTGACCTGGCATTGGTCAGCAAGCCCCCAGGTCGGTCTGGAGGCAGAGATGGGCACAGCTCCCCCATGGTATGCAGGTGAGGAGTCTGAGGTGGAATTCTTTGTGCTACAGAAAAGGTATCAGTACCTGATGCATGCACCAGACTTCATGCACCAGATGTGGTCCATGGCCTTACCCCGCCCGGCCCCGGATACTGATTACGGCACTGACCCCAGCATCGAGGTTGCCGAAATGGGCCAGACGGAGGCGGGTCAGACTGAGGAGGAAGTACCAGTCCCTCCAATGATGCTGGCTTCCTCAGCGTCATCGTCCCCAGATGAGGTGGTGGCAGGTCCCTCGAACCCACTCCCACCAGAGAATTTCAGGGTTCATCAGCAGCTCCTGCAGTGGGTTGCCAGGAACTTGGGGCTGCAGGTGGAGGAACTAAAGGAGTCCACCCGCAGCCTAATTAGCAGCATGGCTCCCTCCAGAGTACTCCTCCTGGTTAATGAGGCTGTGCTGGGGCCATTGAAGGCCCTTTGGCAGACCCCCTCCCCCTCCCGGGTCAAGGGTGATGTTGGTGGCCAATGAGAGGGATAGGCAGGGACAGCCCAGTGCCACCCCGAAAAATAAGGAGGCCAAGAGACTGGATTCATTCCGGAGGAAAGTTTATTCTATGGGCAGCCTCCAACTCCGTATCTTGAACCAGCAGGCCTTGCTCGGGAGGTCTGACTTTAATTTGTGCGACTCGGTCCAATTCAGAGACTCCCTGCTGCAGGAATGGAGGCAGGAGTTCTCTGGAGGAGGGCAAGACAGTGGCTAAGGCCTCCCTCCCGGCAGCTCTCATCAGCCAGCACGCCTCCAGACTCCAGGAATCATTTTAGATCACCTCAGCCTCAAAGGTTTTTGGCGGGCCCAGAGGCAGGGAAGGGCTATAAGCATCACCAACCCCTGTTTTCTACCTCAGCCTGTCAGTCGAGCTCGAGTAGATACCCTGGACGGTCCAGATGGGCCTTTTGAGGGTGTGCCAGACTTTATCCAGGATCCTTCCCTCCTTTTGTTTTTGGACCACCTGTTTTCTTTACACACTGCGTGGTCCCACATAACATTGGACCTTGGGGTACGCAGCACTGTGACTGCCGGGGTACACTTGCAGGTTTTGTTCCACCCCCCCAACCCCATCGCTCTTCAGGGACCCTTCTCATGAGCAACTTCTCGGCCGGGGGGTGGAAGCCCTCCTGCGTGTGGGGGCGGTTGAGGAGGTCCCTCAGGATTTGAGAGGGAAGGGGTTTTACTCCTGATATTTCCTAATCCCGAAAGCCAAAGGGGGACTGCGGCCCATCCTGGACCTGCGTCACCTCAACGAATATTTCAGAGAATGCAACCATGGGGGTCCTGGTCTTCAATCTCTTACTTAGAAGCCTAAATTTGGCTAGGACCTCTCTCCTAACTCTGCCTATGTCATTGGTACCTACATGTACCATGACAACTGGCTTCCCCCCAGAACTTTGTTTCACGGGATTTTTCAATGGCCCTTGTTTGCTGTTGGCCCTGTCATCTCTGTGTGAAAGGCCGGATCCCACACTGCTCTCCAGTGCTCTGCGAACTGTCATTAACACATCCTGAATGGCAGTGCAGTTAATCATGAAGTTCCTAACTCATGCCGGACATGCTGTCTGCCATGGATAGGAGCAACGTTAGATTACTTTTGGCATTCCTGGAAGAGCTGCACATGGTGGACCATGGCTTCTGGGCTAGTGAAACAAGCACTGAGTGGTGGGATCATATCGTCATGCAGGTCTGGGATGAAGAGTATTGGCTACAGAATTTTTGGATGAGGAAATCCACCTTCATGGAACTGTGTGCCGAGCTTGCCCCAGCACTGAGGCGCAAGGACAGCCAAATGAGAGCTGTCCTCTCTGTGGAGCAGTGTGGAAGCTGGTGACTCCAGATGTCTGCCGGGCGGTTGCGAATCAGTTTGGAGCCGGGAAGTGAACTGTTGGGGCTGCGTTAACACAAGTGTGTAGGGCCATTAATCGCATCCTGCTAGGAAGGGTAGACGCAGTTCCATAAAACAAATGTATCATCGTGCCAGTGACTTGGTGAGCCTCCCGGAGAGATCGGGCTCTGAGGAGACAATCGTCCAGGTATGGGTAAATCGTTGTCCCTTGAGAGTGTAAATGAGCGGCTACCCCTGAGAGAACCTTGGAACATACTCTCAGGGCTGCTGATAGCCCGAAGGTGAGCACTCTGCATTGGTAGTGGTCGGGTCCCAGAGTGAATCCGAGAAATTGTCTGTGAGCCGGTAGGGTTGAGATGTGAAAATTGGCATCCCGGAGGTCGAAGGCTGAAAACCAGTCTCCCTGTTCCAATGCTGGAATGATCAGCGATAAGGTGACCATCTTGAACTTTTGAGCCGTAACAAACTTGAGAGCTCTGAGATCTAGTATGGGTCTCCAACTTGTTTGTATCAGGGTGTAAAGATGTATCTCAGAGGGATTGTCTCTGTCTGGCCTAGGGAGGAACAGAAAGTCCCGCCGTTCACTGAGCTGGTCCATTGTTATGGGCATACATGTCTTAGTGCTCTGGTAGAGTCTGTGGGATCCTAGTACCGTGCTTTGTTGACAATAAACCTGGCTGGGTGCCTTCATTCCTTAACGGATTTTGTGGTCATTGGGCGGTTAGCTCAAGGTTTGCCGTGCCAGCTGTCTGGGCATGGCTGGAGTGGCACAGAGGGAAAACACACACACCCAGAACCCCCCTATTCCCAGTGCCCCTCAGTCCCAACCCACAGCCCCCTCCTCTGTACACTGCCCCTCAATCCCGACCCACAGCCCCCACCTTCCCCCCCAGCAGCAGGTGATTCTGACTCCTTCGGGGAGCTTTTCTTGCTAGGTTTTTGTGTGTGAATCGCCTTGTGGATTTTACAGCACGTTGGAAATTTCCATATTAAATAGGAAGCTCTGCTCACCTTCCCCCCCACACCTTCTCTTTTCTCTCCATAACTGGATCTGAAGCATTTCATTTCTTAATTCCCGAGGGGTGAGATGTATGTGTATAATACAGATATTTTCAACATATTTCCCCCTTTGGGCTTAGAAATTGAAAACTGATTTTTTTTTTTTTTTGCCAACCAAAACCTGAACTAATTCAGAAACCAGAAGAGAAGAACAACGATACATTCAAATCAAAGGGCCAGAACAGAACAGCAGAGAATTTTCCATTTGGGGGATTTTGTTTTCCCAGGCAAACAAACCTCTCCAAGGGGAAGTGCAGAGAAAAATATTTCACTTGCCTATTCACAGAATAGCTTGGCCGAGACACTCTGGCTGTGTTTCATTGTCATGGGCTCACTGTGGACTGGGGCATTTTAATAATTTTGGGGGAAGTCCCAGGATGTTTGGGGGTAGACTCCCGACCTCTTTTAGAAATCTTGTGTTTCAATTGGTTTTATTTCAAGCAGGGATCCAGCAGGCCAGTCTGACACCTTGGGAAGATTTTTTGTTTGCAAGAAGCAACATGGTCTGTCCTTGTACCAAATAGGAGATGGGTGTTTGGAAGGGAAGGGAGAAGAATAAATGCATCCAAGGAGGATGGGATTCAAACCCATGCATGCAGAGCACAATGGATTAGCAGTTCATCACCTTAACCACTTGGCCACCTCATCTGAGCTGCTCAGTAGCAGACAGAAACTCCAGGGGAGGTAGGGACAATAAGGAGTTTTTAAATATGTTAGTGGAAGCAGGGTCTGAATGAGCTCCCCCTCTCCCACCTAGTGAGGAGCTGGGGGAAAGACGTCAGGAACAGACCGAGTTTGCAGAGACCCGCAGCTACGCAGCACGGTGGAGCTGCTTTGCCAAAAGGACCAGTTTTGTCTGGTGCTGGGTTACAAATCACTGAGATGTTGTTATCCTTATTGCATGAGTAAAGGGCGGCAGAGATTACTTACCCTGCCCTGATGCAGGGGCTAGGGGGGTGAGGTTCTGTCTTTTACTGGAGTGCAGACAGCTGATTGAGGGGGTCGCCCTAAACTGAGCCTGATTCGCTGAACAGGGGGAGAGGGATGCTAAATGCCAGGGAAAAGGTGGGGGGATGACAGGTGTTTCTGTTTGCTGAGGTGGCTTGTGCCTGAAGATATGCTCTGACCTTTCCCTGTTCAGTGTTTGAAGGCAAAGCTAATTACCCTCCAGGGAGAGTTTGTTTCTGTTCAGTGATTAGCAGAGCGGAATTCCTGGCACGCGCCTCTCGGGGTTCTGTCCCAGACCTGGCGTCAGGACAGGGGTGCGAGGAAACCCAAGGCGGCGGATGTACTGGCAGTGAGGTTCCCGGCTGCCCAGGGCAATCGCGAAGAGCTGAAATCACTGAACACCTGCGTTAAGCAGGGGCTCCTCAGAGCACGGCAGGCCTGCACAGCAACCCCAGAGACTCCTGAGGTGGGAGGTGAAGCCCTGCGAACACACCTCTGAACGCTGGGTCTGCACGGACCAAGTACAGCCAATTGCGAGTGGGGTGCCATGGAGGGACAGGGGTGAGGTGTGTTAAATGGGCGTTTGTGTGTCAGACTTTCCCACTGCCAGGTGGGAAACTGAGGCAAAGGACACTGCCCAATGCCCTGTGGGGTGGGGTTTTTGCCTACGGTTGCAAGCTTTTGAATGTGACTGTCGCATTTTCCCAAACTAATGCGTCGTTCCCTTTCCCGTTTATGAAAAGGTCTCTTTTGTTATACACTGACCAAGACCTTGTCAACGCTCCCGGGCACGTCAGCATAACGGACTTCGCTCTGGGGTGGGAATGAGCCACACCCCAAGTAACGGAAGTTACACGGACCTCACCCCTGACCCCTATCAGTGCCCCACCCCCAGCACCTCCAGACCCCACTGCCTCCCCCCAGTGCTTCATTTCAGCCTCGGCACAAACTAAGCCCTGGCAGGCAGCCTGATCGCAGCCGGGGCTGGCTGGGCGCCCAGCTCTGAAGGCAACGCCACCGCCAGCAGCCACGCGGAAGTAAAGGTGGCCTGGTCTATCGTGCATTGCCACCCTGACCTCTGCGCAGCTGCCGTGGCTTGCAACGCCTGGCACTTGGCCTGTGGCTCCGGGCGAGCTTTGTTCTGTCACACGGGGCTGCATCTTGCCAGAGCCCACGGCCTCCCACAGCCCTCTGGCCACTCCTGACTCACCGGGGCACCGTTTCCGATTTTGGGGAGCGGCGGGGCAACTTTAACTGTGATTCCAGGGGCTCCTTAGGCACCTGAAAACTCTAGGGTTCTGTTGCAGATAACGACTTAGGAATTAGCTGACAGAAGCACTGTATCTAATTGTTGTATAAAGAAAGAACAATATATACAAACTCCAGTTAAAGCCACATTTTAAATTGCCATGTCAATTTAGAGCAATCAGGAGCTAATACAGCAAAATATTCCCAATCCCAAACCTTGAAGTATCAGTCCTGGAGCTTTAGCGCAGATCTCAGAAACACACGTTTGCTACGTTGTACGCTGTCTTTCGTAGAGATAAATAAAAATAAATAAAATCTGCTTACTTTCTCTAATGGAAACACTCAATGTTTCTGCCATTAACACCTCTATTTTAGTCAATTGTTTTTCACTCCACTAAAAAACATATTTACTTAATTCTAACATATGCGATTAAGGTTTTTTCTCCTTTATTAAGAGAGGGAATTTAGTTTTCTAATTATTTTGGCACTTAGGTTTACCGATCACAGTCATGTACGTGACTCACTAATATTTCACCCCATCATTGGTATTAATATCATACTTGGAACCGCATTTACTTTCACACGAATTTTAAGTTACTTTACAGCTATAACTAAAAATACAATTTGAAAATAAGCGACCTTCATCTGCAGAGCGTCTACAGTTATGGGCTTAGGTAATTTTTTTTAAGTGGCACTGCTAAGGTGAGTACAAGCTAAAGTTACATTCTAGAAGGACACGATTATTTGTACCATTTTTAAGAACATAAGACTGGCCCTAATGGGTCAGACGATGGTCCATCTAGCCCAGTATCCTGTCTTCCAGTTACTGGAAAACGAAAGAATCTGTAGCAGCAAAAACTGTCACAAAACTTTACATTTGCACTTTGTCCCCGGAGTACGGTGCAACCAAGACAAGGAGCTATAGATGCACTTTCCCATGGTTTCTGACTTTCTCAATGACACAAGGATGCTTCCTACAGCTCACTACATAGTCTCGTCCCCTGCTGTGTGTTCAGTGACCTGCTGGGATTTGGGACATAGAGAACGTGACTGACATTAAACCAATTCCAGGGAAGGCAAAAACACATCCCTGCATTGGCCGGGAATCGAACCCGGGTCAACTGCTTGGAAGGCAGCTATGCTCACCACTATACCACCAATGCACCTGCAAAAAGCAGCTGTCCCCGGTGTCACATGTACTAGTAAAATGATTCATTCCTGCACAGCAGATGGGTGGACAAGCAACAACCTGTCAGTTCTGAGCAGAGCCAGGTTCCCACAGTGACTGAAAGATGGGGAGAGGTGTGCTACATCCCGGGGTGAGGCGTTGTAGGAGTAGGATTTTATGTTGGTATTCTGTATAATTTAAAATAAAGCATAAAAAAATAAAAAATAATAAAAATAATAATGTAGCATGTATGAAATGTACTGGTGTATGAGTTAATCATATCCTGCCAGCCACACTTTTTGAATAGCAGTAAGGAATGGCCTAATGGGCCATTTGGTAAAGATACATCCGCGGGAATCTGTGTCTGGGCTGATTTCAAGGCAGTAACAGACCTTTTAAGGTCACCACTTTGCTGTAGGTTTAGCATTTTAAAATAAGTAAAAGAATGCAATGATTGTTTTTCCTTTGCATTGCAATTTGATGTTCCTGTTCAAAATGTTCTGTGTAAATCAATTCTGTTTTGTGTGTGAATGAGGAATGTGTGTTTAAGAGATAAGTGTGAAGGCTATTGCTGAACCAGATGTACGAGAGAGGAACCGGAGCCAGACCCCAAGAGCACCAGGAGGCTACAACACACCCCTACTGAGATGTCAGAAGAGGGCAGATTAATGACTCTAAAGATGAGACAGGCACCTATCAATGGGGACAAGACAGCGGTGATCAAAACCAGCCTGGGATAACTCCCTGAAAGACTTGATAAAAGAACAAAATAAAGAATGAAAAGTTCAATTTAAAAAAACAAGCACTCATCAAACAACAATTAATTACAGCATGACGGTGCAAAACTCATCAGCCCCAGTGAAGGAAAATCACTATATAAACAGGGTGCCTTGCCATGAAACTTTGGGTTCATCCTGCCAAGACTTCCCCGGAGCATTGTATCTCGACCGGCAGAACCCGACTCCTCCCTACCCGTGATCAACCTAGCTGGCCACTAGATTGATCCCAACTCTGTACTGGTAACTATAACATTGACTGGTGGGACAGTGTGTGTGGGTGTGTGTGGGGTGTAATTAAATGCATATGCTGATTGTTGGATCTTCAATAAACACGGCATATTGCCTTTTCCCCTGAAAAAGATCCCGTGTGCTTCTTATAAGCATAACAGTGTCGCCAACCCCACCCCTCCCCTCAGAGAAGGGAAACAAAGTTAAATGACCAGAATGACAAACCTCAGCGGAGACAGCTCCTTTTAAAGTAAATGTTTGTGTTTATTCCCACTATGTACAGCGGGGTTTGATGTTGCTCATTCCAGTCCTCGGGCTCTGCGGCGAGAAGGGATGATTCAGGCTGAGGGAAGGGCCTGTGTCCACATTGCTGCTGAACTTTGGTTTGTGGGATTATTGCGGGAACACAAAAGAATCTGGAGCAGCAAAAACTGTCACTAAACTTTATATCTGCACTTTTGGTTGCACCATGCCCGAGCACGGAGACAAGGAGCTACAGATGCACGTTCCTCTGGTTTCTGACTTTCTCAATGACACAAGGATGACTCCTGCAGCTCACTACGTGGTCCCAACCGCTGTGTGTTCAGTGACCCGCGGGGATCTGGGACAGGAATTCTCTCATTCCACTGATAATGCGATTAGCGCCCAACGTGGCTGACGTTAAACCCATTCCAGGGAAGGCAAAAACACACCCCTGCATTGGCCGGGAATCGAACCCGGGTCAACTGCTTGGAAGGCAGCTATGCTCACCACTATACCACCAATGCCTCTGGCCAAAACACCATTCTCCCAGGCGTCACATGTACCAGCCAAATGACTCACGCCGGCAAATGTACTGAGCAGGATGGATGGACAGGCAGCCACCTGTCAGTCCTGAGCAGACAGGTTCCCACAGTGACTGAAAGATGGGGAGGGGGCCCCACGCCCATCCCTCGTCTGGGAGAAGGGACATGGGCGTGGAGATAAATTCCCATATGACAAATCTTACCTGAGAAGGAAGGAGCCAGCGCCTTTTAAAGCAAATGTTTCTGTTCGTTCCTGCTACCTCCAGAGGGGTGCGTTGCTGATTCCAGGCCTGGGGCTCTGCCGGGATCGGGGACGATGCAGGCTGTCACTGAGCTGAAGAAGAGAGATGATTTCTAACCGGGACGGCCACCTCGTCTCCACGACACGTGTTCGTCCATCACTTGCTAGCGGGTGTGTGGGACATGAAGGCAGCTCCCGCTCCTGGGTCTCTCCTGAGGAAATAAAGTTTCTGTGCAAAATAACAAAACTTTTCTCCGAAGGGAGGGAAAGGAAATGGCCACACGGCACCAGAGCACAAGTTTCAGAGGGGCAGCCGTGTTAGTCTGTATCAGCAAGAACAACGAGGAGTCCTTGTGGCACCTTAGAGACGAACAAATGTATTTGGGCATAAGCTTCCGTGGTGGGTTCAAGAAGTGGGTTTTAGCCCACGAAAGCTTATGCCCAAATACATTTGTTGGTCTCTAAGGTGCCACAAGGACTCCTCATTGTTTTTTCCAGGACACAAGGATTGTAACACAACAGGATTCCTCTATGCGCAGTGACTCTGACAAGTGCTTGATCTCCCCTCTCCTGGATTCCAGGAGCTGTTGGGTTTCACCCTTGGTAACCTGCAAGGCGGAGACAGTTCTATTGATGGTGACACTGGGATTGAAGGATTTGATCATATTATTAAAAAGATTAGTCGGAACCTGAGCTCTCAGTTCTGACAGGCTGGTGTCCTCAATTCAGTTCCAAAAGGCCCCCGGGACCCCACACTCCCCAGCGGGAGTGAAAGGAGACACCCCCAGCTCTGCCCTTAGCTCCAGGCTGACGTATCAGGAGTGGGGGGAATTGACTTCTTTGCTGCTGAGAAGGGAGCCAGGCCAGTTCTCTGGGGGCCAGCGTTCCCAGCCTGAGCCAGGCGACTTCCCTGCCTCCTGGGGCCTGCAGGCTTGGACTGGTCCTGGGGACACCCTGCTGCTCACCGAGCCACTGAGCCAACCCTTGGGAAAGGCAGCGGTTTTGCTCCCTACTTCAGCCTTGTCTGAGCAGCGCGCTGGGGCATCCCCGAGAATAAAGACTCAGCACTGCCAACTCTCAGGAGTTTGCCATGAGTTTCAGGAGAATGATTGTTTTCCGTAAAGCCCCAGCTCCTGGAGTCACCTGGCTCTGTGATGATTTCAGCCTTCAGTCTCCAAGAAAAAGTAAGTTTCGAGCCCTCCTGGCTGTGGAGAAAGCTACCAAACGGGACCCCAGGGCACGCTAACAGCTCAGCAAGCAGAAGGCAAATAAAAAGACACCGCCCCCCCAAGCGATTATTTTGATGTCGTCTCATGATTTTAAAGCCAATCTCGTGAGTTTTGAACTTTTGGGGTTGGCCATACTGCAGACTGATTGCTGAAAACCCTCCCCCCGCCCCCGATCCAATCCACCCAGACTTTCCTAAAGCATCTACTCCTTCTTCTGTCGGACACTTGCCTGCAGCTGGGAATCCCAGTTCCTGGAAGTGCTTTTCCACAGCCAGTGAGTCCCCACAAGGGCTGAGTCTCGCCACAGGGCTGTTCCGGGGGCCCTGCCCCACCCCAGGCCGGACGGGGCAGTGACCTCACAATACCCCTTTGTGACTACTGGGGACCCTGGAGTGGGGGCAGCTCCATGCTGGGCTCTGCAGTACCCTAAAAGCCCATAACCCTGCTCCTCACAGCCCCTCCCCCTCACAGAGACACCCCATGGAGCCTCCGCCTCACAGCCCCTCCCTTCACAGTCATACCCTCATGGCCCCTCCCCCCACACTGACATCCATAAGCCTCCCCCTCACAGAGACACACGAGAACCCCCCCTTCACAGCCCCTCCCCTTCACAGCGACAGCCCATAACTCTCCCCCTCACAGCGTCACCCCAGAACTGTCTCCTCACAGCCCCTCCCTTCACAGTGACACCCCCATAGCCCTCCCCTCCACAGCCCACTCCTTCATAGAGACACCCCATAACTCTCCCCCTCACAGCCCCTCCCCTCACACTGACACCCCCATGGACCCTCCTCCCAACAGCCCCTCCCCCTCACAGAGACACCCCATAACCCTCCCCTTCACAGCCCCTCCCCTTCACAGCGTCACCCCAGAACTGTCTCCTCACAGCCCCTCCCTTCACAGTGACACCCCCATAGCCCTCCCCTCCACAGCCCACCCCTTCATAGAGACACCCCATAACTCTCCCCCTCACAGCCCCTCCCCTCACACTGACACCCCCATGGACCCTCCTCCCAACAGCCCCTCCCCCTCACAGAGACACCCCATAACCCTCCCCCTCACAGCCCCTCCCTTCACAGTCATACCCTCATGGACCCTGCCCCCACACAGCCCCTCCCCCCCATAACTCTCCCCCTCACAGCCCCTCCCCTCACACAGACACCCCCATGGATCCTCCTCCCAACAGCCCCTCCCCCCACAGAGACACCCCATAACCCTCCCCCTCACAGCCCCTCCCTTCACAGTGACACCCCCACCGCCCTCCGCTGCCCAGCCCCACCCCCCCAGCGAGTCTCCAGTGCGGCGGCCCCGGCGCTGGCGGGGGCGGAGAACGGGGCTCGGTCCCGTCCACACGGAGCGCGGCTGCCGCCCGGGGTGGAGTCGCGGGGCTCTGCCCAGGAAGGGGCTGGAGCAGCCGGCGCTGGCAGGAACCAGCCTGGGCGGAAGCCGGGGAAACAAAGAACAGAAACGCGGGGGCAGCTCCCGGGCTGTGCAGTGCAAGGCGCTGCTCCTGCGGGGGGGAGCCATTAACCCCTCCCTGCCCAGCCGGGGGGGGGGCTTTCTCCAGCGGGGACCAGCCCCTGAGCCAGAGGCTGCAGGTGAGTGAGAGGGACCGGGGGGAAGTGTCTCTCTTTGCAAAGAGCTGGGGGGGTCCCCAGACCTCACAGCCCCCGGGGGTCCAGCTCCGGTCAGGAGCGAAGCGGAGGGAGGTGGCAGGAAGGGAAGGGATGACAAATAGGCCCGAGGTGGTGGAGGGACCAGTGCTGCTGATTGGAGAGGGAGGGGACCCCTCTCACTGGACCAGCTTCTTTTGGGGGGAGAGACAAGCTGGACACAGAGCTGGGCTTCAGGCCTGGGTGTGTATGGACCATTCCTAGGCAAGCCCTTCGCGCCCCCATTTAGTGGGGAGATAAAATCCCTTCAGATCCGGGGGGGCTTTTTCTCTCCTATTCGGGGTCGGCAGCGTGTCCGCACAGGGACGCCCGCGGTACAAATGTTGAGGCTCGGGGGGGGGGGGGGCACTCACACGCGGCTTCCCCGCAAGTGGCTCTCCATCCCTGAGACCCCTGTGACATTGGGGGGGCCCCCACATCTGACCAGCTCCTGCCAGCAATGGGGGACCCCTGCAGCATCCCAGCCGCCATGGGTGCTGGGGGGGGCCTCTCCCAGCCTGCAGGGTGGCGGCCCCCCACCCCAGTCCCCAGCCCCACAGGGTGGTGGGTCCCCTCAGCTCCCAGCCATTGCAGGTGGGGGGGACGGGACAGGTCGCAGCTTGAGTGAATTTTTGTTAATTGCTTGTGACCTGGTCATGACGTTTACTAAAAATATTCATGACAAAATCCTAGCCTTAATAATGGTACTAATGCTTCCCTGTCTTCTCTGGCAATGCCTCGCCTGATGCATCCTACGGCTGCATTCGCCTTTTTCCTGCCTGCCTCACATTGGTGGCTCATAGTCACCCTGTGATCAACCCGTACAATCAGGTCTTTCTCCTCCTCTGTTGCTTCCCTCTGAAACGTCCCCAGCTTATAACAAAAAGCTCTTGTTGTTAGTCCCTACGTGCATGACCTTGCACTTTTCACTATTAAATTTCATCTCATTTCAGTTTTCAAGGTCATCCAGGTCTTCCTGCATGATATTCCAGTCCTCCTCTGTCTTGGCAATCTCCCAGCTTTGTGTCATCCGCAAGTTCTGTTAACGCACTCCCACTTTTTGTGCCAAGGTCATAGGCTCTGACTCCGTGGATGCTCTGGGGCTGGCCAGCCCCCCACCCCCACCCCCCCATCAGCTGGGGCAGGAAGAGGCAGGTGAAGTGGGGCCTTGTGGGAAGGGGTGGAGTGGGGCCTGGGCCTGGGATGGAGCAAGAGTCGAGCACCCCACCGGGAACTCAGAAAGTTGGCACTTCTGGCCAAGGTCATTAATAAAAATGTTAAATAAGACGGGTCCCAAGACCGATTCCCTGAGGAACTCCACCAGTAACCTCCCTCCGGCCTGACAACTCACCGTTCACTGTGACCCCTTGTAATCTCCCCTTTAAGCAGGTCCTTATCCACCTTTCAATGCTCATATTAATCCACATCTCCAATTCAACGAATACTTTCCCATGTGGAACTGCAGCAAATGCCTTCTGATATCCAGGTAGATTAGTTCAACTGCATTTCCTGAATTTCAAAGATCAGTTATCTTCTCCAAGAAGGAGATCAGTTTGGTCTGGCACGATCGATCTTTCGTAAAACCATGTTGTATTTTATCCCAGTTACCACTTACCATGTTGTATTTTATCCCACTTACTCTATGTCCTTATCTACTTTCTCTCTCAAAATTTGTTCCAAGGCCTTGCATACAGTTGAGGTCAAACTCACAGGCCTGAAGTGTCCTGGATCACTTTCCCTCCCCCTCATCCCTTTCTTTAAAATAGGGACTATATTAGCAATTCTCCAGTCATAGGATACAACCCTCAAGTTTACAGTCCTGGTGAGAAGGGTCGGATCTGTTCTGTAGTAAAGTGACCAAGCATTTTCCCAGCCTAGAATCATAGAAATGTAGGGCTGGCATGAGCCTCGAGAGGTCATCTAGTCCAGCCCCCAGCCCTGAGGCAGGATCAAGGAAACCTAGACCATCCCTGCATGCGTGTGTCCAACCTGCTCTTAAAAACCTCCAGTGGTGAGGATTTCACGGCCTCCCTTGGTAACCTGTTGCAGTACTGAAGTAGCCTTTTTTGCAACAGTCATATGTTCGACTTAGATTTAATTTGTGATCCACAAATTAACCCCCAGAGCCTTTTCAGCCTTAGTTGTGCGTTTGTAGCAGTTTCCACTTCTCTTTACTGCATTGCATCATGTTGATTTCAGACCAGTTTTCCAATGTGTCAGCATCATTTTCCATTCTAATCCTGTCTCCCAAAGAACTCCCAACCCCTCCCAGCTTGGTGTTAGCCCCAATTTTTATAAGCATCCGGTCCATTGTCCAAGTCATTCATGAAAATTTTCAATGGTACCAGACCCAGCACTGGCCCGTGTGGAGCCCCACTAGATTTGATCTCCTGGTTTGACAGTGAACCATCAATAATTACTCTGTGAGTATGGTCTTCCAACAAATGGTGCACCCACCTGAACATAAGAACGGCCATACTGTGTCAGACCAATGGTCCATCTAGCCCAATATCCTGTCTTCCGACAGTGGCCAGTGCCAGGTGCCCCAGAGGGAATGAACAGAACAGGGAATCATCCAGTGATCCATCCCCTGTCGCTCGTTCCCAGCCTCTGGCAAACAGAGGCTAGGGACACCATCCCTGTCCACCTTGGCTAATAGCCATTGCTGGACCATCCTCCATGAATTTATTTAGTTCTTTTTTGAACCCTGTTATGGTCTTGGTCTTCACACCATCCTCTGGCAAGGAGTTCCACAGGTTGACTGTGCCTTGTGTGAAGAAATACTTCTTATCTTATCTATCTTATCGTAATTTCATTCTAGACCACATTTTCCTAGTATACTTATTAGAATGTCATGTGGGACTCTATCAAAAGACTTTACTAAAATCAAGATATATCACATCTGCAGCTTCCCTCTCATCCATGAGATCAATCACCCTGTCAGAGAAGGAAAAATGGTTGCTTTGGCATGATTTGTTCTTGACAAATACATGCTGATTATAGAAAAGGAGTACTTGTGAGTCTCTAAGGTGCCACAAATACTCCTTTTCTTTTTGTGGATACAGACTAACACGGCTGCTACTCTGAAACCTGTCATTATGCTGATTATAATTTGTTATCCGACTGTCATTTAAGTGCTTACAAATTGATTTGTTCCAGTATCATTCCAGGTATTGAAGTAAGGCTTGATGATCTTTATTTCTACATGGCCTCTTTCTCCCCTTTTTGGAGATAGATACATAGGTCCTTTGGGACCTCACCTGTCCTCCATAAGTTCTTGAAGATAATTGCTCATGGTTTTGAGATTGCTTCAGCTAGTTCCTTAAATACCCTAGGATGAATTTCATCAGGCCCTGCTGGCTTCAAATACATCTAACTTCCCTAAATATTTTTAAATCAGTTCTTTCTCTATTCTGGTTTCTGTTCCCTCTCCCTCATTGTTTATAATTGTTTAAAGTATCTGGTTACAATTCATCTTTTTAGTGAAGGCTAAACAATTGGCATTAAACACCTCAGTCTCCTTGATGCCCTCTATTATTCGCTCTCCTTCCCTACTAAGTAGAGGACCTGAACTTTCTTACACTGTTCTCTTGCTCTGAGAACCCTTATCTTATTGCCTTTTATGTCCCTTTCTAGTGGTATGTCTACACGCGAACTGTTAGAGGATATTGTGAAGCCCAAGACTATAACAGGGTTAAAAAAAGAACTAGATAAATTCATGGAGGATCGGTCCATCAATGGCTATTAGCCGGGATGGGCAGGGAAGGTATCCCTAGCCTCTGTTTGCCAGAAGCTGGGAATGAGCGACAGGGGATGGGTCACTGGATGATTCCCTGTTCTGTTCACCCGACACTGGGCTAGATGGACCTTTGGTCTGACCCAGTCTGGCCATTCTTATGTTCTTAAGTTATGGTGACATTGCGACACCCTGACAGCAGCACGGCTATAATGTTTCAGTGAAGACGCTATCTATGATGATGGGAGGGATTCTTCCATTGGCATAGGCACCGAATCTGTGGGTGCTCGGGGCACCCATGAAAAAAAATTAACGGGTGCTTAGCACTCATGGGCAGTCCCACTGCCTCCCACCCGCCGGCGGCCCCGCCCATCAGCTCCTCCCCCTCCCTCCCAGCATCTCCTGCCTGCCTCAGGTCAGCTGTTCTGCAGCATGCAGGAGGCACTGGGAGGGAGGAGGGAGAGCGGGGCATGGGGTATGCTCGGGGGAGGGAGTGGAACTGGGTGGGGAAGAGGCGGGGTGGGGATGGGAAGATGCAGGGCAGGGGTGGGGGTTTGGGGGAAGAGGTGGGGTGAGGTCAGGGCCTGAGGCTGAGTGGGGGTTGAGCACTCCTGGGGAAAGCTGGAAGCCGGCACCTGCAAGCATTGGTTCTCCACCTCCCTGAGAGGGGGTAGCTAGGTCGATGGGGAAAATTCTGGGTGTAACTCTTTCTGATTTTGTCCCTGCCTGCTTCTGCTTTTCATTTCTTCATGGATCTACATAGGCCTCTCACTATTCTGCCTATCTTTCCTTCACATCAGGATAGTTTGCTGTTGCTAGGGTTGCCAACTCTCCCAGTTTGGCCGGGAGCCTCCCAGTATCGGGCTTTATCTCCCAGAGGCTACTGAAGCCAATGTGGGACATTTTAAGCTGATAAAAGTCCAGCCGGGCTAAGGCAGGCTCCCTACCTGCCCTGGCTCCACGCCGCTCCCGGAAGCGGCCAGCATGTCCACCAGCAGCTCCTAGGAGGAGGCACGGCCAGGGGGTCTCTGCGCGCTGACCCAGCTCCGAGTGCCGACTCCGCAGCTCCCATTGGCCAGGAACAGGCAACCAGTGGGGCCAGTGCTTGCAGGCAGGGGAAGTGCGCAGAGCTGCCTGTGAGCCTAGGAGCCGCTGCCGGACATGCCGCCACTTTCGGGAGCTGCCTGAGGTAAGCGCCACCAGGCCAGAGCCTGCACCCAGAACTCCCTCCTGCACCCCCACCCCCTGCCCTAGCCCCCTCATGCACCCAAACTCCCTCCCAGAGCCCACACCCTGAACCCCCTCCTGCACCCCAACCCACTGCCCCAGGTTCAGCCCGGAGCTCTCTGCCACACTCCAAACCACCCCCCAGCCCAGAGCCCGCACCCCAGTGCCCTGCCTCAGCCCGGTGAAAGTGAGTTAAGGGTGGGGGAGAGCGAGCGACTGGGGTGGGTGGGTGGGAGGGTGTCTTGGATAAGGGGCAGGGCGTGGCCTTGGGGAAAGGGGCGGGGAAAGAGCGTTTGGGTTTGTGTGATTAGACAGTCAGCAACCCTAGCTGTTGCTCCTTGAATATTTTCTCTTTGAGGAACTGTCGCCTCTCCGAAACACCTTTTTCCCTCCGATTTTCTACACATGGGGCCTTACCTACCAGAACTCTCTGTGCGTTGAACTCTGCTTTTTGGAAGTCCATTGGCCTTATTCTCCTGCTTTCACTCACGTCCTTTCCTTACAGTCATGACGTCTACCATTTCATGATCACTTTCACCCAAATTGCCTTCCACCTTCAGATTCCTGCCTCAGGCAGACCAAAGTCACCCTCCATGTTGGTCAATTTCGCCATCATAGGATTTTAAAAATCGTAAATGTCATGATTTCAGATATTTAAATCTGAAGTGTCACGGTGGTGTAACTGTCAGGGTCCTGACCCCAAAAGAGTTGGGGGGGATCACAATGTTATTGTAGGGGGGTCATGGAATTGCCACCCTGAATTCTACGCTGCTGCTGACGGCGACGCTGCCTTCAGAGCTGGGTGGCCAGAGAGCTGCTGGCCGGGAGCCCGGCTCTGAAGGCAGCTGCCAGCCGCGGCGCACAAGTAAGGACGGCGTGGGATGGTTTTGCCACCCCTCGTTCCGCCCTGCTGCCCTCAGAACTGGGCCTTCTCTGGCTCAGCAGCTGCCACTCTCCGGCCGCCCAGCTCTGAAGGCAGCGCAGAAATAAGGGTGGCAATCCCGCGACCCCCCTACAATAACCTTGTGACTCCCCACATTTGAGAAATGCTGGTGAAATGTGTATAGTACAGGGTAAAAGCTCACAAAAGCCTAGATTTCACGGGGGAGACCAGATGTCACGGTCTGTGATGTGTTTTTCACGGCCATGAATTTGGTAGGCCCCTATTCATAACCAATTTCCCCTTGCTCGACAGAATCCAGTCAAAAGTAGCTGTCCCCCTTGTTACGACTTCCATCTTCTGAAACAAATTTGTCACCAGTACATTCCACAGACTCATTGAACATTTTCTGTTTGTTCATATTACGTTTCCCAACAGATGTTTGGGTAATTAATTCCCCCCTCCCCCATTTCTACGTGTGTTTTGGATATTTCTGTTGTTTGTGTGGCAGAATCTAGAACGTCTGTCTTCGGGGAAAGAACCTGGGGGAAATCGTGCTATGAAATCATAGAATCATAGAAGATCGTAGTTGGAAGGGACCTCAAGAGGTCATCTAGTCTCACCCCCTGCTCAAAGCAGAACCAACACCAACTAAATCATCCCAGCCAGGGCTTTGTCAAGCTGGGCCTTAAAAACCTCTAAGGATGCAGATTCCACTACCTCCCTAGGAAACCCATTCCAGTGCTTCACCACCCTCCTAGAGAAATAGTGTTTCCTAATATCCAACCTAGACTTCCCCCACTGCAACTTGACACCATGACTCCTTGTTCTGTCATCTGCCACCACTGAGAACAGCCAAGCTCCATCCTCTTTGGGATCCCCCTTCAGGTAGTTGAAAGCTGCTATCCAATCCCCCCTCATTCTTCTCTTCTGCAGACTAAACAATCCCAGTTCCCTCAGCCTCTCCTCATAAGTCATGTGCCCCAGCTCCCTAATCATTTTTGTTGCCCGCCGCTGGACTCTCTCCAATTTGTCCACAATCCCTTCTGTAGTGGGGGGACCAAAACTGGATGCAATGCTCCAGGTGTATCCTCACCAGTGCCGAATAGAGGGGAATAATCACGTCCCTCGATCTGCTGGCAATGCCCCTACTTATACATCCCAAAATGCCATTGGCCTTCTTGGCAACAAGGGTACCCTGCTGACTCATATCCAGCTTCTCGTCCACTGTCACCCCTAGGTCCTTTTCTGCAGAACTGCTGCCGAGCCGTTTGGTCCCTCGTCCGTAGCGGTGCCTGGGATTCTTCCGTCCTAAGTGCAGGACTCTCCCCTTGTCCTTGTTGAACCTCATGAGATTGAACTAAATGAACTAAAGCCTGTTCTGAAATCTCTCCAGTTGCCCTTATTGCCCGGGCAGGCTGCAGAATAACATCCATGTTTTCTTTCAGTTCATCCCAGCCTCCCGTGGGACAGGGGAGAGAAATGGCTGCCGTGGAGCCAGTTCAGGTAGGGATTATGGGGGAGTTGCTGGTGGGTCCCTGCTGGAGGGAGAGGGGCAGCAACCATCTCGGAGGTGGGAGCTTCTGCGGGTTTGGTCCGGAGGTGGGAGAGAGGGGGAGGGGGACAGGGTGTGGCAAATCTTCTGGGACTTGGGGGTCTAGATTAGAGGGGCATTGAGGGAGGAAATGGCACTATCATGGAACAGGAGGCAAAGCTCCTGGGCAGGGCTAGGAACCTGTGTGACAATCCCATGCTGGAGCATGACCCTGCTAGTCAGAGGTTGCTATGACATATGAAGGGGGCACCCACCAGTGCGGCCTGGGGGAGATGCCACCACACCCCCCCACATAGCCAGCTGCTGGAATTGGGGGAAGTGTTGGGATTCCTACTGGGGGCTGTCCCTTCCCATGGCTGGGGGTCTCCATCTCCTGTATATCAGGCTCTGGCTATTAGGGGAGTGATGGATGTGAGGACCCCTGCCCCCTCTCTCTGCTGAGAGGGGTGAGGGTCTCTCTCTTTCTCCCCTCACCCCAATGCCTACTGGGTGCTCTGAGCGAGGTGGGGGTGAGTGAGTGTGACGGGTTCCCCCCCGGGGGTGCCACTGAGCTCCCCTGACCCACCTGGGCTGGGCTCCCTTTTACACTGTACTGCTGAGACACGCTGCAAAGCCTGCTCAGGGCTGAACTTTCACCAGCATACACACAGGTAAGGACGCACCCCGGTGCAGTTACGTGCAGGCAGGCTTTCTCCCCACCTCACCACGCCACCCTCGCTTCCGCGCTGCTGCCTTCAGAGCTGGGCGGCCGGAGAGGGCCCAGTTCTGAGGGCAGCAGGGCGGAACGAGGGGTGGCAAAACCATCCCACGCCATCCTTACTTGTGCGCCGCGGCTGGCAGCTGCCTTCAGAGCCGGGCTCCCAGCCAGCAGCTCTCTGGCCGCCCAGCTCTGAAGGCAGCATCGCCGTCAGCAGCAGCGTAGAAGTCAGGGTGGCAATTCCATGACCCCCCTACAATAACATTGTGACCCCCCCCCAACTCTTTTGGGGTCAGGACCCTGACAGTTACACCACCGTGACACTTCAGATTTAAATATCTGAAATCATGACACTGACGATTTTTAAAATCCTATGACGGCGAAATTGACCAAAACGGACGGCGACTTTGGTCGGGCCCTAGGCAGGAATCTGAAGGTGGAAGGCAATTTGGGTGAAAGTGATCATGAAATGGTAGACGTCATGACTGTAAGGAAAGGACGTGAGTGAAAGCAGGAGAATAAGGCCAATGGACTTCCAAAAAGCAGAGTTCAACGCACAGAGAGTTCTGGTAGGTAAGGCCCCATGTGTAGAAAATCGGAGGGAAAAAGGTGTTTCGGAGAGGCGACAGTTCCTCAAAGAGAAAATATTCAAGGAGCAACAGCTAGGAATGCTGACTGTCTAATCACACAAACCCAAACGCTCTTTCCCCGCCCCTTTCCCCAGGGCCATGCCCTGCCCCTTATCCAAGACACCCTCCCACCCACCCACCCCAGTCGCTCGCTCTCCCCCACCCTTAACTCACTTTCACCAGGCTGAGGCAGGGCATTGGGGTGTGGGCTCTGGGCCGGGGGGTGGGGCCGAGGGGCTTGGAGTGTGGGAGAGGGCTCCGGGCTGAGCCTGGGACAGGGGCTTGCATAAAATGCATCATAACTATGATATAATTATATCATACTAATATCCCTATGAAGAATATGGGGTGCAGGGTTACAGTGGGATTCTGCTGCCTGCCTGTCTCCCTGAGCTCCCGTGTGATTGACCTTCCTCCCCGGTGAGTCATGGGGTTGTCAGTGGGGCAGCAGGTTCTGAGTGTTGGACTCTTGCTCTTTCAGGGGCCGGTGACCTTCAAGGAGGTGGCCGTGTATTTCACCAGGGAAGAGTGGGCTCTGCTGGACCCCGCTCAGAGAGCCCTCTACAGAGACGTCATGCAGGAGAACTATGAGAATGTGACCTCGCTGGGTAAGGGTTCCCGTCCCCTCGGTTCTTAGAAGGGGGCAATGAAGAGCTAAGTTTCACCCCACCCCTACAATGCAACCTTAACTCTGCCCTGTTTCAGCATCACCCCGACATGCCAGGGACAGACACCCCAGCGCTGTGCCCTGCCCTGCCCCAGAACACTCTGGGAACAGAGCCCAGGAGCGGAATAGCACTGAGTCCAACATCTTCTCTTTGCTGAGGGAAAACTTGGATTCACGTCTGGCATAAAGAACAGAAGCTGCCTGCATCTGGCCAACACTCAAACACCGAGCCACGCAAACCATCTGGGATGTATAAAATGTTACCACCCCAGGACCCTTGGGCTGAGAATTCCTTCTGGGACATCACCTTCACTGAGCCTGGAGATCACTAGCATGTACGTCACCAGGCTGCTGCTGCTCCCTGTGGCAAGAACTCCCCCTTGTGCACCCTCACTGTCACAACCTACCACACTGAGCACTGAAATGGGGCAGACTCAGTCCCTCAGGGGTCACATGCACCTCTCTGCATATCGCAGTCAGAGCTCTGCCAAGCTGCTCCAACTAATCCCTCCACCGTCCGATTACAGCTACAGCTGACCCAGTGCACACAGCTGGAGGGCATGCAGAGAAATGCTGGTATTCCAGTCTGTGGAAAACACAAACCACAGCATGTTCTCTTAGTCCTTCCTCATAGCTATTATAGTTTCAAAGACTTTAAGGCCAGGAGGGACTATCAGGCCACTAGTTTTACATCCTGCATAACACAGGCCATAGAAATTCATCCAGTTACTGCAGTACGGAGATGAGTATCTTGTGTTGGACTAAGTCATCTTCCCAAAAGGCATCCAGTCTTGATGTGAAGACTTCAATAGATGGAAAGTTGGCCACTTCCATTGATAGTTTTAGTCTTTGCGCCACCCTTCCAGATCTATTTCCAGGGGATATTGCCAGCTCCAGAGCTAGGGGGCAAGGACAAAATTAAAAGCGCTTTGTAGGGGTGGTAGGTACATAAACTCTTCATTTCAGTCCTTCATTTCCTCATTTTAAGTTTAGCTACCATCCACGTGCTGGAAGGGCATGAGGCAGCACTGGGCCACCATAACTTTGCTTTAATGTCATTTGTGGGCATTGGTTTTTAATGGACTTTTTTTGCTGTATAACTGTCTGTACACTCGAGCTTTGATGGCATCACTGTGTCCGGTAGGGATGTGATTTTTTTTTTTTCACACAACTAACTGACCAGAGCAACGTTGGCAAAACTCTTCAGTAGCAAGCAGGCCAAACTCTACATGTGAATGTTAGAACAGTTCAAAATATTGCTCTTAGCTCAGAAATGTTTGGTATCAGGGCAAAGCTTCCAAGAATGCAGGATGCAAGAAAAATCCGCAACACGCACTGTATGAAAGTTAACAGTGGTAGGGTTCAAGTCCAGTGGCCACAGCCTGTCCTCCTGAGGCAACCAATTACTGTGAGAGCAGACTGTTGAGACTCTCGTTACCCGCAAAAAATTAGGGCAACCCGCCTATACCCTATCGAGGGCTCAAGGCATGACCCGGTCAATTTAGGTACTCCCACCCTTTCCCTACTGAGGGCTCAAGGCCATAGTGATGGGGGAGTCGATCAGTAGAAATACAGTAACATAAGAACGGCCAGACTGGGTCAGACCAAAGGTCCATCTAGCCCAGTATCCAGTCTTGCGATAATGGCAAGCACCTACCTTTACCCATGGGGCTCAGGGAAAACCTGGTCAATTTAAGTACCCATGGGGTTTGGGGCTCTACGGGTCTGCAGGACCTTTTTCCCGTGAAAGAGCCTTAGACAATTATGCTCTAAACATCTATTTATTAGCAACACACACAGAATCAATACCCCTGGAGTGCTGCCTGGAACTGGGATACAGCTGAGCCCTCTGTCACACCAATCTGGGTTCCCTCTTGCCCTGTGAGCTTGTGACAAACTGCAAAGCCCTCCAAGCTTGCACTTACACCAATATCCACAGGCAGGGACCACCTGTGTTCACTGAATGCTCTGTCAGCCACCGCACGAACCAACCGTCGAGAGGCTCCAGCTAAAATATACTCAGCTCCCCAGCCTAGGACCCCGGAGCTATACTGTCCTGCCCTGGTCAAAAACCTGACCAGTGTGAATTTATTACCCAGTCCTCCACTTCTACAAAAGAAGGTGGATGTGCACCAGCTCTTTTTCCTGAGCTGAGATTTTTCCCTTTGCACTTCAAACAACACACAGTGTTTTAGGTAAAATATACAATACATTTATTAACTACAGAAAGGTAGATTTTAAGTGATTATAAGTGATAGCAAACAGATCAAAGTAGGTTACTTAGCAAAACACAAGCGAAGCCTAATAGACAACACAGGATTTGAATCAAACGGTGTCTCACCCTGTTAGATAGTACAAGGAGTTCATCAAGCTTCCATACACAGGCTAGAAAGCCCTTTAGCCTGAGACCAGCACTTTGTGTCCATTTATTCTTTTGTGTAGAGACTGTCCAGTTTGGCCAATGTACGTGGCAGATATATCCCCTTATGTGCCAGCAATGCCCCTCTGTCATGTACATTGGCCAAACCGGATAGTCTCTACGCAAAAGAATAAATGCACACAAATCTGACATAAGGAATTATAACATTCAAAAACTGGTAGGAGAGCACTTCAATCTCCCTGTACACTCAATAACAGACTTAAAAGTGGCAATTCTTCAATAAAAAAAACTTCAAAAACAGACTCCCACAAGAAACTGCAGAACTGGAATTAATTTGCAAACTGGACACCATCAAATTAGGCCTGAATAAAGACTGGGAGTAGATGGTACAAAAACAAATTTCCCCTTGCTGATACTCACACCTTCTTGTTAACTGTTTGAAATGGGCCACCTTGATTACATTGGCCTCATTAGCACTAGAAAGGTGATTGCCACTCCTTCTTGTCAACTGTTGAGAATAGCCCACTTCCACCTTAATTGAATTGGCTCATTAGCACTGACCCCCCACTTGGTAAGGCAACTCCCATCTTTTCATATGCTGTGTATTTATACCTCTCTACTGTATTTTCCACTCCATGCATCTGATGAAGTGGGTTTTAGCCCACGAAAGCTTATGCCCAAATAAATTTAGTCTCTAAGGTGCCATAAGGAGTCCTCCTTGTTTTTGGAGATTAGTCAGAAGACCATTAGAACCATAATATGAGCCCCAGGCAGGTGCAAGAAGATGTTATAAGAGGGAAATGATTTTTTGTAACCGGCTGCTTTGAGGGGGGCTGTCTCTCTGGAACCTCTTGATGCAATCAACCCCTTTTTTTGGACCAATAACCCTGCCCCCCACCCCCATGATCTTGGGTATATCTCAAGACTATCGGAGTAATCATGTGAATTTTAGAGAAATTAAAATAGTCGACCTGTAAAGAGAAAGTAATATTGAACCTTAACTCCAGTAGAGCTGGCCTGCCACTGTATTAACTTCCCAGAGGTGGGGAGGGTGTGACAGCCAGGTGAGACCATCTGCTGACAGGAGACCCTGTGAGGTTCCTCTCCAGGAGTCCTGGGGAGAAGGGAGAGCAGGGAGCAGGGGGAAGATGATGGGGAGCTGTTGCTCGTAGGGTGTCGTAAAGCGGGGAGGGCTGAGAGCAGTGGGAGGAAGGAAGAGGGAGGGAGGGAGTCGGGGACAGGTGCATCTGGGAACTGGCAATGGAATGGGTTGGGCTGGGGGAGCAGGAGACTGGGAATGAGGACAATGCGGGCCCAGCAGTGGTGCTGTTGGTGGGGGAGGATTGCGTAGAAGATCTGGGTTACTGGGGAGTGGGGAACGCGGGATTGTGAGGAGGGGGAGAGGGAAGGGGTTGGTGAGGGGTTGCTTTAGGGTGCAGGGAGGGTCTGGTGGAGTTGGGAAGGGACAGATGCATGAGGGCAGGGATTTGGGGCAAGCTACTGAGGCTGCCTTTGCCAAACTCTAATGCCCTCTCCCTAGGCACAGCTCAGAACCCGCCCTCCATCCTCATCCTCTTTGGCCTGTCAGCCTCCTTTGACACCTCTGACCATTGAAATGTTGTTGTCTCTTGTCTCCTCCCGGTCCCGCTCCTACCTGTCTAAACTCTCCTTCAGTGTGCCCTTAGGAGCACCCCTCATACCAGGCTACCAGGCTCTGTCTGTTGTCAGATATTGGCTGATTGTGTGTTCTGTCTGTGAGCCATCCCAGCTCTGTGCAATGAACTGCACAGTGACCACAGACCCGGTTTGTAGCGAAGGCGTTCAGCCAGGTTTATTGTCAACGAAGCATGGTACCAGTATCCCGCAGACTCTACCGGACCATTAATACATGTATCCCCGTAACAATGGACCAGCTCAGTGAACGGTGGGACTTTCTGTTCCTCCTTAGGCTAGACAGAGATACTCCCTTTGAGCTTTCATTTCATACATCAATACAAACAAGTTACGCATTGCCCCTCTGACGTGGTTAGCTACCACCCCGTACCTGGTACATGTTGGGTCAATCAAAGCATCTCCATCCGTCACACTGTTACCCCGACCTTATCTGTAGGAGCGGTCACTCACTACCTTCGGGGAATGTGTTCGCTTCAGTGTCCTGTGCCTAGCACTGGTCAGGAATGTGTGAGTTTTTGCAATACCAGCCCTGTTCTCAGGGCCGCCCTTAGGATTTATGGGGCGCAATGCATTATTATTAAACTGGTGCCCCTATTCCTGATGGTAACCCGGGCTCGCACGCGTATTTTAGATAGGGGTGTCTTTTGAAGGATTTATTTAAAAAACTATATGGCTGAAGATTCAAGCATTTAAGGCTAAAGATGAATACTCAGCTTGTGCATCTAAATATCTATGCAAGGATTTTTTAGAGATGTGATTTTATAATCTTCACCAACACACTAATGAAATATTTTTAAAGCAAATTTTAAACTAAGGTCCTGTAGACTGACATGTTCTGAGTAAATATTACAGTCATGTACAATTGTTTTGGTCAGTAAATTCAGAAACTGACAGTATATACCTGGGGGTTGGCAAATGCCTGTTAAATGACTTCTTTACCACTTGAATGACTCTTTAACAGTTTCAGTGTTGTGCTAATAGGTCTGGCAGGCTGGAGGCTTTTTCACTTTTAACAGGTTTCAGAGTAGCAGCCATGTTAGTCTGTATTCGCAAAAAGAAAAGGAGGACTTGTTGCACCTTAGAGACTAACCAATTTATTTAAGCATAAGCTTTCGTGAGCTACAGCTCACTTTATCGGATGCACACTGTGGAAAATACAGAAGATGTTTTTATACACACAAACCATGAAAAAATGGGTGTTTATCATTACAAAGGGTTTTCTCTCTCTCCTTACAATGTGTATGATAATCAAGGTGGGCCATTTCCAGCACAAATCCAGGGTTTAACAAGAAGGTCTGAGGAGAGTGATCACTTTAAATAAGCTATTACCAGCAGGAGAGTGGGGTGGGGAGAGAGAAAACCCTTTGTAGTGATAAACACCCATTTTTCCATGGTTTGTGTGTATAAAAACATCTTCTGTATTTTCCACAGTATGCATCCGATGAAGTGGGTTTTAGCTCACGAAAGCTTATGCTCAAATAAATTGGTTAGTCTCTAAGGTGCCACAAATCCTCCTTTTCTTTTCACTTTTAAGTTACTGGATCCCCTCCGGAGGAAGACTCACCAGGCTGCAGCAGCCAGCTGTGGTGGGTGCCTGCAGGGAGGGTCAGAACAGGGATAGGAAGAGGCAAATAGGTGGACACTAAGACCCAGGGGTGCCCCAAATTTTCGGCTGCCCGCAGCCGGCAGCTGCATATGCTGCGTATGCCTAAGGACGGCTCTGCCCCCTGTTCTTGCCAGGTTCTGTGACCATGCAAGCAGGCAGAGCCCGATGTCTGTTCACAGCCTGAGTTTTACTAACTTTGCTTTATATGAGCTACTTTAGTTCAGGCCCCAGGCCTCTGATAGAGGGCCTTAGGGTCTTTCTGTACTACACTGTCCTTGGTCCCCTTCTGTTCTTCCTCTACGCCTGATCTCTGGATAATCTCATCCACCAACACAAATACAGCTGGTGACTCTCCGATCTACCTCTCTACTCCCGACCCGGCGCCTTCTGGCCAAACTAAAATCCCCGCCGGTCTCTCTAACCTCTCCTTTGGAATGTCTGTCTGCCAGCTCAAACTCAACAGCTAAAATGGCTAAACCAGAGCCCTTAATAAATCCCCCCAGCCATCCCACCATCTCTTTTTTCTCTTTCGTTGTGGAAAGCATCACTCTCCTGCCTGTCGCTCGGGCCCGTAACTCTGACACAGACCCCTCTCCATGTTCTCATGAAGTGGTGTGGCGAGTCTTCATTTATTCACTCTAGTTTAAGGTTTCGCACGCCCGTCATACATGTTAACGTTTTTGGAAGGTCTCTTTCTATAAGTCTATAATCTATAACTAAACTATTGCTGTATGTAAAGTAAATACGGTTTTTAAAATGTTTAAGAAGCTTCATTTAAAATTAAACTAAAATGCAGAGCCCCCCCGGACTGGTGGCCAGGACCCGGGCAGTGTGAGTGCCACTGGCAAGCAGCTCGCCTGCCGCCTTTAGCACGTGTACCAGAGGTTGCCTACTCCTGGTCCACATCTTGGATTTTCTTTCTGCTGAATGTTCCTAAACTATGGCCTGTCCTACCCATCCACAGAGCTGAAAATCTTCTTCAGGGCACTCATTATCTCCTGCCTCAGTTACTGCAACATTGGTTTCTCCGACCTTGACCAACGCAGTCTTGCCCTGCTCATATCCATTCAGAAGCAAACACCTACAAAGCTACCGCATATGTGACCTATGAGGAAAGGTTGAAAGAACTGGGCATGTTTAATCTTGAAAAAAGACCTGATAATGGTTCTCAACTATGTTAAAAACTGTTATAAAGGGGGAGAGTGATCAATTGTTCTCCACGTCCACTGGGTTAGGACAAGGAGTAATTGGCTTGATCTGCAGTAAGGGAGGGTTGGGTTGGCTAGTAGGAAAAACTTTCCAACTATAAGAGTCATTAACTCCTGGAATAGGTTACCAAGAAAGGTTCATAGAATATCAGGGTTGGAAGGGACCTCAGGAGGTCATCTAGTCCAACCCCCTGCTCAAAGCAGGACCAATCCCCAACTAAATCATCCCAGCCAGGGCTTTGTCAAGCCAAGCCTTATAAACTTCTAAGAAAGGAGATTCCACCACCTCCCTAGGTAACGCATTCCAGTGCTTCACCACCCTCCTAGTGAAATAGTGTTTCCTAATATCCAATCTAAACCTCCCCCACTGCAACTTGAGAGCATTACTCCTTGTTCTGTCATCTGCTACCACTGAGAACAGCCGAGCTCCGTCCTCTTTGGAACCCCCCTTCAGGTAGTTGAAAGCAGCTGTCAAATCCCCCCTCATTCTTCTCTTCCGCAGACTAAACAATCCCCAGTTCCCTCAGCCTCTCCTCGTAAGTCATGTGCCCCAGCCCTCTAATCAGTTTCGTTGCCCTCCTCTGGACTCTCTCCAATTTGTCCACATCCCTTCTGTAGTGGGGGGGGGGGGGACGGGACGAAAACTGGACACAATACTCCAGGTGTGGCCTCACCAGTGCCGAATAGAGGGGAATAATCACTTCTCTCGATCTGCTGGCAACGGTCCTACTAATACATCCCAAAATGCCATTGGCCTTCTTGGCAACAAGGGCACACTGCAGACTCATATCCAGCTTCTCGTCCACTGTAATCCCCAGGTCCTTTTCTGCAGAAATGCTGCCGAGTCAGTCGGTCCCCAGCCTGTAGCGGTGCATGGGATTCTTCCTTCCTAAGTGCAGGAAGAACTCAGGTTCTTGTTTCAGTCCCGCCACTTGAAAAATGTTTCCAGCTGGCTACCAGAAGACAAAAAGCCTCTGTGGAAGGATGCTCCCCTTGCTTTTTCCTCACCTATCTGAGCTTCCTTTGTGTCCCTTCCTGCTTGATGACTCTGTTTACTGCTTAAATCCAAATGAAGCAGGGCACACATTCCTTTGTTTAGGAAAGACCAGTTTGCCAACCTCAGTTTGGGCAGGGCTGTGGCTTTTGGACCGTGTGGTAATAACTTTCCTACAGGGAAATCTGACAACTTCACATATAAAGTTGCCACATACCTTTTATCAGGCCAATAAAAACCAGCAGATTATGAGTTTTCAAAATGATACTTCCCAAGCCGTACTTTGTACAAAGATTTTTACACTAGTGTGTCAGGTCTGAATCCAGGAGTGTGTTAGGTAACAGCCTTCCTGCTAAGAGGGGGAAATCCATATCCTCCTTGCTCTTGGTTTGTTCTGTGTCCATGTCCGGGCAATTGGATCTGCCAGTGTATTCTTAAAAGCTCCATTGATTTTATGGAACCTAAGGAACAGACAGCTTGGCCACACCCATGTCTATGTCTCTTCACCTGCCCTGAGAGCAAACAGCCCTTTTCTAACCACTAGGGAGCAATGCAGCACATAGGGGGAAATGAGGCACAAGCAGGATTCATAAAAATATTACAAAAAATCCCCACTTTGTCACAACCCCATTAAACTAAACCACGTTATTCCGACAGTAAACACCCCAATATCCCCGTGTTCATCAATATTACAGAGCTGCACCATCTCATTAAAGGGGGTCTGGAGAAATGGGACTACATGGAAGTGGGAGGGGATGAGACATAGGGGAGGGGAGCGTTGGGGGATCAGGAGTGGTGGGGTAATCCCAGTGAGTTTATACTATCCCTGCTCAGGCCACATTAATTTGGAGCCGGCACTCCATCCGTATTACATCCCACTTTCACTTGGTTGTACAGATTTTCCCCAACAATTATTATTTTCACTCCTCTTCTCTCTCCGTGACTGAGCGCCTGCCCCCGGCCCCACCACATGCAAACACCTCTCCCCCACCCACTGTGACCCCAGCCACCATCTCTGAGTCCTTATGTTCCTCCCAGCCACAACGCGACCCCTTCCCTGGCACAAGTGTCTGTGTGTGTCCCGGGCGATGACATAAGTTGGTAGTGAGACTTCTTGAGACACAGAGAGTCCCTTCCCATCTGCAGCAGCCACAAACTCTCCTCCCAGCAGGCTCCTTGGATCTTTGAGTCCATCCCTCCTGAAGTCACATGGGCTGATTCTTATTTTTCACATTCTCCTTTCCTAGAGGCATTAGAGTCTGTTGGTCCTAAATTCCTCAGGCTTCCCTGCACTGGGGGATGTTCATAACCCCCCACCCCCATTACACCTGACTTGCTAGATTCCCTAATGCCTCAAAATGTGCTCTCCTGGCATCTACTGCTCCTGAGAGCTTGCATTCAGTGTCATCCCTGCTCCCTCCTATTCCTCCAGTCCCGGCTTCCCTATCTCTCGCCTTCTCTCTGGGCCTCTAAGGTCAGCAAGAAGCATTTGCAGGGGACCTTCCATTCTGGCCAGAGCCTTCGCTTTCCGGGACATGGAGTTACCATCTCCCTCCTTTGATGTTGAGTGTCTGCCTGTTGTGTGTTCCTGACAGAGGTGGAGGTAGTTAAATCCCCCATAAAAAGTGTGTGACCATAGGTGCCGACTCTATTCAGCGGCGTGCAGGAGGGGCTGGGCGGGAGGGGGTGGAGCAGGGAGAGGGAGAGGCAGGGGAGGGGGTGGGAAGGGCTTGGGGAAGGGATGGAGTTGGGGGTCAAGCACCCCCTGGGAGCAAGGGACGTTGGTGCCTCTGAGCACCTGCGGGGGCTGCCCTGGATTTTACTGCTTTAAAATGGGCTGGGATTAAAATAATGAAACTTTTTTTGTTTTGTTTTTGGTGACAAATGAATTCACCTGATCTTCCTCAGCAGGGTTTCCAGTGTCCAGACCTGATGTGAGCTCCCAGCTGGAACGAGGGGAAGAGCCGTGGGTCCCGGACCTCCAGGGCTCGGAGGAAAGAGCGATCCTGAGATGCACCTACCCTGGTGAGCAATCATTAAACAAACTCAAAAATGGCCAGTGCCTGAAGGAAACAGCTGGGATTCCCTACAAAGTCCTTGAGAGCTCTCCGGCTTCAGCAGGTGTCATATGCTCACGGCCAATACCACTCGTGACTGACACCTGGCAGTAGCTCCCTCCCTGACCTCCTTTCTCCCATGAGTTTTGTGGATGTGGAGGCAGAATTGATTGTCTCCTGACTCCCTATGGGGGAGAGTTTGGGGAAATTCAGGTCCTGATGTTTCCTGTCTCTCCAGCACAGACTTTGGTTTGCTCTCTCTTTTCCGTTCCTGTTTCTGAGGTTTCCCTCTCTCTCCCAGCAGGTGAGGGGACGGTGAGTGGGAATGTGGAGCAGAATCCTAAAGAGGAAGATGCTGAACAAAGGGAACTGCACAGGGTATTATCACGAAGATCCAAAGGGAAAGTGCCCAGGAGTTCTGAGCGGGGAAAAGCTTATGAGCATCAGCAGAGGCCAGAGAGGCAGCAGGGAAACCAGCCAAGGGAGAAAGTGGGTAAATCCATTAATTGCCGGGGAACACATAAACACATCAAGGAAACCACAGCCCGGCAGAAGATCCTCAAAGGAGAGAGAAAAAACACAGGCATGGAGAGTGGGGAAAACTTCAGTCGATTCTCAGACTTTATTAATCATGAGAGAATTCACACGGGAGAACGACCCTATGAATGCTGTGAGTGTGGGAAACGCTTTGCTCAGAGTTCAGCTCTTATGATACATCAGAGAATCCACACAGGGGAGAGACCTTACGGATGCTGTGAGTGCGGGAAAAACTTCACTAACAGCTCAGCCCTGATTACGCATCAGAGAATCCACACAGGGGAGAGACCCTATGAATGCCGTGAGTGCGGGAAAAGCTTCACTCAGAGCTCAAACCTTACTATACACGAGAGAATTCACAGGGGAGAGAGACCCTATGAATGCTGTGAATGCGGGAAAAACTTCCCTCGGAGCTCAGCCCTGATAAGACATCAAAGAATTCACGCGGGGGAGAGACCGTACGAATGCTGTGAGTGCGGGAAAAGCTTCACTGAAAGCTCAGACCTTCTTATACATCAGAGAGTCCACACAGGAGAAAGACCCTATAAATGCAGTGAGTGCGGGAAAAGCTTCACTAAGAGATCAGTCCTTGTTACGCATCAGAGGATCCACACAGGGGAGAGACCCTACGAATGCGGTGAGTGCGGGAAAAGCTTCACTCAGAGCTCAGCGCTTATTGCACATCGGAGAATCCACAGAGGGGAGAGACCTTATGAATGCCGTGAGTGCGGGAAAACCTTCACTGACAGCTCAGCCCTGATTCAACATCAGAGAATCCACAGCGGAGAGAGACCCTATGAATGCCGGGAGTGCGGGAAAAACTTCGCACGTAACTCAGCCCTGATTACGCATCAGAGGATCCACACAGGTGAGAGACCCTATGAATGCTGTGAGTGCGGGAAAAGCTTCCCTCAGAGCTCAGCCCTTACTTATCACCAGAGAATCTGCCAGGGCAATAAGCATAATTAAGACCTTGTCTATGGCTCTCAAAAGATTTTTTTGTTTGTTTGTTTCTTTAATACTTTTGCTAATTCCCATATAGTCACCTTCAAGGCTGTTTGCACCATTTGCTTCACCGTGGTCCTGTAGGTCCCCCAGAGGAGTTGCCAACTTCTGCTTTTTGCAGCTAGGCCTTCTTTTGGGTGAAGCCCAAGGTCCTTTCTACCAATGATGGGATTGTATGTCCTGCCTGTCAGGAATGTCCTTCAGACACAGATGGGGGAACTGGGGTTATCTCAGCTAGCCACATTGAGGTAAAATATTAATTTCCACTGTGATTTTCGAGGCGTTAGCTAGCTCAACTATTCTTGCAGGAAAGACTTGACCCATGTCTAGATGCCCAGGTTATAGGAAACATTTCCTCATGACCTGACCTAACCTCTGACATTTTACAAATCTCAACAAACTTTAAGCATCACATTTATACTCCTCCCACTGCAAAGCAATTGTTAAAGTCACCGAGTCCCCTCTTTGGGGACCAATCGTCTTGTTCCCAGTAGTTCTCACATTGCTCTGAGTTGGGATGAATAGCAGTTATGTTTGGTACCCTTATCCTCATTTAAAATATATGTAACTATAACAAGGAGCCTGGGTGGGGGGAAAGTGTTAATTCAGCTTCTGTGATGCTGAAGGAGATGGCGTGAGTCGGGGGGGGATTCCCTGATTCCCCTTCATCCCATCAGAGTTACTCTCTGACCGAGCAATGTAGAATTTATCTTTTCCACCTTCACACTCTCCGCCTCCCAAAGGGTCACGTGATGAAGTGTTCTCAGCTCACTTTGCCTGGGAGTCACTCTTTGATTTCCTTGATCCTAAATCAGACTCATCAGAACTGGAGAGGAAAGTGTCCCAGACCCCCGGAAGAGGAATCTGAATGTATCCAAAACATAGATTGATCATAATGAGTTTAAATGCCGGTCTCCATCCTTTTGCAAAGCAGCTTCTAGGCTTTTTCCTGCTGAGTATGGATTGTTTGCAGATTAGAAATTTGGCTGCCCCCCCCCACACACACACACACACTATGATAATGCTAAAATTTTACTAAATAACATGACTCGACAATATGGAAAGAGTTCTGAACAAAGCACATTTGAACATATCGTGTCCTGATTGTGAGTCATCAGATATAATCTGCTCTGGAATTTTATTTTATATAAAACTGAAAGTGTCTTATTCCTCTCAGTGTTGTGGATTTTTCTCGCTTTCCTAAAGATCATTTGGTTACATAATGGGACACTAGTTTAGTTTAGTTTGAGGGAATGCAGCTCAGATTTATTGGGGACTTTGAGACAAATGGCTATCTGGTAAAAAATAGTCATTTATTTTATTCTTGCTTTTCCACCACCCCTCCATGATGACATGCAGGGAATTCTAATGCAGTTCACTCAACACAGAAGAATACGCCAAGAATACTCCATGCTACCAAGGAAACATTTGTGTTTTTAATTCTCCACTATGAAATGCTGAACAACCCACTCCAAATTCTACAACTTACTGAAGGAACTGCATGTGGTCACGACATTGTTCAGTTCATTAGGCCTATATTATCTCAGGTGCCTTGAGAAGAAAGTACCACCAGATGTGGCTTGGAGTTTTGTAATATGCTGATGCATTTGGTTCCCATTGAAGTTACAAGCCAGGCCCCACTGGAGGTTACGCCTGAAGATATCTCCTAGCTAATATTTTGATTGGTCAAATGTTGTCCCTAACTATGCAAATATGGAGGAAATAGAAGCAGTGTTTTTGTTGAACTAACCCTTTGTAGGTGCTGCAAAGGAGCATAAAATGAAACCCATGCTGAACACGAGATAGCTGGAGAAAAATAGCTATTTTTTTTACCAGAAACTCTGCCTCATGTAGCTGACAGAGATTCTGATTCAGGTCTGTGACTGGTTGCGAACAGAGAACTGTGCCCCCAGAGAGATCGGCCCTGAGGCTCCTATACCGCGATTGGGGAGAAATTGGCACCTTGGAATGGGATCCACAAAACCTGTCATGCGACTGGGAAATACTAAGCCCAACCCTCTGCCAGAAAGCGGTGGATCTCTGCTTCTGATCCACAGACTGGGAACTAGCCAGCTTAGGTGCCAAAGTCATTTCTGCTGAGAATGAGGGAGGCACCGGCCTCACTCCACCCCCAGCACCCAGAGGAGAAGGCAGGCAGGGCACCTACCGTATCACGGTCAGCCTTGTGGGCAAAGCAATCAGCCCCAAACTTTTCCCGAGGGCAACCCGCCAACCCACCTGAAGTTTGACTTTTTGGGGACCCACCATTATCCCTTCTCTCCTCTCCCCTTCCCAGCTGATTCCTTCCCCTCCCCTCCCCTGCTCCCCCGAACCACCCTGCTGGTCTCCCTTCCCTCCCCATCACCTCTCAAGCCGCCAGCCTCTTGCTTCTCCCTCCTCTTCCCTTACAGTCATCGGGGTTTCCGGCCACAAGGGAGCAGCAGATCATCTGGGTCTGACCTCATGTGTTGCACAGGCCACCGACATCACCCAGCACCGCACAGTAACCCGTCAACCACAGGGATACCCCGGGAGCCTGAGCCATTCTGTGCCCCAGCCAGAGAACAGGAGGGACCCAGGGGCACCAGTGGCTGATGCCCGTGCAGCAGCAGGGAAATGCTGATGAGAGGTATGCCCAGATAATCGTGGCAAGTGACTCACACCCCATGCTGCAGAAGACGCTGGGGATGGTAGCTTCCGTGAAATGCCTGGCTGGGGTGGTGAGGATCATGGCTCTTGTGACATCTGTGGCAGGGCTGTTGTGGATCCCCAGCTCGCACAAAGCCTGACTTCAGTGGTGGGATAACAGGGGGAGGGATAGCTCAGTGGTTTGAGCATTGGCCTGCTAAACCCAGGGTTGTGGGTTCAATCCTGGAGGGGGGGCCATTTAGGGATCTGGGGCAAAATTTGGGGATTGGTCCTGCTTTGAGCAGGGGGTTGCACTAGATGACCTCCTTGGCTCTTGGGAATCAGAGCTCCCACAAAGTACCTGGCTGGTCTGGTGGGGATCACAGCTCCTGCGAAAGGCCTGGCTTTGCCTGTGGGAATCCCAGCTCACAAAGAAATGACTTGCTGGGGTATCACGGCTCCCATGAAAAGCCGGGCTGGGCTGGTAGGGATCACTACTACTGTGGTGGGTGATTTCTGGGAACTCTTCTGGCTCTATCTATCTGTTTCTTCACTTCCGCAGTACGCATCCGATGAAGTGGGCTGTAGCTCACGAAAGCTCATGCTCAAATAAATGGGTTAGTCTCTAAGGTGCCACAAGTCCCCCTGTTCTTTTCACTACTACTATGAAATTCCTGGATGGGCTGATGGGGATTAGGGCTCCCTCAAAGGGGCTGGCTGGGCCGGTGGAGCTTGTAAATGTGCAGTGCTCGCTCAGATGATAACCCTGGTGCTCACCAGGCTAAAGGAGCTGGATCTGCCATACAGCAAACATTTCAGGCTTCATGGGAATTATAAACTCCGTTGTCTCTTCGTAACTCCCTTGATTGGTGAAATACAGAACTCAGAGCAGCTGTGAACTCTGTAGGCTAGGGGTGTGGGTCAGAGATTTCACATCCAGTGCTGGACCGGTGATACCCTGGGGATGAGTGTGATCAGTGGACTTGGAGAGCTATGTTAGGTCCACCCCGTTATACCCCATAGAACCTCCCAATAGGAGCCAGACCTGAACCCAGGGTAGCGTGGACCAGGCTAGTTCAGTCTACACAACAGCCTAGTCCCTGCATTCCTTTCATTTGGCCAGTGGCAAGGCTCAGCGGCCAAGACACCGAAGATGAGTTCATAAACAGGGGAGAATAAAGTGCGGCTCTACATTTATTATCTTGCCGTGATTCCAGATTAAATGTACTCAGGTTAGAAACAAAGATAAAAATTTTTTTTCATAATTGTCAGGCTGGAAATCTCAGCCTAGGATCTGAAATTCTAGACGATACTAGAATCTTGCATGTCTTTTTTGTGTGTGTTAAATATCAGATTTTAGCCTTCTAGGTCATGAAGGAAACATGATCTGAAAGGCTCAAAAAGTAGGAAAGAAATAGTATTACCCCCGCCCCCCAAATGTAGCATTTCTTAAATGATTCATGATTTTTAAGGCATCCTCAGGACTTTTGAGACCTGACTCCTAGTCACTGCATGCTGGGAACTGCAAAAATAATGTGTATTTTAGTTCATCACCACCTGGGCAGTCCCTGCTGTGAGAGACATGCCTCACCTGTTGTCAAGACCAGAAGTTGTGGGAGCGAGCAGAAGGCTGCAGCCTGAGCGGCACCAAGAGACGGTACTCTGCCTTGCCCTTGTAACGACGGCTGCCTGAAATCTCCACCACTTGGTGCTTTGCAAGCGGCATCACCCTGGAATGCAACCCCGGCTGGTCCCAACCCTGCCTTCGGGAGCTACCGTAGCCCAGCAGACATGCTTCACCGAGGACCATTGCAACAGTAGGAGGAGGGGCTCTACAACCTATCCTGAAGTGAGCTGTAGCTCACGAAAGCTCACGCTCAAATAAATTGGTTAGTCTCTAACCACAAGGCCTCCTGTTCTTTTTGCTGATACAGACTAACACGGCTGCTACTCTGAAACCTGTACAAATATTTGTTTTGCAACTGTAAACCCATCAGGAGGGAGGCATCATTAAGTGTGACATACTGGTGTATCACCAGAGGTGTCATCTCCTCTCCATCAAAAGGCAGCCCAAAAGACGAGCCTCTGTGGACAAAAGACTTGTTGATTCTCCCCTCACAGCCAGAAGAGGAGAACTCATCCCATCGGCTTGAACTCTGGGGGGGCGGAGGGGGAGGGAATAAAAATCCTGGTTAAAAGAACAATTATGTCTACGCTGCTTCCACTCTGAGGTTGCAAAGAACCCAACCAAGTCAGGCAGCCAAGCCCAGGCCTCTGCCCCCAGCAAGCGCAGCTGGGACATGAAATGGGAAGAGACGAGGAGAATTGTTTGTAATGTTTTATTGACAGTAAGTAACTGGAAAGCTGGAGAGTAAAAAGCGTAGGGGAAAGGAGATCCCCAGCCACTGAGAACAGTCCTCTTAATGGCACCACAGTAATACAGACGTGCAGGAACTAACAGAGGGAATTACTGCATCACAGTCTCACTTTCAGGAACATTTCATAAATCTCTTCCTCTCTCATGTTCTCTTTTCTTCTCGGTGTTTTCCTAGCCCTCACTTCCCATCCCTGTTTATTTTTCTGGGTCTCTCCCACTGGCCTCTCTCCTCCCTGACACAGATCATTGGCTTCTCCATTCTTTCCCGATTTTATCTCCTCCCGTCTTTGTGCTCCCAGGCTGGTTCCCCTGCCAGACATATTTTCCTTTCACGCTTTTCGTTTCTAATTTGCCACCATCTCTCCCAGGCTCTCCCTTTCTTCTTGTTTTATTTTAATTCACATTTTTGTCTCGCTTCTCCTAGTCCCTCTGGTTAAACCCGCCCTGTCCCTGCCAACCTCAGGAGTTTAAAAAAAAACAAACGAGACTGACCCAAAATGATGATTTTTTTTCTAAAAGATTATATGATTGTTTTTGGTCTCTCTGCACCCCTGCCCATCCCACGTCTGTGTGTGTGTGTGTGTGACAATTTCACAGTGTGGCCAGCTGTCCCGGAGTGACAGGGGAAGGTGACTTTGGCCCCTGGGAGACCCCCTCCGTGAGATCTAATGACACAGATTTGCACAAGACACTCCCAGCTGCTGCAGAGCTTCCAGCTTCTTCCTCCCCACCCGCCAACCCTCCAAATACTAATTAATTAATCCTGGGTCCCTGGCCAGCCCCCCCATCTTCCCAGGGGTGCGGGAACACTTTGTATGCGAGAGGGAGGGGCGGAAAAAGCCATTGAACAGAACAGTCAACCCTGTATATGATGGAAACCATTTCAAGCCAGGGGATGCTGCCGCACCCCCAGCCCCTCTCGTTCCAGCACCTAAGTGTCTGTCTCTCAGGGCAGCTCCGGGGTTCGCCCCGCTCCTCCAATCCCTGGTGCTGCAGGGAGGGAGGGGGCAGGAGCTTTCAGGGGTCATAGGGATGAAGTGCCAGGGGGCTGGGTAGATGGGAGCCCTCCAGGGTCCCAGAGACTGGGATGATAGCTAGCGAGAGAAGCCCAGGGTCAGAGTCATCCTGGACCACGGAGAATAGTGAGAAAAGAGGCGACAGAAAACCGTGGGGCAATGCGAGAGGCTGCTCTACCTTCATCACTCCCTGCTTTCCCTGGTTTCAAAGTCCAGCGACTCCAGGGAGCCTGCAGGGTCGCAGAGACCACAGGGAGAGAGCAGGCCTCCGCAGGCATAGAGACTAGGACACCGGAGGCTGGGCAGGCTGGCTTTTGGGTCCCCCACGGGGCACAGCCGGAGCCAGGCTCTCCACACCCAGAGCCAGGGGCGGATTCTCTCCCCCAGCACGGAGCCCGGCGGGAAAGTGAAGATCGGGGCCTCGCTAACGGCATCGAAAAACGTCAGCTGGCCCCGTTCGCAGTCCAGACAAACCCGGATCCTGCTGGGGACCCAGCCCAGGGGCAGGCGGGTGGCCGGGGAGGTGAGAGCCCGGAACTGACCCCACCAGCCCCGCTCCACCGCCCAGATCCCCTCCTCGGGGTCGAGGTTGAGCCATCCCTTCCTCCTCACAGACTCTCTGGCCACCCCCACCGCCCAGTGTCCCCCCTCCTGCACCCTCACCTCCACCTCCCAGCAATGTCGCCCCGAGGTGAAGCCCTCGCGGCCCAGCACGCAGAGCTCAGAGTCAAATCTCTCCGGGCTGTCGGGCAGGGCCTGCCGTGTGCGCCCCCATCTCACGCTTCTCCCGTCCGTGGAGAGGACGAGTTCGGGATGAGCCGTGTCTGGATCCAGGGTCACATTCACTGGGGGGGGGGGGGGGGAGAGAGAGAACCAGAGCGTTAGGGGCAGAGCCAGAGGCAACGGGTTCTTCCTAAAAGTGTGGGGGAGAGGAAGAGGCCCCGCCCCCCTAAGTGGCCCCGCCCCCACTCCTCGTCTTCCTCCTAAGGCCATGCCCCACCCCGGCCAAGCCAGAAGTTGGATCCACCATGATAAGAGCCACCTGGGCAGCTGTGGGGAGCCGTGGGTCTCCACCTGCCCTGGGTGGGTGGGGAGGGGCTGCTCTCAGCCCCCCCACTCCAGGCAGGTGGAGAGCCCATGTCCCCCCACAGCTGCCGGGGCGGCTCTTCCCCGGGCCAGGCTCCCGCTTCCAGCCTGAGGAGGGGCCGGCAGGGGGCTGGAAAGCCAGGCCCATCCACTTTCAAAGGCGGGAGGGTCATGGCCCCTTGGACGCCCCCCCCTGTTCTGGCACCCCTGGGCAGAGCGCAGCCCAGGGGTGTGGGGGGGCGGGCGGGGGCGGAAGGAGGTTGGGACCATTTCTCACAGTCCCCAGCAGCCCTGCTCTGTCTGGGACAGTCCTGGATCCGGGCAGCTGCCTCTGTCCGGGGCCCTGAGGCGGAGCCCTGCCTGGAGGAAAGGCCGGATGTTGGAGAAGAGCCATGGGGGAGAGCCAGTCCGCTGGCGTAAAGGAGGGGGCGCTCGAGTGCTGGGCCGGGAAGAGCGTTTCTGTTCATCAGCACGGGCACGGCTGAGCACCCAGGCCGGCGTCGGGATGGCCCGCGCCTGTGACTTCAGCGTGGGGAATCTCCTCACTGTGTTTCTATTCCGGGCTGTGTGTGACGGTCGGCATCGGCTTGGTTGGTAACTTCCGCTACCCTCTCGTGAAGACGTTTTCGCTGGAGTTTTCTCATGGCTGGAAGACAATCTCCACCGGCAAACTCACCTTGTCTGTGTGCTCCTAGGGGTTCCCCTCTTTTTGTCTCCAGTTTAGGCGGCAGAATGTCTGGAGGGGGAAAGGAGAAAAGGGGGAGGGGGTTCAGGCTGTCCTGTTTATAACAGCATCCCCACTCTGAACTCATAGAACTGTGCGTTAATCATGACAGAGAAACAGACACAGAGACACACGCAGATATTTAATATAAATTAATCTGAAGCCTTCTCTTCTGTCTCATAAGGATGGCCATACTGGGTCAGGCCAAAGCCCGGTGTCCTGTCTTCTGACAGTGGCCAATGCCAGGTGCCCCAGAGGGAATGAACAGAACAGGGAATCACCAAGTGATCCATCCCCTGTCACCCACTCCCAGCTTCCGGCAAATAGAGGCCAGGGACACCATCCCTGCCCATCCTGGCTAATAGCCATTGAGGGACCATTCAGGCATCTCCCATGCAACCATGAAGCCTCACGACCATCGCAGGATATACAATCTGCGAGAGAGAGAGTTACTTTTCCCTCCTCCGCCCCCGCCCCTTCAGACTCCAGCTGGTTTGTTTCTTTCACTTGCTGCCTTTTGTCATAAGCTAGACCCAGATCATGCAAAGATTTTTTATCATAACAGGAACTTTACCCACTTAGGGCCCTTTGACACTAACGGGCTGTTCAGAGCTTGTGAAATCCTGGCTCTGATTGTGAGCTGTTGGCTCTGTTTACTCAGCGTCTCTACAGAGAGCGGCATGACGGGGCGCTCATCCACCATAGGCAGAAATATGAACAATAATAGAATCATTTTATCCATGGGGAAACTGAGGCAGGGGGCAGGCTGGCTCACTGGGCTTGTACCAGCTACAGGAGAGAGGGGAGCCCATTCGTGCCTCTGCTCTTCAGTGGCTGCAAGGCCTGGCGCAGAGATCGGCACGGGCTAAGGACGTGCAGAAGCCAGCCAGAGTTACATCCCTATTACAGTGACCCCCGTCCGCCTGGGCCAGCCTGCGGCATACCAGAGGCCCAGCTTGACGCTGCCCACCTCTCTCTATCCATCGTCCACCCCCCCCCTTCCACCCCGCCTGCAACGCAGGAACTGGATCATAGCGATGGACTGGATCCAGATGGAACGCGTGGCCTTTAATTTTGGGTGCCAACCTTGAGGACCCTGCGGTCTGGTTTTCAGAGGGGATGGGCACCTGCAGCTCCCACTGACTTCACCTGCAGCTGTGGACGCTACACAGCTCTGGAGCATGGGTCCTGGAGTTCTCAAGTTGGGAAAGAAACTCCAGTGGCCAAAACTAGGCCATTTTGCGAAATTTGGGCCTGAATGTTGTGATCTTTGGTAAGTCATGAATTGATGCGAGACATCTTGGTGCCTGGGCCCCAGCTACCTCATTCTCTGCTTTCCACTATTTATTACATTAAGTATTGGGAAGTGGTACAAGGGTCATTTCTTCTGCTCCAGTTTGGACAGACCGAGACTGTGTGATTATGCTGACTTGCTTCGCTTTGGCTTACTTAAGAGTTTGCTTGACATAAGGAACTGTTGCTTTAAATTACCTTGTTATTAAGTGATGTGTTCATACATTGCCATGTGGCCCAAAGAGATGTTTTGACCACACAATGTGCTGAAAGACAACAGACCCCCAAAATGTACTGCCCAGGAGCAGTTAGCAAAGTCAAAACAACCCCCCTGTACAGAAAAGGGTCAAATTGGCCTATGCATAATCAGTGATAATCAACCAATCAGAAAAGAGAACAACATCATGAAAATATGTTGGAAAGCAAAAGCCTTGGCCTTAAAAAGTTCATGCATGTGTATTGTATGAGTTACATAATATATATTTAATATTCAGAACACTCAAAGGTGATTGGAAAAGAACTAATACATATATAATTTTCATGTGTATAATATGTTGGACATTGTAAGGGGTAGTCAGAGCATCATAGGAGAAATCCGCCTATGCCCCAGGAGATGGTAACTGGCCAGTACTTCTTTGTCATTCCTTATTTTAATAGTAATTGTAATTGCAAGGCATGCTTTTGGGACATATAAATGCTTGAATTCATAAAGCTGAGTGTTTTGGTCCCCAGGTATGTGGCATTCTCACCCAACAATTAAATAGATGCATCATCTAATTATGAACCAAGTGGCCAGAGCCATTCTCCTCCCACAGTCTCACAGGTTTATCAGAATTTTCCCTCCTAGATACCTTCGAATTTCCTCAGAGTCTCCATTACAGCATCAGTTTTCGGGGAGAAATCACGGAGTCTCACTTCCAGTTCAGGAGAAATCTCCACTGGCTGCTGGAACTTCCCCTTCTCACAACTGTACAGAAACAATTTCACATAGTTATATTTCATTTAGTGACTCATTAGAAGTTCTTGCTAGCAAGTTGCTGCTCTAATGGGCCTGGAGTTAGAATTCCTCTCCTTCTCCCAGCTTCAAAGCACAGGCCAGGGCAGTGCAACCTTCCGCCCCAGAGATCCCAATCATACTCTTCAACTCTGGCCTGGAGAGACCAGCTCTGGGGATAAAAGGGGAATTGAGTCTCCACAGCTAATTCACTCCTTGACCTCCAGGCTCTCAGGGACAGGAGGTTCCCATGTTAAGTGTTGTAAAAATCTGCTCACTAAAGACTGCAGGGATGTAATATCTCTAGGAAATACTTTAGGTCGATTTTTCCCACTGAATGGATAATTCCAGAGTCGTCCATAAAAGGTGATAACTTCAGGATTTGTATAAAAAATGTGACCTTCCCCACATATTTGGCTGTAGAGCCCCAGAGAGATGTGGTGCTAACATCCTTCCCCAGCATTGTGAAATGTGAGGGGGTGTGAGGGAGAGCCATGTATCTGCTCAGGGTGCATCTAACATCCTAGAGGAGAGAGAGAGAAGTTCAGCCCTACCTGACACACATTCCAGGGAAGAGATATTGCAAATATAGAATCATAGGACTGGAAGGGACCTCGAGAGGTCATCTAGGCCAGTCCCCTGCACTCATGGTAGGACTAAGTATTATCTAGACCATCCCCAACAGGTGTTTGTCTAACCTGCTCTTAAAAATCCCCAACGATGGAGATTCCACAACCTCCCTAGGCGATTTATTCCAGTCCTTAACCACCCTGACAGTTAGGAAGTTTTTCCTAATGTCCAACCTAAACCGCCCTTGCTGCAATGTTAAGCCCATTGCTTCTTGTCCTGTCCTCAGAGGTTAAGGAGAATAATTTACCTCCCTCCTCCTTGTAACAACCTTTTATGTGCTTGAAATCTGTTATGTCCCCTGTCAGTCTTCTCTTCTCCAGACTAAACAAACCCAGTTTTTTAATTCTTCCCTCATAGGTCATGTTTTCTAGACCTTTAATAATTTTTGTTGCTCTTCTCTGGACTTTCTCCAATTTGTCCACATCTTTCCTGAAATGTGGTGCCCAGAACTGGACACAGTACTCCAGTTGAGGCCTAATCCGCGCGGAGTAGAGCGGAAGAATTACTCCTTGTGCCTTGCTTGCAACACTCCTGCTAATACATCCCAGAATGGTATTTGCTTTTTTTGCAATATTGCAACACTGTTGACTCATATTTAGCTTGTGATCCACTCTGACCTCCAGATTCCTTTCCGCAGTACTCCTTCCTAGGCAGTCATTGCTCATTTTGTATGTGTGCAACTGATTGTTCCTTCCTAAATGGAGTACTCTGCATTTGTCCTTATTGAATTTCATCCTATTGACTTCAGACCATTTCTCCAGTTTGTCCAGATCATTTTGTATTTTAATCCTCTCCTCCGAAGCACTTGCAACCCCTCCCAGCGTGGTATCATCCGCAAACTTTATAAGTGTACTCTCTATGCCATTATCTAAATCATTGATGAAGCTATTGAACAGGACCGGACCCAGAACTGATCCCTGAGGGACCCCACTCGTTATGCCTTTCCAGCCTGACTGTGAACCACTGATAACTACTCTCTAGGAACGGTTTTCCAACCGGTTATGCACCCACCTTATAGTAGTCCCAGCCAGGTTGTATTTCACTAGTTTGTTTATGAGAAGGTCACACGAGACAGGATCAAAAGCCTTACTAGAGTCAAGATAGACCACATCTACCGCTTTCCCCCTATACACAAGGCTTGTTACCCTGTCAAAGAAAGCTGTTAGGTTGGTATGACAGGGTGAACTCACCCTGCACTCGTCGGGGAAGGGTTAACCCCTCACTGTGGACTGGGCATACTCCAGATGTAGCAGCAGCCCAACTCAGTCTGGGCTGGCCAGCAAGGAGGAAGGATGCTCACTGCTGGCTCCAGCCCAAGAGCAGCTGAAACTCCTGACCGTGAAAGTCGGAGACCCAGACTGATGCCCAAGTGCCTGTGGATGTCCAAGAGGGATCAGAGTCACCAGGAAACACATGCACCGAAAAGCCCGGAGACCCTGACAACACCTCAACTACAGCTCCAAAAGATAAGGTAGGAAGTGGCCCTGATGGGGGACTAGCTATAGTCCTGTAGGAAGTGTTTCGGTGGGAGCCTCGCTGACTCAGTGGCGGGACACGTCGTCACTGTTAGGGCACTGGGCCAGGCCCCCCTAGCCTATCCGCCACCCTTCCCACAAGTGGGGACCCACTGACTCTCGCCAGTAGGCCTTACTGCCCTGCGACTGAGGGCAACTTCATTGACTCTGGCCGGGCTGCCCCGTGAATCAGGGTCAATCCCGTTGACTCTGGCTGCTAGGCCTCACTCCCCTGCATACCAGGGTTACCCTGTTGATTTTAGTCCTTAGGCCTCACCACCTCAAGGGAAAGGACCACTTGAGGGACAGGGTGAACTCACCCCGCATTGGACGGGGACACCCTCCCTGCCACACGTGGTAGAGAACGTGAGCAACCATCACTGAGAGGCCTGCGTTAAGAAGCCCAGGAAGAGAGAAGATGTGTTTTCCCCATCATGGATACTTGTACTTCGCCAATTGGGGAATATTAGGCCTCGAGGTGGAGTCAGATAAAGACATTAAGCTGACTGTCCTGGGTTGTCCTTATTTCCCTTATAGCTTGGCACTAGATTTGCCCTTTTCCAGTCCTCTGGAATCTCTCCCGTCTTTGACTTTTCCAAGACTTTGGCTTAGATACCTCCTTAGTCAGCTCATTGAGTATTGTTGGACGTATTTCATTGGGCCCTGGTGACTTGAAGACATCAAACTTGTCTAAGTAATTTTTAATTTGTTCTTTCCCTATTTTAGCCTCTAATCCTACCTCATTTGCACTGGCATTCACTATGTTAGACATCCAACTGCTACTAATCTTTTTGGTAAAAACTGAAACAAAAAAGTCATTTAGCACTTCTGCCATTTCCACATTTTCTGTTATTGTTTCCCTCCCACAGCACTGAATAACGGGCCTACCCTGTCCTTGGTCTTCCTCTTGCTTCTAATATATTTGCAGAATGTTTTCTTGTTACCCTTTATGTCTCCAGCTAGTTTAATCTTGTTTTGTGCCTTGGCCTTTCTAATTTTGTCCCTACATACTTGTGTTAGTTGTTTATGTTCATCTTTTGTAATTGACCTAGTTTGCACTTTTTGTAGGACTCTTTTTAAGAGTAAATTAGTATTAGTAAACTCAATGGTTGGGTCATTACAAAACCTAACCTTAATTTCCCCAATACTAATTTCTCCCTACTATTACTCACACCTTCTTGTCAACTATCTGTAATGGGCCACTCTCTTACCACTTCAAAAGTTATTTTTCCTCCCTTGGTATCCTGCTGTTAATTGATTTAACTTGTGAGACTGACCTCACACTTGGTAAAGCAACCCCCCATCCTTTCATGTATTTATACCTGCTCCTGTATTTTCACTCTGAGGTGCCACAAGGACTCCTCGTTGTCTTTGTTGTTCTTTTTTCCCCTCCTACCATTCTTTAGAATCATGAACTCGACCATTTCATGATCACTTCCACCCAAGCTGCCTTCCACTTTCAAATTCTCAACCAGTTCCTCCCTATTTGTCAAAATAAAATCTAGAACAGCCTCTCCCCTAGTAGCTTTCTCCACGTTCTGAAATAATTTTTTTTTGCCAATACATTCCAAGAATTTATTGGATAATCTGTGCCCTCCTGTGTTATTTTCCCAGCACACATCTGGGTAGTTGAAGTCCCCCATCACCCCCAAGTCCTGTGCTTTGGATGATTTTGTTAGTTATTTAAAAAGAGCCTCGTCCACCTCCTCTTCCTGGTTAGGTGGTCTGTAGTAGACCCCTACCATGACATCACCCTTGTTTTTTACCCCTTTTATCTTTAGCCAGAAACTTTCACAAGTCTATCTCCTAGTTCCATCTCAACCTCAGTCCAAGTGTATACGTCTTCGATATATAAGGCAAAACCTCCTCCCTTTTTTCCCTGCCTGTCCTTTCTGAGCAAGCTGTACCCTTCTATACCAATATTCCAGTCACGTGTATTATCCCACCAGGTCTCTGTGGTGCCAACTATGTCATAGTTGTGTTTATTTACTAGCATTTCTAGTTCTGCTTATTCCCCATACTTCCTGCATTCGTGTACAGACATCTAAGATACCGATTTGATTTCCCCCCATGTTCTCTCTCATCTCTTCTATGTCCCCACTATAACGGCCCCGGCTCCCCCCAGATACTTCCCTTCTATCTCACTGATCAACTCACTGAGTTTGTGAAGATACGGAACAAAAATATCTCCTTGTCCAGCTTTTCCAGCTGGAGTCACTCTTATTCCTCCAGGAACTGAAATTCAGACCATTTTCTGCCCCTCCTTTTATAGGAAAAGAGCTGGTAGGGAACATGAAGGCAGCCTGGGGTTTCTTCCTGTGTAGGAGGGAGAACTTCTTTGCAAACCCTGAGATTTCTGACACTCAACTCTACCCTGTGGTTACTTGGGAGAGGATCCTGTCCCACCTTTGTCCTTTACCCCCAATATCTCTGACAAGGGATGTTTCCATGTCGGACGTGGTTAGGATGTTGTGTTATCAGTGGCCTCTGGGAAGGGAGATCCAGAGCCGCAGGACTCCGCGTTACACTGACAGAGATGCCAGAGGGGGGAAAAGCAGAATCAAATGATCCAACAATGCAAGAAATGACACAACCATAGTGAAAGCCACAAGGGCTAGAAAGCATCAGAGGGGTCGCCGGGTTAGTCTGGATCTGTAAAAGCGGCCTTTTCATGTACTGTGTAAATAACAGCGTTGTAATTCCCCCTTCTCCAGTCTGAAGGCAACGCTCCCACATCTTCCGGCCTGCAGCTCTAGTGACTTAAACCTCACTGATCCTTTTAACAGCTTCTGCTCTGTAACCAGTTCCCATATTTCACCAGCGGGAGCTGGTTTTCAAAAGGATTCAGCTCCTCAGATAAGTTTCCCACCTCAGGTATCTGGAAAGATTTCATTTTTTGTCTTGCATGCCACACTGCCAGATCATTTACGTTTTATCACCTCTCCCCTACAACACAGGCTTTACTGAGCTGAATGATGCAGTTACTGCTGTGCCAGGTGAAATTACACTGTATTTAAAATCCAGACTTACAACTCGTTGAACTTGACAGCAATTCCCTACTTTGTACACTCCCGGGCAGCCTTCTCTATGGGAAGCACCGTGTGAGCTCTGTGAGCCCGAGACAGACTGCAAACCAGACAGACAGAACTTTGATGCTCTTCACAGAACAGTTTCAGAGACTCCTGGTGTTTCCCACACACCCTCTCCCCACCTGATCCCTGTGTTGCCTGCAAACTCAGCCTTTTGCCTACTTTTGCAGATGACACTAAACTGGGAGGAGAGGTAGGGTAGGGATAGGATACAGAGGGCCCTAGACAAATTAGAGGATTGGGCCAAAAGAAATCTGATGAGGTTCAACAAGGACAAGAGCAGAGTCCTGCACTTAGGACGGAAGAACCCAATGCACCGCTACAGACTAGGGACCGACTGGCTAGGCAGCAGTTCTGCGGAAAAGGACCTAGGGGTGACAGTGGACGAGAAGCTGGATCTGAGTCAGCAGTGTGCCCTTGTTGCCAAGAAGGCCAATGGCATTTTGGGATGTATAAGTAGGGGCATTGCCAGCAGATCGAGGGACGTGATCGTCCCCCTCTATTCGACATTGGTGGGGCCTCATCTGGAGTACTGTGTCCAGTTTTGGGCCCCACAAGACAAGAAGGATGTGGAAAAATTGGAAAGAGTCCAGCGGAGGGCAACAAAAATGATTAGGGGACTGGAACACATGACTTATGAGGAGAGGCTGAGGGAACTGGGATTGTTTAGTCTGCGGAAGAGAAGAATGAGGGGGGATTTGATAGCTGCTTTCAACTCCCTGAAAGGGGGTTCCAAAGAGGATGGCTCTAGACTGTTCTCAGTGGTAGCTGATGACAAGACAAGGAGTAATGGTCTCAAGTTGCAGTGGGGGAGGTTTAGGTTGGATATTAGGAAAAACATTTTCACGAGGAGGGTGGTGAAACACTGGAATGGGTTCCCTAGGGAGGTGGTGGAATTTCCTTCCTTAGATATTTTTAAGGTCAGGCGTGACAAAGCCCTGGCTGGGATGATTTAGTTGGGGATTGGTCCTGCTTTGAGCAGGGGGTTGAACTAGATACTTCCTGAGGTCCCTTCCAACCCTGATATTCTATGATTCTATGATGCCCTCAGCAGCAGCGACCCTCTCTGGCCTGGGCAGCGCCCCAGTGTTGACCAGCAGGGCTCGGAGCAGCCCCTCTGTGCCAGCTGCACCCCCTGGCCGCCAGAGGCTAGCTCCCGCTCCCACGTGCACAGAGTCAGCACGAGTGGGGACGAATGCCAGCGAGATCCTTTGGGGGCCAATCAGAGCCAGGACTTGATTCCCCAAGCGGGTGCAAAAATTTGTCAGAAAAGCCCTCAACTTCAAGAAAAACTTTTCAGGGGGAAGGGCCATATTTTAAGAACCCCTTTGTCAAATGAGGCACAGCGGATTTCAGGGCAATCCCAGTCTCGGTGCAGACGTTCAAGCACGAAGAAATGTCGTCCGGTAAACAGAACAGGCTTCTCAATCTTCCACTGGAGCTAGTGCTCCCCGGGAAGTTCCCAGCTCTCTGGCCGGCCTGAGGTTTCTCTGTGGCGCAGCCTGTCTGCACTGAGGGCAGAAGACGTGTGTATCCGACCCCCCCCCCCCCCCCCAAGCACTGGGTGGTTCGGGCTAGGCAGAAATTGCGCCCACTGTCGAGAGGGACAGGGTCTGTGAAATACACCAGACCCAGGGTGCAAGGAGCTTCACCCTGGAGACTTCTCCCCGGGTTCCCTGCACAGGGTAAATCTGGCTTTCCCGAGCTTGGGGGGGCCTGGGAGAGTCACAGCCCCAGAGTCTTTGGGGAAAATGTAGCCACCTGGAGGGGTCAAAACTCCTGAGTCAGCCGCCAAAAATCAGGGAAACGATCCCTCAAAGCAGGGACATTAACCACAAAAACATTCTTTAAAGATTCTCTTGTGGGTTTGGTGTCTAGCAGAGCCCCTCAGCCACGTGTAGCCAGGACAGCGATTTTTGTCTCCCTGCACAAGCTCCCACCCTACATCTGCCAGACCCCCTGCCCAGCCGCTTATCTGGCCCCAAGCCTCAAATCAATCCTCACCCCCCGCCGCATCAGTTCTGCCTCCAGATCTAATGGAGACCCAAGTCCTGCCCCTGCCCCCACCCCACATCTGCTCCTCCCCATCGCCCACGCCAACCCCCCCACCCCACCCCAATCTGACCCTCCCCCCCTCACCTCTGCTCCTGGGGTTCTCCCCCTCCCCGCCCCAGGGCCGGGGGGCTGCAGGGCGGTCCGCGGCTCCCCTCCCCGCCGGGAGCTGTGGGGCTGGGGCTGGCTGCTCGCAGGGGCGATGACCGTGGAGAAAACAGCTTCTCTGCTCCCGGGCCACGGAGCAGCCTCAGTGCCCAGCTGCCGACCCCCCCGCAGCAGCGCCCTGCACTTCCCGGGGGCGGAGAGTTTGTGCAGGGGCCAAAGCGTGTCCCGGGCGGGGGGGGGAGGGTAAAAACACGGGGCGGAGCGGGGCAAAAGGCAGGCTCCGGGACCGGGTGCGGGGGTCAGAAAGGGGGAGGCGCTGGGGGGGGGCCCACCCCAGGAGGGGGGGAGGGGCAGTGTGGGGGGGTCAAAATTCCCACAAATGGGGTGAGGAGCTTTGGGGTCCTGGCTGGGGTGCATCCCCGCAGCCCACGCCGCCCCCGGCCCCCACGCCTGCTGGGGTTGCCAGCCCTCCAGGACTGGCCGGGAGTCTCCCGGAATGGAGGATTCGTCTTTCCTTAGAGGCGGTGGCGTGTGATTCGGAGTCTCTGGCTGTGGGAACCGGAGGGCAACTCCCCTCGGGCGACGGCAGGCCAAGGCCAGCTGGGATTTCTCTCTTCCTTTAGCCCCCTGTAATGCTTCTTTGTCTCTGCCGCCTGTGTCTGCCCCATGGCTAGGAGCTATGGCCAGTCCAAGCCCTTACAGGGCTACCCTCTGCGGGGCAAGGTCTCGCTTTCGCTCTCGCTCCCTTTCATGGGTCATGGGGGTCTCACAGCATAATTTTTGGCGGCCGCTCTTGCTGGTGGCCGGGCTGAGAGTTTTTCCTAAAATACATCATTAACTTTAGGAAAAACAAATAAATATGCACATATATACATGTCCATGTCACTGTAATTTATTTATGTAGGGTTGTTTTTTTGTTTTTTTTTTGCAGACTCCATAATAACAATAATGTACAGGGGTCTCTATTCTTTACTGGACCGAAACAGAGTAGAAACAAAACTAAGATGGTTTGATTTTTATTTTATTTTATTTTGATTGCTCTTTAGTAAGTCTGCTCCTGTGAACCTATTTGTTCATGTCACGTTTCACAGCAGACTTGCTCAGCCCTGGCCTGCTGGGGGACAAGTCAGGCCCTGGATGAGGAGGTGGGTAAGGAGGCAGGGGAGATGGAGGTGACGAGTCCAGGGATGGCGCCCAAAACCCTGCGGCTGAGGGACGGAGCCCACCGCCGCACAGCCAGTTGCTGAGCAAGGCCACTGGTTGTCTGCTCCTACGCGGTCTGTGGCTCTGGAAGGGGGTAGCGGCCAACCCATGCAGGCAGCCTCTGCTTTGCCAACACCCCCAGCCCCCAAACGCAGCCCAGGAGGCTGCGGCCGCAAGAAGAGCCCCTGGTGGTCGCATGCGGCCGCATTTGAGAAACGCTGGGTTGGCTTCCGCTCTCAGAGTCTGGAACAAGGAGGCTAACTTCAGCGGCTTTACTTCCCGTTTACACCATAGTAAACAAGACCCTTTCTGTCCAGTGTGTGTGTAAATCTTTTCAGCGGTGACGGACAGCATGCTGTCTCCAGAACTATCTAGCAGAGAGACCCGGGCACGTGGAGTGCGAACTGCTGGGTTCGATTCCTGGGTCTGCTACTGTATATATTGAGAGCAAGCTGCTTACTTCAGTTTCCCCATCCTTAAAACACCCTGACCACTGGTCCGGGGAGGGGGGGAGTATTCTGGACTATACAATGATTCTTGCTTGTTCTCTGACCCAATTAATATTTATTTAAACACAGTGGAATCACTTCTACAAGAGAGATTGAGGGAAACCCCAGCAAGGATCTCCTCTAGTACAGTGGCCGATGCACACCCCCCGAAGCCTGGACTCCCTGTTCAAATCTTGTCTCTGTGCCAGTTAGAGAGGCCTGATTCTCAGGGAGGGGTAAATTAGCCTAGACCCAATGAAGCTTTGCCGACTTAAAGCAGGCGAAAGCCTGGCCCAATATCACTATTCAAGCCCATTTTGTTAGACATACAGATGTACTGAATTGCCAGGGATGGTCAGGCACAAGCCCACCCACATCAAAAGCTCCCCCCTTTTCCCTGGCCTAAGGGGAAGAGCCACTGGACCCAGGCATCAAAAGAATTCGGAGGGCAACAAATGAGAAAACAGGGATAGGAGTGAGGCTCAGAGGGTCAAAAACAGGGATCCAGAGGGGGACACCAAGCAGAGAACCCTTAAAGGCATCCAGGGGACTGCAGCCGGGCGCACTCCAGACAGATGTGCATCAGGGTCTTCCTTATGCCCCAAGTTTTCGGGGAAGGGGGTGAACCACACCAGGTACATGTCCGTGCTCACGGCTTCATGAAGGCGATGCCAAGGACTATCCCAGGCAGGCCGCAGGACCCGGGTGGAAGACGGACTGGCCCACCGGGGCTCCTCACCCTCCACAGTTGACAGCAGGCCCCGTCACTTGGTGTCAGGTCGGGACACGAGGTGAGGAAGTGAAGGGGGATGCAGCGCGAGTGTGTACAGCGGTTTCCTAGGCAATGTTTCAGAAGTGGAACGGCGGCAGGTCACGCAGCCAGCTGGGTTATGCAAAGCCAGAAGCTGATGGGGGGAACCGGGGAACAGGGGCCCGATGGCATGGTCCAGAGGGCCGGGGCTGGCAGGGAGCATCCCTCCCATAGGACCCACTCAGGAAAGGTCGGAGAGGTGGGTGATAAAGCTGACCTCCCGCCACTTACTATCCCCATTCATTACCAAAAGGTCAGCCCCCACCTGCTATCAGCCCACGATCCCAGCCTCCATCACCCACTTGCCGCATTTTCAAACAAGCACGTTCCTGCTTTCCCCCACACGGCCCCTCATGCTTGGGAGCAGCTTCCCAGAGATGCACAAAGCTCCCTCCTCACGCCTAATCCTCTTCTTCGCCACAGGAAACTGGCCGGCAGAAAGGCCGATGGTGTTCTGAGATCCCAGCCTGTCCGGCTGAGCAGTGCCATCTCCTTGTCCCCTTGCACTTCCCCCTCTGTCTGTCTGTCTGTCTGTCTCCAGCTCTGGTCGCTTGCCTTGCACTGGAAGCTGCCAGGTGCAGGGACACCTTTTCTTTCTGTGTTTGTACAGCGGGTCCAGGTCCGTAACCTGGACTCCTACATGCTACGGTGACACACCTAGTAATGTAGCAGGTCCCTTTGCGCTGTCCGAGTGGCATCAGGGGCGTTTGTGTAACTAAGAATCAGGCCCACTCTTTCCTCTGGAGATACCGCGGGGCGGTTAGTAGGTAGACACAAGGGCCTGTTGCCACTGAAAAGTTATCCATTAAACTGTGGCCATCCAGCCCCATGAAGCCTACCCGCTTTGGCAAGCAGGGTTACGTGAGTGAGCGGGAGTTTAAAGAGCCAGCCGCCAATGACATAAAACCCACGGACGTCTTATGGAGCGATCTTTATCTTTATCCAGATTGCTCTGAACTCGGAGAAGAGCTTACACTGCACAGCTGGGATTTCCAACAGAGCCGCAGGGAGCGAATTAGAAAGGGATTTGGGTGCCTAATTCCCTTCAGCTCCTCAGAAAACCCCATCACAGAAACCCAGCAGCTGCCCCACCGGCAGCCCCAGACAAAACTCAGCCTCCTACCCCCCAAATCCTCCCCCCGCAGAATTCACCCAGCCAGGGGCTCCGTGGCCCAAAGAATTAAGGGGGTCCCCGTGCCGGGTCTGACCGCTCCTGGGTGGCGCTGGACCTACTAGGATGCTGGTTCCAAGCCTGGGCAGCCCCGCTAGAGCCCTCCAGAGCCACCCAGCGTGGTGAGACATGGGCCGGGGACACCTGCTGCAAGGAGATTCTCTGGCCAGGCCCCAGCCGGCTCTTTATGGGCACGCTGAGACACTGCCGTTTAGGGGAGAGGAGCGGTCCAGGGGCTCGGAGAGATGGGAGTCCTCCAGGGACGCAGGGGTTGGGATCTTGGAGGCTAGAGAAGCCCATTTTATCATTCCCAGGGGGACACTCCCCATCTCCCCAGCCCCTTGTCTCAAGGACACAGTCCGAGCTGGGATCCCCGCACCCAGAAGAAAGGGTGGATCCTCTCCCCATTGTAAGAGGCCGGAGGGAAAGAGAACAACAGGGACTTCCAATCAGCATCCAAAAATGCCACCTGCCCCGCTTCGTAATCTAGAGAAACCCCTATCCTCTTTATGTTATCCCACGAGATCAAACGGGTGCCAGGGGAGGAGAAAAAATGGTACACTTTACAATGTCCCTTAACCCCGTTTATCCCCATAGCCCAGATCCCCTCCTCAGGGCTAGGGCTGATCCGTCCCTTCCTCCTCACAGACTCTCTGGCCACCCCCACAGCCCAGTATTTCCCATTCCCCACCTCCACCTCCCAGTAACATCGCCCCGAGGTGAACCCCTCCGAGCCCAGCACGCAGTGACATGTGTCGAATCTCTCCGGCATGTCCGGCAGGTCCTGCAACGCGTCTGCTCGTCTCACACTTTTCCCATCCTCAGACACAACGAGGATGGGATGGGCCGTGTCTGGATCCAGAGTCACGTTTGCTGGAGGGGAGAGAAAAGCCGAGTGTTAGGGGCAGAGCCCAGCCCTGGGGGAGGCTGGGACCATTTCTCACACTCCCCAGCAGCCCTGTTCTGGCCGGGACATTCCTGGATCCCGGGGAGCTCCCGGGCACCTGACTGATTCCTCTGTTTCACACCCAGACACAGAACAGTAGAGACATGGAGGAAAGAGACTGAATCTGCAGGTAGGGGAGTTGAGGAGGAGGCTGGTCACGGATTTAAACCCCCTAGGGATCCCCCTCCCCCAGCTGGTCCTTCCTTCCTTATCCTGGGAGAAGAGGGGAAGGCACGGCATTGGGGAGGAGCCGCTCCAGAGCAGAGAGTAAGGTCAATATTCTGTGAGGTAGCCCCTCGCCCGGCCCGAGAGAAGTGAGCCGCATGAAGGGAAAGAGCCCAGCCCAAGAGGAAGGGAGGATGCTGGAGAAGAACCCTCACTCCACTCCGTCCTCTTGATTTAATACACAACAGGCCCGTGAAAGCCTCCCAGAACCCCAGGGCAGAGTTAAGGGTGTCTGGATGCCGGAGAGTAAGAACATTTCTGTTCCTTGTCGTGAGCATGCACCGAGGAATGAGGCTGGTGTCAGGATTGTTTGTCTGACTTCGGCTTGGGATCTCCTCAAGGCAGGACGTGTTTATTGTTAGACAGGGTGTGTCTGACTTGTTACTTTATCGACATGTTCAGGAAGATGTTTCTGTGAGAATTTGAATTTGGAGGGGGACAAGGGGGGTTGTGGGGGGGAGGCATAAGAAACACTAAAAGCCACAAAGAAAAACCTGGCCTTGGCCAGAACACAACCTCAGTCCTTACCCCTCCCATGGGGTACAAAAGAGGTGGGATGAAGACCCCAGACTCACGACCCCCCCAGAATGGAACATGACCATAAGTTGTAAGGGGTGAGACTGGGGCGTGTACTGCATGTATATTTGGGCCTGCTAAGGAGGAGGAGGTGGGAATAGGGACACAGACAAAGGCTCTGTGGTGTCCCAGAGCTGGGACGGGAACACCGGGGGAAAAGCTCGGCTGGCATGTAGAGCCATGGATACGCTTGCTTGGGACTAACTGCAATAAACATCACATTGCCTGCACTTTGGACTTCTGCTTTCTCTCTGTGTCACAAGAACCAGAGGAGGGGGGTGAAGGGAAAGGTTCAGAAAAGGGCAACAAAAATGATCAAGGTTATAGAACGGCTTCCGTATGAGGAGAGATTAATAAGACTGGTACTTTTCAGCTTGGAAAAGAGGCGACTAAGGGGGGATAATGATAGAGGTCTATAAAATCATGACTGGTGTGGAGAAAGTAAATAAGGAAGTGTTATTTACTCCTTCTCATAATACAAAAACAAGGGGCCACCAAATGAAATCAATAGGTAGCAGGTTTAAAACAAACACAAGAAAGTATTTTTTATGCAATGCACTGTCAACCTCTGGAACTCCTTGCCAGAGGGTGTTGTGAAGGCCAAGACTATAACGGGGTTCAAAAGGGAGCTAGATAGATTCATGGAAGATAGGTCCATCAATGGCTATTAGCCAGGATGGGCAGGGGTGGTGTCCCTAGCCTCTGTTTACCAGAAGCTGGGCTTGGGTGACAGGGCATGGATCACTTGATGATAACCTGTCTGTTCATTCCCTTTGGGGCACCTGCCATTGGCCACTGTCAGAGGACAGGATACTGGACTCGATGGACCTTTGGTCTGACCCAGTATGGCCGTTCTTATGTATGGATATGCTTCCTTGGAACTAACCCCAATAAACATCACATTGCCTGCACTTTGGACTTCTGCTTTCTGTCTGTTTTGGAAGAACCAGGAGAGGGGGGGTGAAGGGAAAGCGCTTCAACACGCCACTGAAACTTTTGGTGCCCATGTGATCACTGGCCGTGTCTTTGGGGGACACACTTTGGAATTCCTTCATATTCCAGCCTAATAATAGGCCCCTCCCTGGAAAGCCACCAAAACCGAACCAGTGCTGCTGGGGATGATTATTGGATTCGGCTTTAACTATCCTGGAATACTTTACTGACATAAATGGGTTTTAATTAAAACAAACACACAGAGATCTTTAATAAAACTTAATCGGGGAATCATATGGGCTGAGATAAGGTGTTTGGGGGCTGGTCAGTGACAACGTTTCTGATGATCAGTGTGTGTTTGAGTTGTGTGTTCACGCTACTTTAACAAAGGCGTTTTCATGGGGTGAATTTTCTCTTAATTTAAATATAACCACCACCTGAATCCTCACCCTTTGTATACGACAACAGCCTCTTCCAACAGTCCCTCTCCATTTCCGATGGCAGAGTGTCTAGAGGGAATAAAAGGAGACTCGAGATGAGATTTCATTCCATCACATTTACAATAGCATTGCCACTATTATCTGACAGCGTAATGTTTTTATTACGACAGAGGAACACACACATGCAAACACGGTCTTTCTAAAGAGGCCAGATACAAATTAATGGGACGCCTTGCACTTGTATTTCCTCTTTCATTCAGGCCTCTCAAAGCTGCTGAACCAACAGCCACCAAATGTCACAACCAGCTTGAGAAATATTATTTGTAGAAGAGCATAAGAACAACCACACTGGGTCAGACCAATGGTCCAGCTAGCCCAGTGTCCTGTCTTCTGACAGCGGCCCGTGTCAGATGCTTTTGGCTTCTGGAGGTTTAGGGACACCCAGAGCATGGGGTTGTATCCCTGACCATCTTGGCTCATAGCCACTGATGGATCTATCCTCCATGAAATTATCTAATTCTGTTTTGGACCCAGTTATACTTTCGGCCTTCCCAAGAAGCAGCATGGGTTGACTGTGCATTCTGTGAAGAAATACTTCCTTTCGTTTGTTTTCAACCTGCCGCCTATTTATTTCATTGGGTGAAACCCCCCCCCCTCCCCTTCTTGTGTTATGTGAAGGGGTAAATAACACTTCCCTATTCACTTTCTCCACACCACGCAGGATTTCATAGACTTCTATCACATCCCCCTTAGTCGTCCCTTTTCTATACTCCCCGGTCCCCGTTTTTTAAACCTGTGTTCACACAGAAGCTGTTCCATACCCCTCATCATGTCTGTTGCTCTTCTCTGTACCTTTTCCAATTCCAATATATCTTTTCGAGATGGGTGACCAGAACTGCACGCAGTATTCAGGATGTGGGCGTGCCATGGATTTATAGAGAGGCGATAGGATAGTTTCCATCTTGTGATCTGTCCCTTTCCTAAGGATTCCCAACACTCTGTTCGCTGTTTTGATTGTCTCTGCACCTCGAGCAGATGTTTTCGGAGAACTATCCAGGATGACCCTAAGGCACTGCGGACCGTACGCTGGCCCAGCTGTACTGCAGCAAGATCTCCCATGTAGCTGCTCTTTGCCATCAGGAGAGCCTCTTGTGCCGACAGAGGGCTGTCCACACCGGCACTTTTGCCGCTGAAACTTATGTCGGTCCGGGGGGGTGTTAGAGGGCTTATTTTTTTACCCTTTTATTTTTTTTGGTTCTTTTTGCATGAACAGAGAGCAACAATACCCAGAGTTTGAAGGTGCAAACAATCTGATGTTTATTGGGGTGAACTTTTAGCAAGCTTAAATTTAAGGGTTTTTTTTATTTTTGAATTATAACTTACTTTCTGTTTGCCCCTAATTTATATAGTAATATTTTTAGTTATACCTTAACCAATTATATTCCACTACCCTAATTAACTTGCACCTCGCAAAATTAATTATACAGCAGACAGAAACAATTAGAGAACCAGACAGATTAACAATAGAAAAGTGGGGGCCATACATATAAAACATACAGAAATTAGGGTTTTATAATCACAACTATTGAGAAGTGATTTTTTGCCAGAAAGGATGCTATTAAACTAAGTTTTCTTTAACCATCTTTCTCTGGAGGCGACAGGCATTATCAGGACAGGATTGTATCCTAACAGCCCAATAGCACCTTCTTTCGATGTGACTCGTTTGGAATGTGAGGAGGTGACCGGTCGCTTCCCAGCTTATGGCTGCCCCTGCTACTTAGCCAAAGGCCTGAGCCTAAGCACAGGGCCTCAGACTGTCACAGTGAGAGAAGGCCCTTACACCGGCAGACAGTGATTTTGATTCTTTTATACCTCTATGACTCGCTAAATGATAAACATACACCTAAATACTTAAAATGTAGGCATTTACAGACAGGCCTGAATATCTATATCCTAACCGGGGGGGGGGGGGGGGGTGTTTTTTCACATCCTTGACCTACAGAAGTGGTAATGTAGAGACAGCCTAAGATCTCTTTCTTGGGTGGTAACAGCTCATTTAGACCCCATCATTTTGTATGTATAGTTGGGATTATTTTTTCCAAGGTGCACTACTTTACACTTATTAACGCTGGGTATCATCTGCCATTGTGTCGCCCAGGCGTCCAGCTCTGGGAGATCCCTTTAAAATTTCCCAGTCAGTTTTGGACTGAACGATTTTGAGTAAGTTTGTATCCTCTTTCTCCAACATGGAAAGCCCCTTTGGACAGAGGCAGGTCGCGGCAACAGGCCGAAAATTCTGGCCTTCCGGAATTCTGCCTAGAGCAGGTTCTCGACGTACAGCGCCGCGGTGCTGCTCTGGTTTACAGGCCACAGCACATTCCCGTCAGCCACCCAGGTCGCAGGAAAGCTGGGGGAGTAGCAACCCACTGGGATACTCTGCACAGCGTCATCCATTCAGCGCATGAGCACCAGGCTCCAGCTGTTCTGGAGAGCTTAACTCTTTATGGAATAGAACATTTTAAATATTGTTTCTCCTAAGAGCTAATGGGTGTCAGGCCGGAGTGGGGGTGAAGAGCAGCCAGACCCTTCGGGGTCTGATCGGAGCCATGACTTGATGCTCCAAGTGCGTGCAAAAATCTGTCAGATAATCCCTCAACTTTAAGAAAATCTTTGGGGGGAGGGAGGGGCTAGATTTTAGGAACCCCTTTGTCAAATGACCTCTAATGTGGTCACGGCCCCATCCCTTGCCACCATGAGGCACAGCGGATTTCAGGGCAATCCCAGTCTCGGTGCAGACGTTCAAGCACGAAGAAATGTCGTCCGGTAAACAGAAGGGGCTTCTCAATTTGACTTCCACTGGAGCTAGTGCTCCCCGGGAAGTTCCCAGCTCTCTGGCCGGCCTGAGGTTTCTCCGTGGCGCAGCCTGTCTGCACTGAGGGCAGGAGACGTGTGTATCCGCCCCCCCCTCCCTGCCCCCCCCAAGCACTGGGTGGTTCGGGCTAGGCAGAAATTGCGCCCACTGTCGAGAGGGACAGGGTCTGTGAAATACACCAGACCCAGGGTGCAAGGAGCTTCACCCTGGAGACTTCTCCCCGGGTTCCCTGCACAGGGTAAATCTGGCTTTCCCGAGCTTGGGGGGGCCTGGGAGAGTCACAGCCCCAGAGTCTTTGGGGAAAATGTAGCCACCTGGAGGGGTCAAAACTCCTGAGTCAGCCACCAAAAATCAGGAAAACGATCCCAAAAATGATGTGGATTTTTTAAAAGATTCTGTTGTGGGTTTGGTGCCTTTTGGTGTCTGAACCTCCCAGGGGATGGGTGAGAATTAGCAGCCCCTCACCCACATATAGCGAGTAAATCAGGGGTTCTCAAAGTGGGGGGCAGGACCCCTCAGGGGGTCATTAGATTATGCACCCCAAGCCCCCCTTTGCGCCAGCATTTATAATGGTGTTACACAATCAAAAAAAGTGTTTTATATTTTAATTTATAAGGGGAGGGGCGCACTCAGAGGCTGGTCACCAGGACAAAACTTTGCAAACCACCGGAGTAAAGAGATTTTGGTCCCTCTGCACAAGCTCCCACCTGTGCGGCCCCCTGCCCAGACATTTATCTGCCCCCTCGCCCCCCCATCAGATCTGGAGGCAGAAGTGTGACCGGGCCCCTCCCCCGGCCATTTGCCCCCCATCAGTCCCTCCTCCCAGGCTCACCACTGCCCCTCCGGCCGCTCCTGGGGTGCTCTGGCCTGGGGGGGCTGCAGGGGGAGGTCCCCGGCTCCCCTCCCAGGCGGGTGCGGTGGGGGGCCGGGCTGGCTGGTCGCCGGAGGGCGGAGGAGGAAGCCGCTGAGCTGACCCACGTGAATCCGGTTCCCCTCCGGATTGGCTCCTTTGCACGGACTCCCGAAGCAGGCTCAGCCCCGGATCGGGGCGGGGAGTTTGTGCAGGGGCCAAAGCGGGTCCCGAGGGGGGTAAAACACGGGGCGGAGCGGGGCAAAGGGCAGGCTCCGGGAGGGGGTGCAGAAGCTGGGGGTCAGAAAGGGGGAGGCGCTGGGAGGGGGGGAACCCCCAGGGGGGACGGGGGGGTGTCAAAGTTCCCACAAATTAGGTCCCCAATTTGTGGTCCCCAAAATAGGGCGTGGGTGGCTTTGTTGCAGCTGAAGAAGTGGGGGGGGGTTACCCACGAAAGCTCGGGCCCAAATAAATCTGTTCGTCTTTAAGGTGCCACCGGACTCCTCGTTGTTTCGGGGGCCCTGGCTCGCGCGATAGCGTGGCTGTCAAGGGTGAAACCACCCTGAGCCTTGTCTACACTAGGATCCTACAGTGAGGCAGAGAAACCCCCCCAGTCCCGGTGCGGGGTGTCTCACGCTGCAGGGCTCACTGGGGAATCCCGGGTGTCCAGGGTCCCGTGCAGCACCCGAGAGAGCCCACGGGCTCCTCCTAGTAAACCCCAAAACCCCAAGCTGGTGAGGTCCCTGCAGGTGCTGGGGTGACCCCGCCAAGTGGGGCAGCAAATCCCAGGACTCTGCCCTCAACAAGGGCAGCTGGGAAATTGAAAAGGAAGGAAGATAAAGAATTCTTTTGAACGCCGCACTGACATATGTAGGAGTTAAAAGGAACTTTAATAGCCACAGAGCATATGGAGAAGAGGGGGAAGGAGCTTCCAGGGGTCCTAGACGTGGGGGGCCAGGGCTGGGCAGATGGGAGTTCTCCACCCTCATAGAGATGACCCAGGAGGAAAGCTGTGTAGATGGGAGTCCTCCAGCATCAGACAGGAACCAGGAGACGGTGTCGATGGGAGTCCTCCAGGGTCAGAGAGATGAACCAGGGGTCTGTGCAGAGGGGAATCCTCCAAGCTCTCCGATCCTCGGGTGACTGCGGCTAGAGACAGGGTGACCAGATAGCAAGTGTGAAAAATCCAGACAGGGGCTGGGGGTAATAGGCCTCTATGTAGGAAAAAGCCCCAATTACGGGGACTGTCCCTATAAAATCGGGACATCCGGTCACCCTCGCTGGAGAGGCCAATTTTGTCACTCCCGCGGGCTGTGTTCTGCACTCTTGGAAGGGCTGTAATTTGGGGAAAGAAAAATCTGTTTTTTTCACACACGTCAGAAGTTGAAACCCTGGTTTAAAAGTGCGCAGAGATGTTCCCAACGCCTGCAGAATCCTGACTTGGTTCGTTTTGTAGATTCAGCCTTGACGCTCGTTCCCTTAGGAGCTGTCTCACGCTGTGTATGTATAACACAAGACCGTGCCCCGAGCCTGGGTGCAGCCTCAGCCGCTACGGTATTAAAAATAATCCCGGGATCAATAGAAACAATTCCTGCGTAGTCAGACAAGAATGAAACGGGGAAAGCTGTGGTCGGAGGAACAGGCCGAAGATCATCAGAGAGAAACTCCCCAGCCTAGCGCTCTCAATTCCCAACCCTGCCAAATTGTACACGCCTTTCCTCATACTACGCCAATGGCCCCATTGATTTCAATGTGCCCGACCTGCAATCAGGCAGACGGTAAGGTTGTGGGGACAGGGGTCTTGAGCAGAAACCAGCTCGGGGTCAGAGTCTCTCTCTATGTGTGTGAGTATATTTCCTGCTAACAGGTCTGATTCTCCTCACCCTACAGCTTCTCACTGGTGTAGACAGAACAAGGGGTTCCAGTGGGATTACGTCTGGTTTACACCAGGGTGAGGAAGAGGTGAATGAGCCTGTGAACCCAGTCAGACTCTTCCTGGTTTGGGCTGGGCTCAGGGGGAAGGCACAAGAGTTGAGTGAGTTTTGTCTCTATGGGAAGTTTGAGGAGCCTATGACAGGGATCAGCAAAAAGAACGAGGACTGCTTGTGGCCCCTTAGAGACTAACAAACTTATTTGAGCCTAAGCTTTCGTGGGCTAAAGCCCACTTCATCAGATGCATGCAGGGATGCGGTTGTTTGGGTGACCTCGCTGCGTAGTTCCATCCCAGACCATGTTTGCATTGCTTTTACCTTTAACCTTAGCTCTGGAGTGGGTAGGCATTTAATGCAAAACACAGGACACTGGGAGTGGGAGAAACTAAATTCTATTTTATTTCAAAGGCCGAACAAAGGCAGACTCCTTTCCCCAGCCCCAGCCCAGCCCAACGCGGGACTTTTCACCCCCAGTCCAGCGCCTGGCCGCGCCCAACGCCTGCATGAACCAGCAACGTTTGTAAATGGGTAGAGAAGGGCCGAGGAGCCATGAGAGACACTGGGAGCCAGGCACAAAAGCAAACACCTCGAGAGCAGGGAACCCCAAGAGCTCTGGTTGGAGGGATGACTGTGGGGTGAGTGGGGCAGAGACAGTCTCTGTCATCCCCACACAGGACACTGTGATAGATGGGGAAGGGGTGACCAGCTGGGCTGTCAGGCTCCTTCTCTCCCTCTGGCCTCAATGATGGGGGTCAGCCTGGGTTCAAGGCTGGCCAGGTCTGCTGACATCCCCGGCTCCCGTCCTGCCTGTGCCCAACCTTGTCATCTCATAATAGGGAGACGCTGCCCCCTCCCCGCATCATTCTTCTTGGGGTGTCGTTCATGGCCCTTTGGAGCTCAGGGGCAGCTTCACACGACACTCTCAGGCCAATTCCTGTCTGTCTCTGGCTCTGATGCAGGGAGTTCACAGTTCTCAGCCTCGGCTGCCTTGCTCTGATCGCAAACGCAGGAGTTTCCCAGCTCTGTTCCCCCATCTCCCGCCCTCTCCCTCTCCTGACAGTATCTCACATCACTGCAGGGATCATTCGGGCAGTAACCTCCTTCCCTGTTTCAGTCTCGGCCTCTCGGAGTATCTCACCCTGAGAGTTTGGGCTGAGAGATATTGATCATTGTCAGTATTCAAACAACACAAAAAATCTCAAGACAAAGGGTTAGACAAAGGTTAAAATAAAATTTAAACAGGCTATTGTGGCAAATGATCACTTGTCTTGTGAGGTCCTCACTAAATCTGATCTACCTCCTGTCACACTAAGTGAATATCGAAGTATGTGATCAAATGGCCCTCACAAAGAGAGAAAACCCACAATGCAGGGTGGGCTATAAAACACTTTCACATTCATAAAGGGAAATCTCAGAGAGTCTTTTAAGATTCAAAATCAGGAAAATAAATGTACCCATTTTCTTCTGAAGTGGCTAAACCTGCTTTACTTCTGGCCTCATTATTTGGTTGTATTAGTTACAAAAGTTTTCGCATTATTATAATAAAAGAAAGAGAAAGAAAGACAAAAAATAAGTAAATCTGGACTCGCCTGGAAGAAGCCCAGAAACCATTTTACCAATAGAGGGAAACAGGGGCTATAAGGTCGGACAGGTCACACTGTGCCTTGAGGTCTATTAGGATTCCCCTGCCCGCTCCCAGGTCTGTGACACTTTCTTCTCCAACCCTCAGGAGTCTAACTAAGGATCAGAGAAATCAAACTGTGGTTCCTAAGCATCCCTCAGACTCACCCCATCGCCTTCAAAGAGCACAGGAGGTAAAACACCACTTTTTACTGGCCCAGCTTCCGCTATTCTAGCATCTAGTTAATTCTGGCCCATAAGGCAGAAAATGTACAAACAATAAATGGCCTGGAGCAATGTGAGACTATCTGGGAATGAGACAATCTGGCCCCAAAGGGGGAACTCAGGGACTAGCAATCACTCTGCTAATGGGGGGATCAGGACAGATAAGATACTGTCAGGGTCAGTTTACACGAGGAAATCTGCTGGAGGGTCACAAGGATGCGCTGGCTAATCCCAACCACGTTTCCTACCCGAGAGAGAACTTCCGAGGCTGACGCTGAGGAGACAGAGGTGGGATCTCTGGGCCTCCCACAAAAGGTCCTGTGGGAGTCAGTCCCACTCAGTGGCGCTTTCTGATTGCGGAGGGGCCAGGGAGAAGGTCGCAAAAAGAAAAGGAGGACTTGTGGCACCTTAGAGACTAACCAATTTATTTGAGCATGCTTGTATCGTTGTAGCTGGAGTTATAAATGCTGACTATGCATCTGTATTTCAAATGTGTTTGCTCCTGGGAAACACAAAATACTCCACCTCCAGTCTAGTCAGCACATTGTGAAAGGCCTATTCCAGTTGACTGGCCCATCGGCAAAAACAACGGGCCATGGGAAAAGCTTATCCTGACCGGATGATCTGTCGTGTGGACACTTCAGTCAGGGTATGAGTAATGGCTGCGAGAACTCATGGAAGCTTGCAAGGGCATGTGACTAGATCATGGGATACTGGCCTCCATCTTGTTGCTGTACTTTTCCACAGACTCCTGCTGGGGGCTTGGCTTGAAACAAAGAAGTTCGCGCCACCTGCAAGAAGCTATAAAAGGGGGAAGTGACATCACCACTGGGCCTCTCTCCCCCTACAACTCGACACCGGAAAACACGTCAGGAACAAAGACTGAAGTGGGGAAGGGGGTCCCAGGCGGGACAGAATTCCTGCCTCTGTCCGCTAACAGGGCGAGACGCTGCTTGATTCAAATCCTGTCGAGTTTATAGGGCTTAGGTTGTGTTTTGTTTTGTTCCTTACGGTAATCTGCTTTGATCTATATGCTCACTACTTATAATGATTTTAAATCTCTCTTTCTTAGGGAGTCAGGGAGCCCAGACTGGTATGCCAGAGGGCTCAGCAGGACCCCAGTTCCAGGCTGTACCCTGGGAAAACCCATCACAAAGGTACCGAGGGAATGAATGTTAAGAAGCGGTACTTCTCTATACCCCGTGTTCTCCCTCTCTTCTTATCCCACAGTCCCCAAACACTCGATAGCCCCAGCACCCAGTTCCCCGTGCTTCCTAGTTCTAGCCGCCCCAACTCTTCAATCCCCAGTTTCCTCCACAAAACCCATCCTCCTGGTCCCTCAGTATCTGATCCCCCAGAACCCAGCACCCTGGGCGATTTGGGGAGGGGAGGAGTTGCCAGCCCCCAGGGACACTTAATCTGCATGAAATAGCTCCAGGTACATGGGGGAGCCCAGCCCAGGGACTGGTGGAAGACAGGGAGGGGAGTGAGACAGGTGTCTATAGAGTGAAGGTCAGGCCTGGCCCAAGTGTCCTTCTCCTAATCTCCATGGAAGGGGGAGCCTGTCTGGGAAGGGCAGGGAGAGGGGGGGGAAGTTCAGCAAGGCAGAGGGAGCATCTGGAGGAGTTTCTCTCTCTCCCCCTTACCCCACCTGTGGCCCATCAGCTCAGCAGCCAGGGCTGGTGCAGGGAGGAGGGCCTGATCGGGGCTTCCCCTCCTCTGCCTGGGGCTTGCTGAAACAGCTACCGCTGTATCCTCACCCCAGAGATGGGCAGCTGGATCCTTGGGAGCCAAATGCCCCTGGTGTGTGGGGGAAGTAGGAAATGGATTTATTACTATGGCCAGCACTAGTAAGGCACCGAGAGAACTTCCCTACTGTGTGGAGGAGTCTCCGCTGTCCAATTCCGTGTTAGCTCCACTTGGACCATTTTCCACCCTGAGGACATCTGAGAGCTTTCTTCCCCGTGTGGATTTGCTGATGCCTGGAACAACAGGGGCAGCCTAGAAGCTTTGCCCATTCAAGGTCTCTCTGTTGTGTGGATCACTGATGTGTGAACTCAGACTGAATCTAGTCAAGCTGTTCCTAGGGTATCTCACCCTTGAGGATTCTCTGATGTTTGGTAAGCTCTTACTGAAGCTTTCCCCACAGTTGAGGCGTTTATGAAATTTATAGCCTTTGTGGATTCTGTGACGTCTAATAACGTTTGTTCTCTCAATGAAACTTTTCCTACAGTGGAGGATTTATCAGGTTTATCTCCGGTATGAATTCTCTCAGGGCCGCCCTTAGGATTTATGGGGCCCTATGCAGTATTATTAAATTGGTCCCCTGATGCCCAACGGCAGCCCGGGCTCGCATGCATATTTTAGATAAGGGGGGTCTTTTGAAGGATTTATTTAAAAAACTATATGTCTGAAGATCCAAGCATTTAAGGCTAAAGATGAATACTGAGATTGTGCATCTAAAAATCTCTGCAAGGATTTTTTAGAGATGTGATTTTATAAACTTCACCAACACACTAATGAAATATTTTTAAGTCAAATTTTAAACTAAGGTCCTGTAGACTGACATGTTCTGAGTAAATATTACAGTCATGCACAACTGTTTTGGTCAGTAAATTCAGAAACTGACCGTATATACCTGGGGGTTGGCAAATGCCTGTTAAATGGCTTCATTACCCCTTGAGTGGGTCTTTAACAGTTTCAGTGTTGTGCTAATAGGTCTGGCAGGCTGGAGGCTTTTTCACTTTTAAGTTACTAGATCCCCTCCAGAGGAAGACTCACCAGGCTGCAGCAGCCAGCTGTGGTGGGTGCCTGCAGGGAGGGTCAGAACAGGGATAGGAAGAGGCAGATGGGTGGACACTAAGACCCAGGGGTGCCCCAAATTTTCAGGTTCCCTACGTATGCCTAAGGACGGCCCTGAATTCTCTGGTGTCTAATAAGGTGTGAGATCTGAATGAAACTTTTCCCATAGTCCAAGCACTTGTGGGGTCTCTCTCCAGTGAGTATTCTCTGGCGTGTAACAAGGGTTGATGTCTAAATGAAACGTTTCCCACAGTCTAGGCATTTATATGGTCTTTCCTCCCAGGTGGATTGTCTGATGTCTAGTAAGATTTGATTTGTGGCTGAAGTTTTTCCCACACTCCAAGCATAGATAGGGCTTCTCTGCAGTGTGGATTCTCTGATGCACAGTAAGGCCTGAATTGTGAGCAAAACTTCTTCCACAGTCCAAGCATTTATATGGTCTTTCTCCTGTATGGATTTTCTGGTGTCTAGTAAGGTAGGAGTTGTGACTGAAGCTTTTCCCACACTCCAAGCATTTATGGGGTTTGTCACTTGTGTGCATTCTCTGATGCGTAATAAGGTTGGATGGCTGAATGAAACTTTTCCCACACTCAAGGCATTTATAGGGATTCTCTCCCGTGTGGGTTCTCTTGTGTGTAAGAAGGGATGATCGCTCATTGAATCCTTTCCCACACTCAAGGCATCTATATGGTCTCTCTCCTGTGTGCAGTCTCTGATGTGTAATAAGGGATGATTTCTGACTAAAGCTTTTCTCGCATTCCAAGCATTTGAAGGGTTTTTCTCCCGTGTGGATTCTCCCATGGTTAATAAGATGTGACCTTTGACTGAAGCTTTTCCCACAGTCCAAGCATTTATAGGGTTTCTCTCCTGTGTGGGTTCTCTTGTGTGTAAGAAGGACTGATCGCTCACTAAAATCTTTCCCACACTCCAGGCATTTATATGGTCTCTCTCCTGTGTGCAGTCTCTGGTGTGTAATAAGGGACGACCTCTTACGAAAGCTTTTCCCACATTCCAAGCATTTATGGGGTTTCTCTCCCGTGTGCACTCTTCCATGGTTAATAAGATGTGAGCTCTCACTGAAGGTTTTCCCACAGACCAAACATTTATAGGGTTTCTCTCCCGTGTGGGTTCTCTGGTGCGCATTAAGGGCTGATTTGAAACTGAATCTTTTCCCACACTCAAGGCATTTGTAGGGTCTTTCTCCTGTGTGGATTCTCCCATGTTTAGTAAGAGATGAACTTTCATTAAAACTTTTCCCACACTCAAGGCATCTATAGGGTCTTTCTCCCATGTGCAGTCTTTGATGTGTAATAAGGTGTGAGCTCTGATGGAAACTTTTCCCGCAGTCCAAACATTTGTAGGGTTTATCTCCTGTATGGATTTTCCAATGCGTAGTGAGGCTTGTTCTCACACTGAATCTTTTCCCGCAGTCAAGACATTTGTAGGGTTTTTCTTCCTTGTGATTTGTCTGCTGAGCTGTGGTTTCCTTGGGATCCACGCATCCTCCCTCACATGGAATGGATTCATCTGGCTTCTTCCTTGGATGGTTTTCCAGCTGCTTCCCTGCCCTGCCCTGATTTCCCCAGGCTTTTCCCTGTTTCAAGCACTGGGAAAAACTCCCTGCAGCTCTTCTCAAAAACGTCCCCTGTGGTTCCACTTTCCCAGGACCTTTCTGCTGTTGATTCTCCTCCTTGTTCTCCCTCCCACGCTCATCACCTGCCGGGAGAGAGAGACAATCCAGACAGGAGTCATTGTCTGTGCTCTCCAGTTTTGCCGGCAAAAGGCAACTCTTGTTGACAAAACAATGGAGGGGTACACACTACAATGCTACTTCTGGCAGCAAAACTCTCCCGTTTTGGTGACAAACCGCCCCCCCACACACACACACCTTGACGAGAGGCAGAGGGCTTTGTGCGGCAAAGATAGAGAGACACAGCATCAGTGCAGACAGTACGTTCGTTATGTCGCCGTAACGGGCCTTCAGGAAGTCTGCCCTGTTGCCCGCTGTGACCGCTCGGATCGCTGGTTTGAACTCTGCTGCCCGGCATCCAGCTACGCAGACATGCGTCCCCGCCCCTTTCAAAGCTCCCGGAAGCGTTCGGGCGGGAGGGGAGGAACGCACACCCTCCCCCGACACACACAGACACACACAGAGTGTCTCTGTCTCTCCTCCCACACACACTCGCTCCCTGTCACACACTCTCCACTGCTCCCCTGCCCCCCACACCCACACTTCCGTTGACAAGCGGCTGGCAAAATCTACAGTAGATACAAACACCGGAGTTACAGACTGACCAGTCAACCGGACACCGTGTGGAACTGGAAGTCCGCAGCCGTGGAGACAAAACAAAAAAACAAACCCCAGAAAATCCAGTACTTTGCCTGCATTGCATCTTAAAGGCAGGCACATCTGGGCTGCCTGTCCCCACCCCTACCCCCTGCTCGCCACACATGGGGCAGCCACTTACAGGTAGGAGGTGAAGACGCTGAGGTTCGCAGGCACAGCTGTGAGCCCCTGCTCCAAGCCGTCTGCCCTGAGGAGCATCCCATAACATCTTGTTCAGGGTGACAAACATTTCAGAGTTAGCAACAACCCCCGTTCCCGAGGTCTCCATGACGCTGAGGTCCTAGTGTAGTAGGATGAAGCCTTCATCGTGTGACACGCTACCTGTCCCATGAGCCATTGCAAGCCCTTCCCAAAGCACCCTGCGGCCAGTCGCACAGTGGGATAGCGACCCACAATGCACTGCTCTCTGTGGCCATCCAAGAGCGGCTAGCCTGGATGCGCTCTGCCGACACCAGGATCACAGTGTGGACCTGCCACAGCGGTTTAATTACAGCGGTGGCTGTATGTCGGCATCACTTGCGCCAACAAAACCCTGTAGTGTAGACGAGACCTTCTTCCAGCCCTGGTGGGCGGCGGTAGCTAAGCCAATAGGAGAAACTCTCCCGCTGACATACCGCTGTCAACACCGGCAGTTATGTGGGTGTAACACTTCCAGGGAAGTAAAGTCAGGGAGAAGATTCCTGACAGCTAACAGGGTGGATGGGAAGCCGGGACTGATATTTGCCGTGATGATACGCCACCTCTGACTGCAGCCCTGACCTGGGTGAGATGGGGCAGAACTGAGGCGCTTGCTCATGGCACATTTTGGGGAGTCCCGGATGCTTTCTGTGTCAGTTTCCCTGACCCCTCACCTGTGTGGGTGCCTCTCAGGAGCTCTCTCTTCTTGGAGGCCTGGAAATCTGGGACCCACGGCTCTTCCCCTCCTTCCAGCCGGGCGATCAGGTCAGGTTTGGGAATGGGAAATCCTGCGCAGCGGGGGAAATCAAGCTGCATGGAGTCTTGGTGGACGATTTGTCACGAGGAACATTCCCGAGTTTAGCCTGACCTTACATGGGATTAGAATAACTCAGACCCCTTGGGGTCTGCAGGGGTGTTGTTATGACCTCACTAGGAGTTCTCCAGATCTGTGTGCTCTGGGGGACTTATGGACACACAACACACATGGCTCGGGTGTTAAATTCCTGCCTGTTTGCAAGCCTGCAGAACCTAGAGCCCTCGCCACGGATGGAGCTAGTCCCAAGAAGGAAGGTAAAGGAGAAATTATACAGGCAGGACAATACCGTGCTTCTGGCCCCTTGAAAGCTGGAGATGGGGTTGAATTAGCATGTCCATTAGGTTTCTGACTCCCCGTTCCCTTGAAAGGGGAATGGAGATGCACTCGCACTAGAGCTGTGGACATTGCGACCCTCCTACAATCTAACCAAGCAGGGAAAAACCTGACCGGATTCAGAAATGCTGACCCAACGGCTTTCAATAAATGAGGGGACAGGAATCCTTACCAAGCGAGGTCACAGTCTCATAGTTCTCCTGCATGACGTCCCTGTAGAGGGCTCCCTGATTGGGGTCCAACAGAGCCCCCTCCCCTCGGTGAAATACACACAAAAAGTCACCAGTGTCAGAAACAACATCAGTTCCTCCACTCAGTGCCAGCTGCCCCGGCCACAATCCCACTAGTCACGATGGAGGAGGGCCGGAGAAGCAGAATCCCACTCCCACCCTGCTCAGAGGAGCCAGGTGGCTTCCGGAGCAGAGAAGGTGAGAGCCCCTTGTCCCTCCCAGCAGATGGAGGAGAGCAGCGTCTTCTCATTTACCACACACCTGCTAGCCACAGGCTGATATGGGAAGCAGAGCTCCAAGCAGGGGACAGGGACAGGAATCCCAGCACCTTCATATTCCACGGTAGCCTCTGGCTAGTGGGTCCAGGCTCCAGCACTGAGAATCTGGTCAGTTTTCCCAGCCCTGTCCATGGGGCCTTTCCTCTTTCAGAAATGGGTGGATGGTCACGCCCTCCCAATGGGCCTGTTCAGAAAACGAGGCCCACGGTGAACATGCCCCAGCAGATTTATCACATCCTGTCCCCTCCCTGCCTCACCCTGTATATTTCCTGCCTCTCCCCTCTACAAACCACACACACACAGACAGAGCTCCCTGAAAATCCCCTACCTGAGCGGGCTACACCGCAGCCAGTTCTCTTCCTCGTCTCCTGGAAGATGGGACGACCTGCAGCGAAAAGCGGACGTGATTCTTCAGCCTGTCAGGGTGAGAGGGACAATCGGGGAGGTTTCAGAAGGGGCGTTAGTCCATGTGACACCCCGATTCCCCTCCAGGGTCTCTCCCTGCAGAAGGACACTCTAGACTCTTGCCACAGTGGGAAAACCCTCAGTCACTTTGGCTTGGCCTACACTCCGGCTTACTTGGGCATAATTGACGTTGCTCAGGAGAGCTTCTCCCACCGACACAGCCACTGCCTTTCGCCGGGGTGGGGATCTTATGCCGACAGCAGCCACTGAAATGCTTCTCTAGCCCTTCATTACAAGACAGACCCGGCCCCTCCCGCCAGGACTGGACCCACCGAGGCACTTTTAAACCCTCCCAGGGACAGAGGCTCTGAGACAAATGCTAGAAAAGAGCAGAATCAAAAGAGCCACTTTGGAGGATTCCCCCTGACACTGATATATTGGAACTGGGAAAAGTTCAGAAAAGGGCAACACAAATGATGAGGTGTATGGAACGGCTTCCGTATAAGGAGAGATTAATAAGACTGGGACTTTTCAGCTTGGAAAAGAGACGGCTAAGGGGAGATATGACAGAGGTCTATAAAATCATGGCTGGTGTAGAGAAAGTAGATAAGGAAGTGGTGTTTACTCCTTCTCATAACACAAGAACTAGGGCTCACCAAATGAAATTAATAGACAGCAGCTTTAAAACAAACAAAAGGAAGTATTTCTTCACACACTGCACAGTCAACCTGTGGAACTCCTTGCCAGAGGATGTTGTGAAAGCCAAGACTATAACAGGGTATAAAAAAGAACTAGATAAATTCATGGCGGATTGGTCCATCAATGGCTATTAGCCAGGATGGGCAGGGATGCAACCCCATGCTCTGGGTGTCCCTAGACTCTGACTGCTAGAAGCGAAGAGAGAACGATGAGATCACTCCATGATTGCCTGCTCTGTTCATTCCCTCTGAAGCACCTGCCATTGGCCACTGTCAGAGGGCAGGATACAGGGCTAGACCGACCATTGGTCTGACCCAGCGTGGCCTTTCTTCTGTTCTTATTGTCCGCCAGGCAGCGCATCCGCCCAGCAGTGCCATGACTTGACAGGGTCAGGAAATGGCCTTTCCTCTCTCTGCGCCTCACCTTGTTCCCAGGACACTCAATCTGCCCCGGGTGCCGCAGTGAATGGATCTGGGCAGGTTGGGGAACTGGGAACCTCTCTCTCTACTTCTTGTTCCTGCTGCCCGTTTCGGTGTCACCCTTCCCCTTTCGGTCTCCTTCCCGCTCCGCTCTGCCTGGGAGAACTGGGGACTGTCCTGTGCCCATGCGCATTTGCTCTCCAGCGTGAGTCTGGCTGTATCACTGAGGGCAACAGCTCTGGGACCCGCAGACAGATGGGGAGCCCCTTCCCCTCTGGTACAAACTCACCAGCTGGTCCCTGAAAGGGGGCCCTTGTGCAAAGTCACTTTCCTGCCGGTCCCCAGTTCTCTCCCCATCATCTGGAGGCTCTGCCTCAGGGCTGGTGCGGGCAGAGCCCGGGGCCAATTCCAGCCATGGGGGAAAGTCCCCACCTGGGCTGGGCACAGAGGGGGCTTTAATGAAGGTCTTTCCCCAGCACAGACCCCGCTGGGGGAGCAGCAGCTGCTCCGTCTGGGCTCCCAGATCACGATGTAGGAGGCAGAAGCGTCTGACCCAGAAAACTCAACTGTAGGGGTGCTAACATCACGAGCAGAGAGAGACACAGACACCCCACTGGGCTGCCCCGGCAGCCCCCAGGGGCAGTTCGGCAGCTGCAGATTTCATTTGCCCGCCTGGACTCACATCAGAACCGAACCAGAACCAGTCTGAACTGGTATTTTTTAACTGAGCAGGAGCCAGACTTGATCCATCATTTTTCTCTTACTCAGTGAAGCTGACTCTGACCTGAACTGGGGGAAAACTGGTGGCCAGTTACAATAAAGTTTCAGCAGTTTTTAAGCTCAATATCTGATCAAATAAAATTAAACCTTCTCTGCTCTTTCCTTCATTATCTAGAACACCCAGGCAGGCGATTGCTCCCAGAGCAGCCTGCCCCAGTAGAAGGAGAAGAGGAGAGAGACCCTAGGAGCAGAGAGGGAAGTGGGGGGGCTCCTGGTCCCAGAAGTTAACAATAACTCTTCGATTCCAGGGGGAGAGGGACTGCCTGCCCAACTTTTCTCCTGCTTAGACAGGCCTCCTCCCACCCATCCCCAGCCCCTGGGGCAGCTCCTCCTTCTGAATGCCCCACTTGACACAGGCCTCGGGCCCCCAAATCAGTTCCCCACTGAAGGAAGCTGCAGGACCTGCTCCTACCCTCCCCGTCGCACCCCCCCGCCCCCGGCGCTGCCTGGTAACTGAATCATTTTCGGGCATCTTGAACCAGAACCGAACACTGAACCCGAACCAACCCCCAATTCCACTCCTTGCCGGCTATGGCGAGCGGTGACTTTGGAGTGACACCGAATCCTGCACAGAATTCAGACCAGCACCCGGTCAGCCCACGAGTCACTCCCCCTCCCCGGCCAAATAACGATGGTCTTGAAACAAAACATTAAATTGAGCGCAGAATGCGGGAGGGAGGGAGTGTGGATATTTGCTGTGTAAATTCGCACCCCTTCAGGGAAATCCCCTGCCCCCCACTTGCAAGGCTCATGTTACCATTTCGGGGGGAGGGAGGAATCGGCAATGGCTTGGGAGGGACAGCACCTCCAGCCCACCCCCTCTCCCACTCCATGGGGCGAGGCAGCTGCCCCTGTATCTCTCACCACCCCTTCCCCTTATCCCTCCCCTCCGGCTCTCCCTTCGCCAGCCAGCCTCCCCTTGTTCTGCCATGGTCCCTCCAGCCCCCCCATCCCCTCCTCCTATCCCATCTCCCCCATCCCCTCCCCACCCCAGCCACCCCTCCCCCCTTCCCCAGCCCCCCATCTCCCCCATCCCCTCCCCATCCCAGCCCCCCCATCTCCCCACCCCCTATCCCCCCTTCCCCATCTCCCCACCTCATCTCCCCCTTCCCCATCTCCCCCATCCCCTCCCCATCCCAGCCCCCCATCTCCCCACCCCCTATCCCCCCTTCCCCAGCCCCCCATCCCATCCCCCCCACCCCCTATCCCCCCTTCCCCAACCCCACCTCCCCCTTCCCACACATCTCCTCCCCCTCCCCCTATCCCAGCCTCCCATCTCCCCCATCCCAGCCCCCCTCCCCCCTTCCCCAGCCCCCTATCTCCCCCATCCCATCTCCCCCTTCCCCCACATCTCCTCCCCCTCCCCCTATCCCAGCTCCCCCTCCCCCTTCCCCTCCCCTTCCCTTATCCCAGCCTCCCATCTCCCCCATCCCCTCGCCCTATACCAGCCCAGTCCACCCTTCCCCTCCCCCTATACCAGCCCCCCTTCCCCCCACATCTCCCCCATCCCAGCCCCCCGCCCACACTGGGGCTGGCGGCCGCCCTCCTGGGCACAGGGATCCCTGCAGCCCGGGGGGTGTGTGGGGGGGTCTCTCTCACCTTCCCCCCCCAGGAGCAGGGCCGGGGAGGGGGGGTCCCGGCCGGGCTGGAGACTGTCCCGGCTGCAGCGGCCCCTCTCCCGGCTGCAGCCCCGCGCTCCGGAGTCACTGCGGAGCGAGGCCGATTCACTTCCTGCTGCCGAGGGGGCAGCGACCCCAGCGCGCTGCTCCTGGGTCCTAGCGATCTCGCCGCCGCAGCTTGGCCCCTTGCGCAGGGCTTGGGGCCGAGGCCCCCTGTGCCTGACATGCTCCCCCCCCAACTCCCCCCAAAAAAACCCCAAAACCCTCGCCTAGTTCTGTAGCTCACACCTGGGGTGTTTGAAGGACTCTCTCTTCTCAGCTTCTGGGTCTGCAGAAAAGTCTCCGAGCAGATCCCACATTTCTCCAATGCTGGATTCCCTGAAAGGCTCCCTGCCTTGCCAGCTTCAGCTGGAGTGCTGGCCACTGGATTACAGGCCGAAAAGTGGCCATTCTTCAACAAAAAAACCTTCAAAAACAGACTCCAGCCAGAGACTGCTGAATTGGAATTAATTTGCAAACGGGATGTAATTAACTTCAGCTTCAATAGGCCTGGAGGGGTCATTACGCAAAGTAAAACTATTTCCCCATGTTTATCCCCCCCTCTCCCACTCCTCACTCTTCCTCAGCCCTTCTTGTCAACTGCTGGAAAGGGCCCACCTTGATTATCACTACAAAAGGGTTTTTTTTCCTCTCCTGCTGGTAGTAGCTCACCTTACCTGATCACTCTCATTACAGTGTGTATGGTAACCCCCATTGTTTCATGTTCTCTGTGTATATAAATCTCCCCACTGTATTTTCCACTGTATGCATCTGATGAAGTGGATTTTAGCTCACGAAAGCTCATGCTCAAATACATTGGTTAGTCTCTAAGGTGCCACAAGTCCTCCTGCTCTTTTTTAAAATGCTATTTTTATGACTCTGGTCACTCTCCGCACTTCATCATTTACCTTTGTCGACACCGGGCAGAGGAAAGCCAGTGTGCTTGTTCCATTTGCATTTTCATAGCAAATACTGATTGAAAATATGCACAAGTCAGTAGCTGCTAGCAAAAACAACAAGGAGTCCTTGTGGCACCTTTGAGACTAACAAATTTATTCGGGCATAAGCTTTCATCGGCTAGAACCCACTTCATCAGATGCATGGAGTGGAAAATACAGTAGGAAGATGTATTCGGCAGTACATGAAAAGATGGGAGTTGCCTTGCCAAGTTGGGGGGTCCAGACATTTCAATTAAAGTGGGCTATTATCAACAGGACAAAAAATCACTTTTGTAGGGGTAATCAGGGTGGCTTATTTCAAACAGTTAACAAGAAGGTGTGAGTAAGAGTAGGAGGAAATTAGCATGGGGAAATTTAGGTTTTTTTAGTTCTTGTAGTGACCCATCCACTCGCAGTCTTTATTCAGGCCTAATTTGATGGTGTCCAGTTTGCAAATTAATTCCAGTTCTGCAGTTTCTCGTGGGAGTCTGTTTTTGAAGTTTTTTTGTTGAAGAATTGCCACTTTTAGGTCTGTAATCGAGTGACCAGAGAGATTGAAGTGTTCTCCGACTGGTTTTTGAATGTTATAATTCCTGATGTCAGATTTGTGTCCATTTATTCTTTTACGTAGAGACTGTCCTGGTTGGCCAATGTACATGGCAGAGGGGCATTGCTGGCACGTGACGGCGTAGATCACATTGGTGGATGTGCAGGTGAACGAGCCCCTGATGCTGTGGCTGATGTGGGTAGGTCCTATGATGGTGTCCCCTGAATAGATATGTGGACAGAGTTGGCAATGGGGTTTGTTGCAGGGATAGGTTCCTGGGTTAGCCGCAGAGCCCTTACCCCGTGTCCCCCTTCCCAGCTCTGACACTGCAGAGCCTTGCCTGTGTCCCCATTCTCATTCCCCATTCCCCAATTCCCACCTCCTCAAATACATCTGCAGTACATGCCCCTAGTCTCACCCCTTACAACTTAGGGTCATGTTCCATTTTGGGTCTGGGTTCTTCATCCCACCCCTTTTGGACCCCATGGGAGGGGTAAGGAGTGAGGCATTTCTTTGGTCTTTTCGTGTTTTATACCTTCCCCGCAAAGCCCCTTTGCCCCTCCCCACTGGTTGCTCGACTTTGCCTTCAGATAGGGGTTGAGGCAATCTTACAGTGTGCTCTCAGTAACACTTCAGCTGCTCTTCCCTGTTCCCACTGTACTCACAAATCCAGCTGACTAGCCGGAAGCAACATCACAGTGGCTTTGTCCCTGGTTTGCACATTTTACTATAAGAGTATCAAAAAGTCAAACCCCAAATTCTACCCCAGGGTAGCGAACAGACCTAGATACTGACACTGATTCCCCGGTCTGGTGTCAAAACGTCATTTGCATTTGACGTACCAATGGGACTGCCTTTCTCAGTTGTTATTTTGGCTCTCAGTCCAGCCCTTAGTGCTTTTTTGCATGTCACTGCTTGTGTGTGGAGCTTGATTCTCAAATATTCACTGAGGGCCGTATACGATCTCCTATTAACTCCTTCTCAAAAGGCAAGAATCTACTGTAACTTTTGCTGAACATAAGAACGGCCACACTGGGTTTGACCAATGGTCCAGCTAACCCCGTATCCTGGCTTCCGACCGTGGCCACTGCCAGGTGCTTCAGAGGGAATGAACAGAACAGGTTAATCACCTAGTGATCCATCCCCTGTCGTCCACACTCAGCATCAGGTAGTTTAGTGACACCCAGAGCATGGGGTTGGGCTAATAACCATCGGTGGACCAATTCTGAGGAACGTACCTAACTCTTTTTGAACCCTGTTATAGCTTTGGCCTTCACAACTTAATGAACATTTAACTTCCACTTAGGCTCCGAGCTTCATTGATTTCAATCCTTGATTTCACTGGAAGGTAGCAGGGGGTGGGACTAGGTGACCTCCTGAGGTCCCTTCCAACCCTGATCTTCTATGAATTCAGTAACCTACGCCCTTGTCGTCCCTAATTCCCACTCACGGGGGCTCTGATTCGAGCTGATCAAAACATTCAAATGTCAAAAGAGGACTTCTCTGTGACAACGTTTGCAAAATGTTCACACTTTTCCCACGAGTTCAAGTTTGGGCCCACGCACGGGTCATTCTGGGCGAAGGCGGGGCTCTTGCACCAGACCCTGCCTGCTAGAGTTGTGTGGCTGGTCTCAGACCTAGCTCCCTTTCACGGCGAGAAAGAGATTCATGACAATATGAACAGCCAACATCTGCCTGAGTCTGCAGGCAGGCCCCCGGACTGCGAAGCACAGCGAGCGTTGCAACCTGGGTGGAGGTCAACTAGCTCCACTGAGACCACGTGTGCAGACCTGGCCCCCACTGCTCTTGGGGGCCCCTGGGCTAATTGGTGTGGGGGTGGGGTGGGGTTCTGCCTTTCTGGATTCTGCTGGATTGGCTTCTCTTTGAGGTCGTTCACACACCCTGCTTAGCATAGGTGCCCACTCTGTTGTCAGGTATTTAGCACCCACCAGCAGCCAGCTCCCCCACCCCAATGCATCCCTCCCCCCAGCGGCCCCATTGATCAGCTCCTGCCCCTCCCTCCCACACTCAGGGGAGGCGGTGGAACTGGGCAGGAAGAGGCGGGGGGGGGGCTTGGAGGAAGGGGTGGAGTATGAGGCAGGGCCTGGGACAGAGCAGGGGTGGGAAGAGGTGGGGTGAGGGTGGGGCCTTGAGCTGAGTGGGGGTTGAACACCCTCAGGGAAAGGAGGAAGCCAGCACCTGTGTCACGTAGCTCCCCTCCTTCATTCTGACCTGCAGGCTCCAGGGTTCAGATTTTGTGGTACCAAGGTGACATTGCACTTGCAGTAGGTTTTATTATTATTCTGTGCATTATCTGGATCATTCTCCTACCCCAAAACCCTGATCAAAGATCTTGGCAGAGATCTTTTTTTTCACATCCCCCCTCTCTAGGCTAAATCTGGGATACTGAATTAGTGGGTGAAACTTTAATCCTGTGTAATGCATATAAATCAATAAACCAGCAGAAAGGCAGATTAGGTTACTCAAGTGTAGATTTTCACCACAGCCTCAACTTTAATAAGCAAAGAAATGTGGATTTCAAGGGAATACCTACTCCATTCTCTGCTACAGACTCTGTGGAACTCCTTGCCACAGGATGTTGTGAAGGCCAAGACTATAATGGGGTTAAAAAAAAAAGACTAGATTAGTTCATGGAGGACAAGTCCATCAGTGGGTATTAGACAGGATGGGCAGGAATGGGTGTGCCTAGCCTCTGTTTGCCAGAAACTGAGTAAGGGCGATAGGGGATGGATCACTTGATGGTTACCTGTTCTGTTCCTTCCGTCTGGGGCACCTGGCATTGGCCACTGTCAGAAGACAGGATACTGGGCTAGATGGACCTTTGGTCTGACCAAGTATGGTCAGTCTTATGTTCTTATGGACACACTCCTAAAACCATTGTCAGCAGTGTGATGGGTTCGGTCACAGAGATCCCCTTGGGACTGTCACCTGATGTGTTGAAATTACCTCTGAGCCCATTTTCGCTGCCAGCTTGGGACTCCAGAACCCTGCCTTGTTGAGCCAGACATGCTAGCCTGCTGCAACACAGACCCAGGGTTTGGTCCACGGCCCCAGAGTTGCAGACTTAACTAGAAACAGCTCAGCAGGTTACCTGCCTCCAGCACCGAGACACCCAATTCCCAATGGCATCAAAACCCCAAATAAATCTTTTTTTTTTGCTCTGTTTAAAGCTTATACAGGGTAAATTCATAAATTGTCCACCCTCTATAACACTGAGAGAGAGATACACACAGCTGTTTGCACCCCCAGGTATTAATCACTTACTCTGAGTTTATTAATAAACAAAAGTGATTTTATTAAGTATAAAAAGTAGGACTTAAGTGGTTTCAAGTAATAACAGACAGAACAAAGTAACTCACCAAGCAAAATAAAGCAAAAACCCACAAGTCTAAACCTAATACATTAAGAAACTGATTACAGGTAATATCTTACCTTCAAAGATGTTCCAGTAAGCTTCTCACACAGACTAGACTCCTTCCTAGTCTGGGCCCAATCCTTTCCCCTGGTACAGTCCTTGTTAGTTCCAGCTGACATCTCAGGTGGTAAGCAGGGGTCTTCTCATGACTGGCCCCCTTTGTCCTGCTCCACCCCCTTTTATAGCTTTGGCACAGGCAGGAATCTTTTGTCTGTGCTTGCCCCACCCCTGCCTCATCAATGGAAAAGTACAAGGATTAAGATGGATTCCAGCCTCATGTGACATGGTCACTGTAAGACCCCTAATCTCCATTCTTCCTGGGTTGGCCCACACGTAAACAGGGAGGTTTGCAGGTAAATAAACCATTTACAACCAATTGCCCTAGTCAGTGGGAGCCATCAAGATTCTAAACCACCATTAATGGCCCACACTTTGCATCACTACAATAGGACCTCAGAGTTATACTTCATATTTCTAGCTTCAGCTACAAGAATGATACGGGCATTCAAATAGGAGGAATATATTCAGTAGGCAAGAGACCTTTTGCATAAAGCATATTCCAGTTACATCATATTCATACTCATAAGCATATTTCCATAAAACATACGGAGTGCAATGTCACCAGAGGGATGCTGCCCCTGCCCAGATATGTGCCTTTGACAGAAAGCGGTCTACACCCTGCACCCAGTGTATCCATCTCTCTCGCCCTGTAAAGCAAATCCTTAATTCTGACCTCAGCAAAAATGGCTTGTGCCTGGAACAGAGCCAGGGCCCAGATTGCTGAACGAGTAACAGCATGTTAAGGATTTCCCTGTAGGCATAACAGCTCTGCTTGGATAAAAGTGGCAACAGTCTCCCCTAATCACAGGCTTCCGGGAGCTGGGGTCTAACAGCAAATATCATGAGAGTCCTGATGAAATCATGGGAGCTGGCAACTCACTGAGCCAGAGCAGCCCTGGTGTAAATGAGAATCAGATATTTGAAACACTGATTCCAGGTTAGCCAAGTTTTTAGAATGTGAGTTTCAAAGTATCCCTCCTTAAACACCTGCTCTGGCAAGCTCATTAGCACAGGAGGATGCTCGCACCCACGAGAGGTCCTAGTGACCCTCTACACCAGCACAGGGGCTGATTGCACGAGGGGGGGCAGAGCTTTATTGGTACTTTGATCACAAAAGCCCCCGGGACTGGTAATGTTAGCGGGGGCTTGTTCCAATGCAGCAAACAGCATGAGTCAGTTCCAGGAAAGGAAACACCCAGTTACTGTGGCAGGTGGAGTGAATCTCTAAGTTCAGGAAAGTGAAACTTACGCACTGGTGCTGTCTAGACGGGAGCCATGGCTGCAGAGAGCACCGCACAACGTCTCCTGGCTGATGGGCACAGTTTCTGCAGAGCCTGCATCGGCCAGCGCAGGGAAGGGTCGGATACAGACTTCGCCTGTCCTCAGTGCGGAGAAACTGCTCAGCAGAGAAACCTCACACGTGGTGACGCATCCCGGGCTCACGCCGCTTACCGGCGGGTTCCCATCCAGGAGGCTGCCCAGGAGTACCAGGTAAGGAATCGCTGCCCCGTCTAATTCATTCTAACTGTATTTTAATGACAGGTTCATTTCACCCCAACTTGCTAATCAGACTCGATTTCTCCCCCCTGCATCTTTCTGCTCGGTAAAGCCTTCACGGTATGAACAGTGATACGGAAAGAAATGTGTAGAGGGATGTGACGTGAGAGGCGGAAATGAAGGCAGGACAGATGACTGATGTGGGTGACTTTCCTCTGGGAAGCTGGAGCGCCCTTTTCAAACCACTTCCCCCTGGCAAAATAAGGGAACTCGCAACTCAAATGGAACTGTGAAAGGATCAGCGAGGTTTTGCTCACCTGCGCTGCAGGCCAGCGTACCTGGGAGTGCTAAGGGGGACTTACGACTAGCGGCTGATTTTAGAACGGCTTTGCCTCACAGTCCGTATCATCCCAGCAGCCCCTGCAGACCAGTCCTGAGACCTGACCTCCATTGGCCTGGGCCCTGCACAAAACAAGAGTGAGGGACAATCCCGGCCTATCTCCCAGAGTCCACTGCTTCGGGTAGCTTTGCTAGGCACGGTGGGGCAGCTACCCAGAGGGCATTGCAAAGGAAAGGGTTTTGGACCGCGTAGAGCAACCGTTCTTAACACAAATCAGCCACCCCCAAGTGCTTAGACCAGTTCTGTCCAACCAGTCCAGTCCCCCGGGGTTCAGGGCTGAAATTCAATGGGAGTTGGGCTCCTTTGGGCATCCCAGATAGTATTTCTAACCCCGGTGGCTTCTGGGGTTTGTATCACTTTGTTAGTTAAACCTTTTAAACAATTGGGTTATTGATTCACCACCATGTGACTCCAGCTTTCTCCACTGGTTTAACTCAGTGGGGAAAAAGGACAAATAATTCTAAAACTGCCTGAATATAAAACACTCCCAGTCTCTATTCATGAAGATTCATTTCCTTGGTGTCCCTGATGTCAGAAAGGGCTGACAGTCACCTACAAAGTCTTGGGTGGGAAAACACCCACTACACACAACTAAACAACCAGAGCATTTCTGTTTCACCAGAGGAAGATCCAGGCCTATTTGGAGACTCTGAGGGAAGAAAAGGAAAAGCTGAAGGGATTTAAATTGTTATTAACCTGCAAGGAGCTGGGGAAGGAGGTCTCTTTGTAGGCAGATTCCTCTGTGGCCTTGGGGAATGAGGACTTGTTGTCTGCATTGCTCCATGACCAGGGATTAGATTCACGTGGGCACCCACACACATACAGGGGGCCTGAGAAGTCCTCTCCCAGGATCAGGCCCACCTCATATTCTACAGAAGCTAAGCTCCCATTCCAACGAATGAGTTCATTTCTAGCCTTTGTGGCTTTCCCAACTCTCCTCCCAAGCTGAACAGACTATATCCCAGAAAGTGCCATCAGCTGGAGCCCGCAGGCATTTCTTGCGCTGTTTAATAATTGCTTCATTCTTTTTTCTCCTCTGGCATCTCTGCCTCCTGCTGCTCTGGGTCAGGACCGAGGTAGGTCTCTGATGACACAGTGCCATGCCCCTGTCAGACCTGCACACATCCCACGAAGAGCTATTAGGAACAAAGAGGAAGGTGTTACGAAATCCGCTCCCTAGTAACTACGGTGTGTAGTCAAGTGTCAGATGTAAGGCAATTCTCTCTCCTGCATGCTCAGCACTTATGAAAGACCCTAGACTTTCTCTATATGTCCCTTCCCCACCCCTCTTTTAAAAAACAGGTACAGACAGAAAACGAGAGGCAGAAGTTTGTGTCTGAGTTTCAGGAACTGAAGATGTTTCTAGAGAAAGAAGAGCGACTCCTTCTCGCCCAGCTGGGCAAGCTGGACGAGGAGATTGTGAAGACACAGAAAGACCACGTCACTCAACTCTCCGAGGAGATTTCCCGTCTCAGCAACCTGATCAGTGAGCTGGAGGGGAAGTATCAGAAGCCAGCGAGTGAATTCCCGCAGGTGAGACCGAGTTAAATACACCCCAGATCCCAACACAGGGACAGGACAACATGGGGTCCAGCAGTCAGAGATCACAGTGTAAGTCAGTGTGTGCATTGCTGACGTGCAAATTATTTTTGTTTTTGGAAGAGTTGCAGACTCATTTATGTTTGAGATGACATTAATTCAGCCAATGCATGGCCCTGGGGCCAGGGAAGTGCCTCTTTCCCATTAGCTGCAAAATCCCTTTCCCTTGTCCTCCAGAGTGTGGCATGAGGGACTGAGATTGTTTTTCTCTCTCTCTCCCCTCTAGGACGTCAGAAGCACCTTGAGCAGGTACGTGGCTCTCACTTCCTCCCCCTTGTGCTTCACAATGCTGGGAAAGGGCTTGGGGACCATATGGGCACCATATCCCCCCAAGGCTCTACAGCAAAAGGTGTGGGGCAGGGTCACACGCTGGATGCAAATATCTCGGATGAACTTAATCCCCAGGCACTCACCCATCTATACAAGACTCTGGAATTCTCTAGTCCATAGGAAAGATGGACCTCTTTCATCCTCGGATCTGGCCTCTGCAGGCCAGATGGGAAGGATATTAATGGGGCCACCGCCTATGGGGGAAGATTGCAAAGCCCTGGCCCGTGCTGCATCTGCTCAGAGGCTGGGAGGAGAGGATTTCTAACTCCAGGCTCCATAAAGCAGCAGCTTCCACCAGCAAGGAATTATAATGAGTCAGTAAACGAAATATAATCATGTGAAATTCTCTCTCTCCAGATGTGAGATGGGGAAGTTCCAGCAGCCAGTGGAGATTTCTCTAGAGCTGGCAGAGATACTCAGCGATTTCTCCCAGAAAAATTTCGCTCTAACGGAGACTCTGAGGAAGTTCAAAGGTACCAAGAAGGAATCTAGGAGGGGAAATGAGGGTGTGTCTCTGAGACCGTGGGAGGAGATGGGCTCTGGCCATCATAATTACAGTGTGTACCAATTTAATAAAAGCCAGAAAGTGGAGAAACTGAGCAGATGGAGCAGGGGCCAGGCACTGGGATGTCTCACGGTGATTCACTCTGTGAGCCTTGGTAAAATTGTTAAGGTAAAAACATAGCAAACTGTGGGTGCCTCGGTTTCTCTCTCCCAAATACTGAACGGCAGGACATGTGCGCCTGAGCTGGTATCATCCACCACTGCAGCTTGAGGCAGTGGGATTTGCAGCACCACTGAGAACCAGGCCCCAGGGGCCTGAAGTTTGGCAGCCAAAATTTAGACCTTAAATTACAGGTCACTTTTGAAATGTGGACCCAGCCCATCCTTGGGCACCGGCCCCTGTGGCAGCTCGGGTGAGCCAAAGGTGCAAACCCAGGCGAATCCCTACAACACAGGGAGCCTTTTGTGCCTCCTCCCCAGCAGCTGCAGGCTCAAGAGGTGCTCCTGGGTGGGCAGGGAGTGGAGTTGTTGAAGGCAGGGCGGAGGAGGAAGGGGGTGGGACAGGGGTAGAGGGGCATAGCCAGGGTAAAGCTTCGCCATTCAGGGCCCTGATCCTGCAAAGTCTCCGCAGCCCATTGATGTCAAATGAGCCGAAGGGTGTAAAGTTCCATTCATGCTAAACTCTTGCCAGGATCTGGGTCTAGGTTACGAAAACCTGCACACGGAGAATGAGAGTAACCGCCTGGGGTCTGGAGGAAGAGGGACCCCGGGGAAAGCCGTCTCCCACGTCATTCTGCTTGGGGGGGGCTGGGAGGGTTAATGGCCGTTTCTGTGGATGCAAGATGCCTGAATGAAAGCGAAAATAGAAAGTGTCGGATTCTTTGATTAAAGAGCTGGGCGTGGCTCTGTCCCTCGCCAACGTTTTCTCTCACGTAATTAAAACACAGTTCTGTCAGCTAAGGGTGGGGATGTCTCTGTAAACATGACACCTGAAACCTCATCTCCTTTCCCCTTTCCCTCTCCAGACTTGCTGCCCTCTGAACTGGAGAGAAAAGGAGGGGAATCCCTCCAGTCATACACACCAGGTGAGATTTCACACGGAGATTATCTGTAAAGGAAGAGAAAAATCCCTTGAAAGGATTTTCACAAACTTCAGAGTAGCAGCCGTGTTAGTCTGTATCCGCAAAAAGAGAAGGAGGACTTGTGGCACCTTAGAGACTCACAAATGTATTTGAGCATGAGCTTTTGTGAGCTACAGCTCACTTCATCGGACGCACAGATCCCGATATGCCGAAAGAGGAGCAGCCCCAGCAGGGAGATGCAGCCGGGAAAGAGGGAGAGAGGCAGTTTCTGAAGCCAGCCGGGGGGGAACTGCCAGGGCATCTCTGCCCGGTCTCAGGCTCTCAGGGCACAGAAGCAGCTCCACGGGCTGCTGGTGTAAATCAAAGACCAGGGGCTGTAATCTTTGTGGCCCTTTTCCCCCTCCATGCTCTTTGCCATCTAAGCTAGAGCAGCGAAGGGGGGAATCTCTGGGATCACACACCCAGGATGAGCCTGGGGGGAGCGTGGGGGGGGAGATTTTCCTTCAGTTACCAGGAAATTCCCATGAAAGCAACTCTCCCCCACAAGAGTAACCAGACTCACTCTCACCACCACCCAGCACCCAGAGCTCCTGAAGTGTGACCTGGTCATTTGTGTAGACATTGACAGGCCTTTCTAATATTACATTCAGGGTTGTCAGCCGAGAGATCTCTCTCCTCATGGCTGTCACATCCTTCCCCTTTCCCCCAGGATGCTTCTCCAACATCCCAACTTTCCTTTGGGCTGGGCTGGGCTCTCCTGTTGGGTTTGCTTGCTGGCGTGGGTAGATGGCGTCTCTCTAAGGCTGCCAGTTTGTGTCCTCTCTTCTCTCTGGGCTGGGGAAGGGCTTACCCCGTGGTCACAGAGCCACAGGTCCAGTGCTCTTGGACAGCTCTGGAACAGTACCTGGGGGAACCCCTTAGCCAGACCCTCGGAGCGTCACACTCTCTCACGAGGGGAAGCCACGTGGCTTCACCTCCCTCTGGGACCTCACCTCAGAGCCGTCAGCCCCCCTGCTTCAAGCTGTGAGCTCCCTGCAGTGGATCCGCTTGAGTTGGACAGACACCCGAAGGGAGCAATGCACCCCCACCTTCGGCATCTGCAGTGACTCTCAGCCAGCCTTGGTGAGCCCTGAGTCTACAGCCCTCTGACCCCTCTCTTGCCCCAGTTCAGGGGAGTGTGTCCCCAGCTGTCAGCAGCCCACCCCTAACAACCCCCACCTGGCCCCTTGTCATAAATATAAAGGGAAGGGTGAACACCTTTAAATCCCTCCTGGCCAGAGGAAAAACCCTTTCACCTGTAAAGGGTTAAGAAGCTAAGATAACCTCGCTGGCACCTGACCAAAATGACCAATGAGGAGACAAGATACTTTCAAACCTGGGGACGGGACGGGACGGACAAAGGGTTCTCTCTGTCTGTGGGATGCTTTTGCCGGGACCAGAGCAGGAATGCAGGTCAGAACTCCTGTAAAGGGCTAATAAGCAATCTAGTTAGAGATGCGTTAGATTCTGTTTTGTTTAAATGGCTGATAAAATAAGTTGTGCTGGATGGAATGGATATTCCTGTTTTTGTGTCTTTTGGTAACTTAAGGTTTTGCCTAGAGGGATTCTCTATGTTTTGAATCTGATTACCCTGTAAGGTATTTACCATCCTGATTTTACAGAGATGATTCTTTTACTTTTTCTTTAATTAAAATTCTTCTTTTAAGAACCTGATTGTTTTTTCATTGTCCTTAAGATCCAAGGGTTTGGGTCTGTGTTCACCTATGCAAACTGGTGAGGGTTTTTATTAAGCCTTCCTCAGGAAAGGGGGTGTAGTGCTTGGGGGGATATTTTTTTGGGGGGAGACATTTCCAAGTGGGCACTTCCCCTGTTATTTTTGTTAGACACTTTGGTGGTGGCAGCATAAAGGTTCAAGGACAAAAGGTAAAAGTTTGTACTTCAAGGAAGTTTTAACCTAAGCTGGTAAGAATAAGCTTAGGGGGGTCTTTCATGCAGGTCCCCACATCTGTACCCTAGAGTTCAGAGTGGGGAAGGAACCTTGACACCCCTCCTTAGCCCTTTGTTCTTCTTCAAGGGATGGTCCCGGTTGTATTCCATCAAGGGTTTACGCCATGTGCCTGGAGCTGGAGAATTTGAAAGTAGGAGTCTTCGCTGGTCCGTGCATGCACCCTTGCTTTGTGTCATGGTTTTGTCCGAGGCAATAACCGGCAGGGTGGACCGACCGCGCCTTCAGTTCCTTCTCACCGCTACATGGTCCGAGTCGGAACTGCTAGTGTCCTCTTGTCTCTGACGCACTTAAACCCCCCCCACACACACACACTTTAGAAGTGTACATCATTTGTTTTATTCAGGTTTGTGCTGGTTTTACTCTAGTTTTAGTGTTTAGCAGTAGTTTTAGGAGATAAGAGACTGCAGGGTTCCGTTTTCATTGGTCCCCCCGATCCCAATCCAGCACCCACGCCTGGTTACTGGTTTACGCCGGAGACGCTGGGGTTCCAGATCTGCACCTCCTGCCCGTGTTCGTTCTCAGTCAGTGATGAGCACCAACGCTGCCTCTCCTGCTTGGGAGAAGCTCACATTTCATCCAGGTGCAGCATCTGCCCGTCCTTCCCAAACCATACCTCGAAAAGCACCTCATGGAGGTCGCCATGAAGCCGAGTTGGATCCAGGCTGGGGAACACCCGCCCCCACATACATCAGCCTGAGAAACCCAAAGCGCACCTCCAACGGTGGAGATCATGTCCGGTTCCACCGGTACCGGTACTATGGATCCCGTGCTGGGGCCTAGTCGGGAGCCAAGGATGCATGCGCTTAAGGATGGCAGTGAGTCTTCCTCCAGGCCCAAGAAGGACCATGGGTCCTCCACCAGTTCCAGCCACCGAGAAGTGGCGCTTTCCAAGGCTCACAAGCACAAGAAGTCGCACAGACCGCCAGATCCACTGGTACCAACCATCGAGCCACGCACGCCTTCCAAGTTGGCAGCCCCTAAGTCAAGGGAACCATCGGTTTCGGAAGAGTCCCCCACTCCGGCTCTGGTTCCGGCTCTGGAGCGTGTGCCACTGACCGGGGAGGTTGGAGGCGGCAGCCGGACCTGTTTACTTCTTTGCTCTGGGGGAAGCGAAGTCTCCATGTCTTCCTGCACAGTCAGCGCCAGGCGGGGATGTGATCTCCAACTCTGGACTTCCCTCAGTCGAGTCACACTTCTACCCACTCCCCTATGGTTCAGACAGATCCCCCCCCCCGGTTCCGACGGTACCGCCTCTTGAGCCAGGCTCTGAGTTCTCGTTGGAGGATTCGGATGGCGCGCAGGGGCTGCCGATCCTCTACCGCTGCTATGAATATCCTAAGGGACCGCCAAGTTTCTGAGAGTCCCTTATTTTTCTCCAACAGAGAAACCACTGTCATCCCATTGCCTGGGGCCCTCCACAGCATCCAGTGGATCCATCTTGTTGGCCACACGGGGGGTCCTGGCCACAATATCTACCTTCAGAGCCTCCACATTCAGCAAGACTGGATTCACTGTTTGGCGGGCAGAAAAGGGGGTACCATGTACTGGCTAAGGGGTCTGAATTTCTGTTCTCTCATCCTCCACCCCCTTCCCTCATGATACAAGCAGTAAGGGGATGGAGGATGTCCTGGTAGAAAAGGAGGGTAAGCCGCTGGACCTTCTGGGGTGCTCGTCAGCCAGCCTCCAATTTTGGATTTCCAACTACCAGGCCTTATTGGCCAAATGCCACTTTCTCAATTACGGTAAATCGGAGGACTTTACAGACAAGCTTCCCTAGCAAGATCGAACCCATTTCCAAGCTATCTAGAAGGAGGGCAAACTGTTCGGGTGCCAGGGACCCAAACCCAGTCTTGGGTCTTCTCAGAACCTGTCCTCCCATTCAACCTATCACTCTGCAATGGGACTTCAACCTTGTTCTCTCAACATGAATGAAATCTCCCTTTGAACTATTGAGTTGATGGTCCCTGTCCCTTCTTTCCATGAAGGTCATTTCCCTGGTAGCTCTTACTTCCGCATGAAGGGTAGGTGAACTGGGGGCCATGATGGTGGGTCCCCCTTTCACCACATTCTGTAAGGATAAAGTTTCCCTGTGCCCACACCCCAAGTTTCTGCCAAAGGTTGTCTCCTGTTTTCATCTTAACCAACTCATATACAATACTCACTTGCTTTCTTCCTTCCAAAGCCTTATGCCTCAGTGGAGGAGAGACTCCTTCACTCCCTTGATGTCTGCAGGACCTTGGCCGTCAACCTGCAGAGGGCAAGACTATTCAGGAAGTCCCCTGGACCGTTTCTCACTCGAACCACTTCCAGAGCTGGGTAGGGCAGCCACATGGAGTTCTGTACATACTTTTGCTGTGGATTGCTCCTCGGTGCAAGACTCTGCGGTGGACGTCTCGTTTGGCGCAGCCGGCCTCCGACCATTCCACCCAGCCAACCTCTTCCTCCCACCCGCCTCCAAATTAGGAGCTGCTTGTTAGTCACCCTCAGTGGACTACAGTAGGGACCGTCACTCGAAGAAGAGGAGGTTACTTCTCTCTAACCGGAGGTGTGGTCCCTACCTGTATTCCACTCCCCCTGCTCTTGCCCCTCCACTGCGGATCGGTCCGATTTGTGGTGGAGAAGGAACTGAAGGCATGGTCAGTCCGCCCCACCCTTTATCACCTCGCATGAGGTGAAGCAAGGGCGCGTGCACGGCCCAACGGATGCTACTTTCGAATTCTCCAGCTCCAGACGCATGGCGCATGCGTAAACCCTCAGTGGAATACAGGTAGGGACCACACATCTCAAAAACCCTCCAGTTACAGGTCAGTAACCTCCTCTTCTCCAGCGGGTCAAACACAGCTGGCTTCCTGCAGAGTTTGAGCCATCCATGGTCGTTGGTTGCTAGGCGCCAAATGACTGTGTAATTGGAGTGGCCATTGTCTTGTGGGACTCGCCAGGGACATGGGCCCAGGCTCCAGACAGTCAGGCATCGGTCTCACCTGGATTTCTGACTCTTTGCAGAGGGTAAACAACCTTTTCCCACCTCTTCATTAACCATGCAGCATATGGGGGAAACTGAGGCCCATGCCACATTCATACGAAATATTACAGAAAATTCCCACTCCATCACACCCACCCAATGTCCTCTCCTACGGTGTACTCACTGGCCTTAAATCATTGGCTCTTCCCCAGGGCTGCATCTTCATTTCTGATCCCTGGCCTGGGAGCGTTGGATGCATTTGGGCAAGAAAGATTCCCTTTTGGGGTCCAAAGTTGGTACCTGCCTCCTCTGGACCCTCCTAATTAAACGTTTTTGATGCCTTCCTTGGGAATGGAGCAGCTCCTGAAGGGAAACAGGGAGCTGTTTGCAACCTCTATAGCGACAGTAGAAGGCAGAGAAGTGGGTCCCATTACCCAGGTTGAGAAACTGCAGTGACATAGAATCAGAGAATATCAGGGTTGGAAGGGACCTCAGGAGGTATCTAGTCCAACCCCCTGCCCAGAGCAGGACCCATCCCCAACTAAATCATCCCAGCCAGGGCTTTCTCAAGCCGGGCCTTAAAAACTTCTAAGGAAGGCGATTCAACCATCTCCCTAGGTAACCCATTCCAGTGTTTCACCACCCTCCTAGTGAAAAAGTTTTTCCTAATATCCAACCTAAACCTCCCCCACTGCAACTTGAGACCATTACTCCTTGTCCTGTCCTCTTCCACCACTGAGAACAGTCTAGATCCATCCTCTTTGGATCCACCTCTCAGGGAGTTGAAAGCAGCTATCCAATCCCCCCTCATTCTTCTCTTCTGCAGACTAAACAATCCCAGTTCCCTCGGCCTCTCCTCATAAGTCATGTGTTCCAGACCCCTCATCATTTTTGTTGCCCTTCGCTGGACTCTTTCCAATTTATCCACATCCTTCTTGTAGTGTGGGGCCCAAAACTGGACACAGTACTCCAGATGAGGCCTCACCAATGTCGAATAGAGGGGGACGATCACGTCCCTGGATCTGCTGGCAATGCCCCTACTTATCCAGCCCAAAATGCTGTCCGGACGTCTCTGTCCGGGGCACCTGAGACTGAGCAGAGGCAGCCACCCGGGATCCAGGACTGTCCCAGCCAGAATGGGGCAGCCGGGGAGTGTGAGGAACGGTCCCAGACTCCCCCAGAGCTGAGCTCTGCCCCTAACGCTCGGCTTTTCTCTCCCCCGCAGTGCACGTGACTCTGGATCCGGACACGGCCCATCCCGAACTCGTCCTCTCTGGGGATCGGAAAAGCGTGACATGGGAACATAGGCAGCAGGCTCTGCCCGGCAACCCTGAGAGATTCGACCGACGTCACTGCGTGCTGGGCTGTGAGGGATTCACCTGCGGGAGACATTGCTGGGAGGTGGAGATGGAAGTGGAGGATGAGGGACGCTGGGCGGTGGGGGTGGCCAGAGAGTCTGTGAGGAGGAAGGAACGGATCAACCTTAACCCCAAGGAGGGGATCTGGGCGGTGGAGCTGTGGGGGCATCAGTTCCGGGCTCTCACCTCCCCTGTGACCCCCCTGAGCCGGGTCCCCAGCAGGATCCGGGTTTGTCTGGACTGTGAATGGGGGCAGGTGACATTTTTCGATTCTGGTACCGAGGCCCCGATCTTCACTTTCCCGCTGGCCTCTGTCGCCGGGGAGAGAATCCGCCCCTGGCTCTTAGTAAGATCGAGCAGTGGGGTCAGACTGCGTCCCTGAGATGGGGTGTGGGGGTGGCAGCCGGCAGGGACACAGAACTGATTATTTGGGATTTGCGGTGGGGAGAAGCTGGAGTCCTGCACCAGCAGGCTGCTTGGGAGAGGGAGACCGAGGGGGTGGGGGGGGGGTGACCTCCAGCTTACCAGGGAAGGGATGCTGTTCTTGGTGGTAGGAGATGACAGAACGAGGAGGAATGGTCTCAAGTTGCAGTGGGGGAGGTCTAGGTTGGATATTAGCAAACACTATTTCACTAGGAGGGTGGTGAAGCACTGGAATGCGTTACCTAGGGAGGTGGTGGAATCTCCTTCCTTAGTGGTTTTTAAGGCCCGGCTTGACAAAGCCCTGGCTGGGATGATTTAGTTGGGGTTGGTCCTGCTTTGAGCAGGGGGTTGGACTAGATGACCTCCTGAGGTCCTTTCCCACCCTGCTAGTCTATGATTCTATGATTCTGGGAAGGATTTGTGTGTGTTGGGGGGTAAGTTAAGTAAATAGGTTTAAGTAAATAGGGGTCAAAACTGGATTTAGTTGAACTGGTGCGTCCAGTTATTTGTATGCAGCTCCACGGATTAAAAACCGTTTCTCGTCAGAGCTCCTTTCCGTCCATGTATTGAAAGCTGCCACATGCATTCTGGTAAATCTGCCCCCGGCGAGTGGCCACAATGCTTCAATCTTGTAAAAGGTTGGATGGGAACAGATACAGCCAGCGGGAGCTGAGAGCGCTGGTTGCTGTACAGGATCCAGGGACCACGGCCCCAAACCTGCAGGGGCCACCCCGTGGGTCCAGGGGTCTGTCCATCGGGGGCAGCTCAGAGAGGGAAGAGGCAGCACCCAGGGTGTTGTGCCGAGGTCCAGGAAACAGCAGCCAGACAAACGGGGTTGAGTGACGGCTACAGATCACAAGGGACACATTCAGCAGAAAAAAACCCAACCCTGCAGCAATGAGGTCCTTCCCCTTAACATCCCCTCTCTGCTAACAGCATCCAGCTGTCCAGAAAAGGCAGGGGGGAAGAAGCTAAAGTGTAGCCTGTGCCTAGTTCATTTTAATTAGCTGTGGCCACAACAGTTACCCCCCCTCTTCCGCCGTAGTCAGATTTCTTACTGTGGCTTCACGTGGCCACTTCCCAGACTCTCAGCACCCACCTCGGAGCTGGAAAAGGCTGCTTCAGGGAAGAGCCCGAGCATCGCCCGAGGAATGCAAGGGAGACCCGGAGCGCCCTGCGGTCTGTAGGTCTGGCCTACATTCCTTGTTCCCAGAGATCTAACTTTGCATTTGGCTGTGTGAACGCACCTTCTGTCTGAATGGGCCCAGCTTACCCAGTGATCGGGTCCCTGTGTGGGATTGGCCTGGCCCCAGCATTATTTACCACCCCACCAAGCTGTGTATGAGCAATGGTTGTATGGTTCCTGCCAGGGCACGGATGAAAATGCTGATGAATATTGGTCCTAGAACGGATACCTGCCAGGATGTTCTTAATTTACTTTGAAAAAACAACCCCAAGCAACCAACCAACAAACCTGGCTCCTTCACACACAGTAGAGCTGATGTTTCGGGCTGTATTCATCTCCATGAGGTGACTGAGCCACTTCACGTCTCTCTGATGTTATGATACAGCATCTCTGATCTCTGATACAGCAGCTGTGTAGAGAAGCCCTTTCCCTCCTGTTAAAATGATGACTCCTCCAAGCTTAGCTGGATTGTCTTGACATTTACTGTGCCTTGTGGGAGTGCAGGGTAGGGTGAGTGATTCAAATGTAGGGTCATTCGATCTTGATGTTCCCAAGATACAGCTGGCTCCAAAACACAAAACAGAACGACAACAAACTGAAACAGAGACAACAGCATTTCATAAAATTCATAGATTCTACCAACAATGAAGTTTGAAACCCACCTTGGACACAAATCGGAGAATGAACTGCAAACAAGTGGGTGACATCCACCTCTGCCAGTGTTTCTTTATAATTATTTATTTTCGTTTGGAGAAATGTGAGGGGTGATATGGGGTGGATGGCAGAGGAAGCTGGGAGGCTGGAGACAGAGGAGTGAGGGGGCTGTCAACCCCAAATTCTCCCTAGGTCTTTTTGTTATTTCCTTATCTCAGTCTTGTATCAGCTGCAACATGTAGGTGATAAATACAACTGCCTAAATGATCGTTAACTCTTACAACAAGCCTCTTTCCATTCAAAATACTAGGAAATTAAATAGCAAAGCAAACAAACAAATAAAAAAACCCAACCAAACCAACCAACCAAAACCAACCAAGCAAAACCCCAGAGAACAAAGAAACCCCACAACGTTGTTAAAGGAGCGTTCAGGTTCCCCAGTGACAGCTCCAGAATGTCGAGTTCATCAAAACTAAAATTTTGGAACACCAGGAAACATAGAGTTAATGTACATGGCAACACAGCGGCCTCTTTGAGAGGTGCCCCAAGACCCCCACAGCACTCGCCCTCTGCCTCTGGAGACAGTGCCTGGCACACAGGGAATAGGGCACACGACAACTGTCACATGAGTCTGCTCCCCAGAAACGAGCCCAAGCCTGTCGAATTTTATAACCCTCCCTGCCCTGTTACAATCCTTTCACCCTTACTCACCAGATTGCATTCAACAATCTGGTTGAGTTCAGTGGGTTGGTTGGTGGATGGATTGTTTGGGTGGATTGATGGGTTGTTTGGTGGGTGGGTGGGTGGGTTGGTGAGTGGGTGGGTGGATGGGTTGGTTGTTGGGTGGATTGGTTAGGTCGGTTGGAGAATGGGTGGGTGGATGGGTTGGTTGGTGGGTGGGTGGGTGGGTTGGTTGGTGGGTTGTGGGTGGATTGGTTGATTGGGTCGATGGGTTGGTTGGTGGTGGATTGTTTGGGTGGATTGATGGGTTGGTTGGTGAGTGGGTGACTGGATGGGTTGGTTGTTGGGTTGGAGGGTGGATTGGTTGGGTCGGTTGGTGAATGGGTGGATGGATGGGTTGTTGGTGGGTGGATTGGTTGGTTGGTTGGGTTGGGTGGGTGGATTGGTTGATTGGGTGGATGGGTTGGTTGGTGGGTGGGTGGACTGGTTGGGTTGGTTAGTGAGTTGGGATTTGGTTGGTGGATTGGTTGGTTGGTTGAGTGAGTTGTGGGTTGGGGGTGGATAGGTTGGGTGGGGGAGTGGATGGGTTGGCTGGTTGGTGTTGTCACCATTCAATTTATTATAGCCTGCAAAAAAAAAAAAAAACCCAGGAAGAAGTGGCTTTTCGAAATCATTGCTGGATTCAGATAACTTGGGACACCTGAAAGCTTGAGTCTGCTGGTACGGACACTTCCAGCTACCCCGTGGCTGTTTCTTTAAGAGAGGACTCACTTCCCCTCATGACAGACGTAGAAATTGCTGCCCGTTTCCAGCTACTGTTGTTACCTTCACTGCCTAACTCGGCACATGCTGCACGAGGAGAGCACACCAAGCCGTTCGGTACGAAACCAGATTTCCTTTAAAAAGTGTAAGGAAAAGCGACGAGAAAATGCGGCTGTTATTTTATAGCCAGAATGAGCTGTGCAACTTGATAACCTGAAACAGTGACTTGAAGTGTAACTATCTCAACAAAACCAGTGAGATCTGATCACACCCTGAAGACTGGTTCTTCTGAGAAGCTTTTACAATTGCAACCCTTCTGCCAGTCAGAGTTGGCAGCAACAAGGGGCAGGTTCAGTATCTAGGGGTCCCTTTTCAACAACAAAACAGAAAACCGTCTTGAGCCCCCATCCAGCGACCTGGGATAATTACACACACACATCCTGGGTGCCTCTAAGAGGCATACTTCCCCTCTCGCAAGCACAGAGTCTGAATATAGCAACTGTTCCTATGCCTGAGGCTTTGCTCTTCCTGTCCCAGCAGGTGGTGGGATGGCGTGTGGGAACAAAGAGCAGAATCCTGAGCAGGAAGGTATCGAGGAAATGGAACCGCCTGGGGCATTATTACAAAGATCTCAAGGGAATTTGTCCATGAGTCGGGAGCAGGGAAAAGCCTGTCAGAGTCAGCACAGGCCGGAGAATCAGCAGGAAAACCAGCAAGGGGAGGAAGTGGGTAAAACTATTGATTGTCAGGGAACTCACAAGCACCTCAAGGAAACCAGAGCCCAGGAGAGAATCCCCATGAGAGAAAGAAACAACATTTGCCCTGAGTGTGGGAAAAACTTCAGTAAACAGTCACACCTTATTCGTCATCAGAGGATCCACACAGGAGAGAAGCCCTATGAGTGCTGTGAGTGCGGGAAAACCTTCAGTTACCGTTCAGCCTCTATTAGACATCAGAGGATCCACACAGGAGAGAGGCCCTATGAGTGCTGTGAGTGCGGGAAAACCTTCATTGACAGCTCATCCCTTATGAAACATCAGAGAATTCACACGGGAGGGAGACCTTATGAATGCTGTGAGTGCGGGAAAAGCTTCATTCAGAGCTCAACCCTTACGAGTCATCAGAGGACCCACGAGGGATAGAAACCCTACAGATGCTCTGAGTCTGGGAAAACGTTCCATCAGAGCTTAGCCCTTATTTATCTCTGAGAATCCACAAGGGAGATAAACACCATAAAACCTTGTCTAGGGTTGACAAAAGATTTGATTTTCTTTAATACTTTTGCTAATGCCCCCATAGTAAATTTTGAGGCTATTTCTACCATTTGCATCAGTGTTTTTTCTCTGGTCCGCCAGGTGAGTTGCGCACTCATGCCTTTTGCAGCTTGCTCTTCTCCGGGGTGAATCCGATGGTCCTGTCTATCAACTCCTTATCAGGTGCCCCAGAGGGAATGACCGAACAGGGAATCATCAAGTGATCCACCCCTGTCGCCCATTCCCAGCTTCTGGCAAACAGAGGCTAGAGACACCATCCCTGCCCATCCTGGCTAATAGCCATTGAGGGACCTATTCCCCCTAAACTTATCTAGTTCTTTTTTGAACCCTGTTATACTCTTGGCCTTCACAACTTCCTCTGGCAAGGAGTTCCACAGGTTGACTGTGCATTGTGTGAAGAAATACTTCCCTGTGTTTGTTTTAAACCTGGGTAACCCCTCTATTCGACATTGGTGAGGCCTCATCTGGAGTACTGTGTCCAGTTTTGGGCCCCACACTACAAGAAGGATGTGGATAAATTGGAGAGAGTCCAGCGAAGGACAACAAAAATGATTAGGGGTCTGGAACACATGACTTATGAGGAGAGGCTGAGGGAACTGGGATTGTTTAGTCTTCAGAAGAGAAGAATGAGGGGGGATTTGATAGCTGCTTTCAACTACCTGAGAGGTGGTTCCAGAGAGGATGGCTCTAGACTATTCTCAGTGGTGGAAGAGGACAGAACGAGGAGTAATGGTGTCAAGTTGCAGTGGGGGAGGTTTAGTTGGATATTAGGAAAAACTTTTTCACTAAGAGGGTGGTGAAACACTGGAATGGGTTACCTAGGGAGGTGGTAGAATCTCCTTCCTTAGAAGTTTTTAAGGTCAGGCTTGACAAAGCCCTGGCTGGGATGATTTAATTGGGGATTGGTCCTGCTTTGAGCAGGGGGTTGGACTAGATGACTTCCTGAGGTCCCTTCCAACCCTGATCTTCTATGATTCTATGATTCTTGTGTTATGAGAAGGAGTAAATAAAATTTCCTTATTTACTTTCTCTACACCCATCATGGTTTTATAGACCTCTATCATATCCCCCCCCTTAGTCATCTCTTTTCCAAGCTGAAAAGTCCCCGTCTTGTTAATCTCTCCTCATACGGAAGCCGTTCCAGACCCATAATCAGTTTTGTTGCCCTTTTCTGAACCTTTTCCAATTCTAATATATCTTTTTTTGAGATGGGGCGACCACATCGGCACACAGTATTCGAGATGCGGGCATACCATGGATTTATATAGAGGCAATCTGATATTTTCTGTCTTATTTTCTATCCCTTTCTTAATGATTCCCAACATTCTGTTCGCTTTTTTGATGGCTGCTGCCCATTGAGTGGATGTTTGCAGAGAACTATCCACAGTGTCTCCAAGATCTCTCTTTTGAGTGGTAACAGCTAATGCAGACCCCATCATTTTATATCAAGAGTTGGGATTCTGTTTTCCAATGTGCATCTGTTTTTTGTCTTTCATTTTTTAACTGGGGATGTCTTGCCCTTTTTATTACATTCAGTGCATGTCTAGATCAGAAGTAAAATCCACATAGGGAAGGTGCGAGGTAGAATAGTTCCCCAAATCTAAATAGCCTTAAAAATCTGCCCTCTGAAATCACTGAATGTGTTAAAAGTCTGTTGATTAATGCCTCAATAACATCTGTATGGAAGTTGGAGAGGGAAGCAGAAGGATTAGCCACACAGTGGTAACATCTAAGGGGGTAGATTTTAATTGGTTTTAAGGTTGTATCTTAAACCAGAACAGTCATTTGGTTTCAGGATTGACATATTCGCTGGTTCAGTGTGGATTCTAAATGGACGGTCGTGTCGCTGGGTTACTATTTGGAGATTTATCATAGAATCATAGGATATCCGGGTTGGAAGGGACCTCAGGAGATCATCTCGTCCAACCCCCTGCTCAAAGCAGGACCAAGCCCCAACTAAATCATCCCAGCCAGGGTTTTGTCAAGCCTGACCTTAAAAACTTCTAAGGAAGGAGATTCCACCACCTCCCTAGGTAACGCATTCCAGTGCTTCACCATCCTCCTCGTGAAAAAGTTTTTCCTAATATCCAACCTAGACCTCCCCCACTGCAACTTGCAAAGTATAACAGTTCATTATCTGTTGTATTAATCTGATGATTTGACTACATTGATGACTTGATTCCAATGCAATATCATTGTTAACGCACTGACTTACTGATCTGACCTTAGCTTGATAGCTCTGTGTTCAACCCATAGTTAGTTTAGTCACGTTGATAGTACTTTGGCATTAGTGTTGTGTGTTCTTGCTTTTATTTGTTTGCTCGTTTTAATAAAATGTGTACAAGGGAGGTCAACTCATCTTTCAATCAGCAAAATGGACCAGAACCGTAGAAAATCCTGGGGGGAGATCAGCTGGTCCAACTTAGGGCCTAATCATCTCCCTCTGAATCAACCCTTTGGTTCTCAGATGAGAACAGCTGAGGGGGGGGGCACCACAAGGGAAAATGAGCCCCCCCCCAGACAGGCTTTTGGGAAGAGGAAAAGGGGGGCAGTGTGGCAGGGTGAAGCGGAGGCAGAGAGGTGGGGGCATCTCTCTGAGTAGGTGTGTGTATGTGGGGATGCCTCACTCTGCAATCGCTGTCATAGCCAGGACCAACCTGTGACGCTATCTGGCTTGCCCTGGGCTTGTGCCTGGTCAGGCCCAGCTCAGATGGTGGGCTCTGGTTTGAAGGGTGGTAAAGGCAGGTGAAGCATTTGTCCTTTTCAGTCACTTTGGTGCTGGCAGAGTAAATGTACATGTGTTAACAGGCCATATTGGGACATGGCTCTAAGAGGCAGAGTTAAGGTTGTGGGGGCAACCTTAACAGTGCATTTCCTGGTTTGCAGATGTTGGAGTTTTGCTGAAGCTGAGGTTCTGCAAGGGGATGATATCCCACCAGGCAACCTTAATTCTGCATTAATGAAGTGTTTTGCCCTTTCATTAACATAAGGAGTGGAGGCCCTGGCTGCCCACTAGTTATTAACCATCTTGCTAGTGTGACTCCTGGGTAAAACTCTTAGAAAGAAAACAATGGAAACACACATCAGCCAGGACTCCTTTAAGCCAGTCAAGTCCCAAAAGCAAGGGAAGGGGATATGAAAAAGTGCACAAGAAGCCTTCTTCTGTCTGAAGCAGGGAGCTCTGGGTTGTTCTTGGGATTCTTTAGCAATACACCACATAGCCTGTCTCTCATGCACTCTGCCCATTGCTGAAATCTCGCAGGGATTTTAACTCCATACCCCACGGGCTCCACGGCCTTCTCATTATTTCCAAACTGTCAAAAGCTAACGGGGGGGTTGCCAACACTTTGGAGGACAGAGCTAAAATTCAGAGGGATCTTGATAAATTGGAGGACAAGGCTATAGGCCACCCAATAAAATTCAACAAGGACAAATGTCCAGTGCCAACACTTAGGGAAGAAAAACCAAATGCACAAATACAGACTGGGGGACAACTGGCTTGGCAGCAGAACCACTGAGATGGATCTGGGACTGCAAAACTCCAGGAGCAATTTCCAGCGTGCGGGTGGGTGAGAGGAGCCCCAATGGACTGCCCCCCCGCCTCTAGTTTCCTCACTCAACAGTTGATCCACCAGTCCCCGGGCGCAGAACTGGGACTCACCCTCAGGGCAGCTCCCCATTACCGCGGCCACTCAGGTGGTGCGCCGAGCTCCAGATTTTTCAGCTGCAGCACGGCCCCCGTCTCGGGGTAGCCAGGTCCACGAGGTGCTGTCTTTGTGTCATGTTTCACAGAATCATAGAATATCAGGGTTGGAAGGGACCTCAGGAGGTCATCTAGTCCAACCCCCTGCTCGAAGCAGGACCAATCCCCAACTAAATCATCCCAGCCAGGGCTTTGTCAAGCCTGACCTTAAAAACTTCTAAGGAAGGAGATTCCACCACCTCCCTAGGTAACGCATTCCAGTGTTTCACCACCCACCGAGTGAAAAAGTTTTTCCTAATATCCAACCTAAATCTCCCCCACTGCAACTTGAGACCATTACTCCTCGTTCTGTCATCTGCTACCATTGAGAACAGTTTAGAGCCATCCTCTTTGGAACCCCCTTTCAGGTAGTTGAAAGCAGCTATCAAATCCCCCCTCATTCTTCTCTTCTGCAGGCTAAACAATCCCAGCTCCCTCAGCTTCTCCTCATAAGTCATGTGTTCCAGACCCCTAATCATTTTTGTTGCCCTTCGCTGGACTCTCTCCAATTTATCCACATCCTTCTTGTAGTGTGGGGCCCAAAACTGGACACAGTACTCCAGATGAGGCCTCACCAATGTCGAATAGAGGGGGACGATCACGTCCCTCGATCTGCTCACTATGCCCCTACTTATACATCCCAAAATGCCATTGGCCTTCTTGGCAACAAGGGCACACTGCTGACTCATATCCAGCTTCTCGTCCACTGTCACCCCTAGGTCCTTTTCCGCAGAACTGCTGCCTAGCCATTCGGTCCCTAGTCAGTAGTGGTGCATTGGGTTCTTCCGTCCTAAGTGCAGGACCCTGCGCTTATCCTTATTGAACCTCATCAGATTTCTTTTGGCCCAATCCTCCAATTTGTCTAGGTCCCTCTGTATCCTATCCCTGCCCTCCAGCATATTTACCTCTCCTCCCAGTTTAGTATCATCCACAAATTTGCTGAGAGTGCAATCCACACCATCCTCCAGATCATTTATGAAGATATTGAACAAAACTGGCCCCAGGACCGACCCCTGGGGCACTCCACTTGATACTGGCTGCCAACTAGACATGGAGCCATTGATCACTACCCGTTGAGCCCGACAATCTAGCCAGCTTTCTACCCACCTTATAGTGCATTCATCCAGCCCATACTTCCTTAACTTGCTGACAAGAATACTGTGGGAGACCGTGTCAAAAGCTTTGCTAAAGTCAAGAAACAACACGTCCACTGCTTTCCCTTCATCCACAGAACCAGTAATCTCATCATAAAAGGCGATTAGATTAGTCAGGCATGACCTTCCCTTGGTGAATCCATGCTGGCTGTTCCTGATCACTTTCCTCTCATGCAAGTGCTTCAGGATTGATTCTTTGAGGACCTGCTCCATGATTTTTCCAGGGACTGAGGTGAGGCTGACTGGCCTGTAGTTCCCAGGATCTTCCTTCTTCCCTTTTTTAAAGATTGGCACTACATTAGCCTTTTTCCAGTCATCCGGGACTTCCCCGGTTCGCCACGAGTTTTCAAAGATAATGGCCAGTGGCTCTGCCATCACAGCTGCCAATTCCTTCAGCACTCTCGGATGCAACTCGTCCGGCCCCATGGACTTGTGCACGTCCAGCTTTTCTAAATAGTCCCTAACCACCTCTTTCTCCACAGAGGGCTGGCCATCTCTTCCCCATTTTGTGATGCCCAGCGCAGCAGTCTGGGAGCTGACCTTGTTAGTGAAGACAGAGGCAAAAAAAGCATTGAGTACATTAGCTTTTTCCACATCCTCTGTCACTAGGTTGCCTCCCTCATTCATTAAGGGGCCCACACATTCCTTGGCTTTCTTCTTGTTGCCAACATACCTGAAGAAACCCTTCTTGTTACTCTTGACATCTCTGGCTAGCTGCAGCTCCAGGTGCGATTTGGCCCTCCTGATAACATTCCTACATGCCCGAGCAATATTTTTATACTCTTCCCTGGTCATATGTCCAACCTTCCACTTCTTGTAAGCTTCTTTTTTATGTTTAAGATCCGCTAGGATTTCACCATTAAGCCAAGCTGGTCGCCTGCCATATTTACTATTCTTTCGACACATCGGGATGGTTTGTCCCTGTAACCTCAACAGGGATTCCTTGAAATACAGCCAGCTCTGCTGGACTCCTTTCCCCTTCATGTCAGTCCTGTAGAGACACCTGGAGCTGCGTGAACAAAGCAACATTGGAGGGCGTCTCCCGTGAACTGCCCAGCCAGGGACGCCGCCAGACGTGGAAAAGTGAAAAGAACCAGTGAAAAGCGAAAGAGCCGGGGGCTTTGCCCGCTCTGTCGGGACGCGAAGCGAGTGGCTAGTGAATGTTTTCCAGCTGTAAAAATGTGCTGGGGCCAGGGAAATAGTTCAGCCATGGTCTATTTACTGGCTCAGCCTCGGCTCCTGGGCCTCGCCCAAGGAATTAGCATTTCTGGGCAATTTGAATAGAAATGAGTAAAATGAAATGGGCCCATGACGGCGCCAGCCCCAAAGGAAAGAAACAACCCAGTTCTTCCACGGGCGTTGACAAAGTGAGTTCTCGCGAGGGCTGGTGCAAAACGAGGACGACCCGCCGTCACTGGTTGTGACGCTGGGTTTGTGGGTTCTTCACCCTCATGACAATGATTTCACCCCCAAGTTAGCGCAGGCCGCTCCTTGGCCCGGAGCCCGCTCGGTGGGTCACCCCCAATCCCGTGTCTCCGTTACGGCGTTGGCTTTGCCCAGTGGGAGCGGGGTATTCTCTAGCCAGATGCTCCTTGGGGTGGCAGGCCTGTGCGGGGAGCGCTGGTGGGAGACGTGGCTCCGGTCTGGGGGTGTCTCTCCTGCAGGCGAATTCTCCTCCGGTCCTGGCGGATACGGACACCTGGAGGCACTAGCCTATGTGAGTAGCGAAGGCGGGGAGAGGCTTGGACCGGTACAGCGTCCTCCTAGATGCATGTTGATCTCTGGGAACCGTTCCCACCACCCACACTCCCCCCCCAACCTTTCCCTCCCCCAAACTCCCCCCAGCCACCCAACCTTCCCCCTAACCTCCCCCTGCCCCCAACCTTACCCCCAAGCTCACCCTTTGATCTGACTCCCCAAACCTTCCCCCAAAACTCTCCCCTGCCCCCAAGCCTTCCCCACAAACTCACCCCTGATCTGACCCCCCAAACTACCCCTGACCCAACCTTCCCCCCAAACTCACCCCTTGATCTTACTCCCCAAACCTTCCTCACAAATCTCCCCCAAACCACCCTGACCTCCCCCAAACTCCCCTCTGAACCTTCCACTCCCCACAGCCCCCGAACCCTCTCCCCAAACTCTCCCCTGCCCCCAAGCCTTCCCCCCAAACTCACCCCTGATCTGACCCCCCAAACTACCCCTGACCCAACCTTCCCCCCAAACTCACCCCTTGATCTTACTCCCCAAACCTTCCTCACAAATCTCCCCCAAACCACCCTGACCTCCCCCAAACTCCCCTCTGAACCTTCCACTCCCCACAGCCCCCGAACCCTCTCCCCAAACTCTCCCCAGCCCCCAGCCTTCCCCCCAAACTCACCCCTGATCTGACCCTCCAAACTCATCTCTGACCCCCCAAATCTCCACCAACCCACCCTGACCTCCCCCAAACTCCCCTCCAAATCTTCCCCTCCCCCCCAACACCCCCAGCCCCTGAACCTTTCCCCCCAAACTCACCTCTGGCCCCCACTTCTGCTTCTGTTCAATAGAGAATCCTGCTTGTAGTTCTCACCCCGTTTCCCAGGTGGGGGGGGCGGTCCGTGGGGTGGGGTGGAAGACCCCCCCTGGAGAATTGGGGGAGGGTGAATCTGGGGGGGCAGTTCTTGCATGATGTTGGCAAATAGATCTTGTGGCTTTTCGTTCCTTCTTTCGTTCTTTGCCCTTCGTTCGGCCGCACAGGGGCCCAGTTCTCATGCGGCCCCCACCCGTTCTCTCCAGCTGAACGGGGTGGAGTACGAAGAAACCATGTCAGAACGGGTGAGACTCCCCGTTCCTGTCTCTTTCTTGGGGGTCAATTTCAGTGTGACGCACCCCCAAGGCAGACGCCTCATGCCCCCTGCCAGCTCGGCCAGTGCCCCTCACTCCTGATCCGCAGCCCCCTGCTAGGCCAGCCCTGCCCCCCCAGCCCTGCCCATGCCCCTCACTCCTGATCCGCAGCCCCCTGCTAGGCCAGCCCTGCCCCCCCAGCCCTGCCCGTGCCCCTCGCTCCTGATCCGCAGCCCCTGCCCCCCCCAGCTCTGCCCGTGCCCCTCACTCCCGACCCGCAGCCCCCTGCTCCCCCAGCCCTGCCCCCCCCAGCTCTGCCCGTGCCCCTCACTTCCGACCCGCAGCCCCCTGCTCCCCCAGTCCTGCCCTCCCCAGCTCTGCCGGTGCCCCTCACTCCCGACCCGCAGCCCCCTGCTAGGCCAGCCCTGCCCCCCCCAGCTCTACCCGTGCCCCTCACTCCTGACCCGCAGCCCCCTGCTAGGCCAGTCCTGCCCCCCCAGCCCTGCCCGTGCCCCTCACTCCTGATCCGCAGCCCCCTGCTAGCCCAGCCAGTGCCCCTCACTCCTGACCCGCAGCCCCCTGCTAGGCCAGCCCTGCCCCCCCAGCCCTGCCCATGCCCCTCACTCCTGATCCGCAGCCCCCTGCTAGGCCAGCCCTGCCCCCCCAGCCCTGCCCGTGCCCCTCGCTCCTGATCCGCAGCCCCTGCCCCCCGCAGCTCTGCCCGTGCCCCTCACTCCCGACCCGCAGCCCCCTGCTCCCCCAGCCCTGCCCCCCCCAGCTCTGCCCATGCCCCTCACTTCCGACCCGCAGCCCCCTGCTCCCCCAGTCCTGCCCTCCCCAGCTCTGCCGGTGCCCCTCACTCCCGACCCGCAGCCCCCTGCTAGGCCAGCCCTGCCCCCCCCAGCTCTGCCCGTGCCCCTCACTCCTGACCCGCAGCCCCCTGCTAGGCCAGTCCTGCCCCCCCAGCCCTGCCCGTGCCCCTCACTCCTGATCCGCAGCCCCCTGCTAGCCCAGCCTGTGCCCCTCACTCCCGACCCGCAGCCCCCTGCTCCCCCAGCCCTGCCCTCCCCAGCTCTGCCGGTGCCCCTCACTCCCGACCCGCAGCCCCCTGCTCCCCCAGCCCTGCCCCCCCCAGCTCTGCCGGTGCCCCTCACTCCCGACCCGCAGCCCCCTGCTAGCCCAGCCCTGCCCCCCCCAGCCCTGCCCGTGCCCCTCACTCCTGATCCGCAGCCCCTGCTCCCCCAGCCCTGCCCCCCCCAGCTCTGCCGGTGCCCCTCACTCCCGACCCGCAGCCCCCTGCTCCCCCAGCCCTGCCCTCCCCAGCTCTGCCGGTGCCCCTCACTCCCGACCCGCAGCCCCCTGCTCCCCCAGCCCTGCCCCCCCCAGCTCTGCCCGTGCCCCTCACTCCCGACCCGCAGCCCCCTGCTCCCCCAGCCCTGCCCCCCCCAGCTCTGCCGGTGCCCCTCACTCCCGACCCGCAGCCCCCTGCTAGCCCAGCCCTGCCCCCCCCAGCCCTGCCCGTGCCCCTCACTCCTGATCCGCAGCCCCTGCTCCCCCAGCCCTGCCCCCCCCAGCTCTGCCGGTGCCCCTCACTCCCGACCCGCAGCCCCCTGCTCCCCCAGCCCTGCCCCCCCCAGCTCTGCCGGTGCCCCTCACTCCCGACCCGCAGCCCCCTGCTCCCCCAGCCCTGCCCCCCCCAGCTCTGCCCGTGCCCCTCACTCCCGACCCGCAGCCCCCTGCTCCCCCAGCCCTGCCCCCCCCAGCTCTGCCGGTGCCCCTCACTCCCGACCCGCAGCCCACTGCTCCCCCAGCCCTGCCCCCCCCAGCTCTGCTGGTGCCCCTCACTCCCGACCCGCAGCCCCCTGCCCCCCCAGCCCTGCCCGTGCCCCTCGCTCCCGACCCGCAGCCCCCTGCTAGGCCAGCCCTGCCCCCCCAGCCCTGCCCGTGCCCCTCACTCCTGATCTGCAGCCCCCTGCTCCCCTAGCCCTGCCCCCCCCAGCCCTGCCCGTGCCCCTCACTCCCGACCCACAGCCCCCTGCTCCCCCAGCCCTGCCCGTGCCCCTCACTCCCGACCCGCAGCCCCTGCTCCCCCAGCCCTGCCCCCCCCCAGCCCTGCCGGTGCCCCTCACTCCTGATCCGCAGCCCCTGCTCCCCCAGCCCTGCCCCCCCAGCCCTGCCCATGCCCCTCACTCCCGACCCGCAGCCCCCTGCTAGGCCAGTCCTGCCCCCCCAGCCCTGCCCGTGCCCCTCGCTCCCGACCCGCAGCCCCCTGCTAGGCCAGTCCTGCCCCCCCCAGCTCTGCCGGTGCCCCTCACTCCCGACCCGCAGCCCCCTGCTCCCCCAGCCCTGCCCTCCCCAGCTCTGCCGGTGCCCCTCACTCCCGACCCGCAGCCCCCTGCTCCCCCAGCCCTGCCCCCCGCCAGCTCTGCCGGTGCCCCTCACTCCCGACCCGCAGCCCCCTGCTCCCCCAGCCCTGCCCTCCCCAGCTCTGCCGGTGCCCCTCACTCCTGATCCGCAGCCCCCTGCTCCCCCAGCCCTGCCCCCCCCAGCTCTGCCGGTGCCCCTCACTCCTGATCCGCAGCCCCCTGCCCCCCCAGCCCTGCCCCCGACAGCTCTGCCGGTGCCCCTCACTCCCGACCCGCAGCCCCCTGCCAGCCCAGCCCTGCCCCCCCAGCCCTGCCCGTGCCCCTCACTCCCGACCCGCAGCCCCCTGCTCCCCCAGCCTTGCCCCCCACAGCTCTGCCGGTGCCCCTCACTCCCGACCCGCAGCCCCCTGCTAGCCCAGCCCAGCCCCCCCAGCTCTGCCCATGCCCCTCACCTCTGATCCGCAGCCTCTGCTCCCCCAGCCCTGCCCCCCCCAGCTCTTCCGGTGCCCCTCACTCCCGACCCGCAGCCCCTGATAGCCCAGCTGGTGCCCCTCACTCCCGACCCGCAGCCCCTACCAGCCCAGCCAGTGCCCCTCACTCCCGACCCGCAGTCCCCTGCTCCCCCAGCCCTGCCCCCCCCAGCTCTGCCGGTGCCCCTCACTCCCGACCCGCAGCCTCTGCCAGCCCAGCCCTGCCGGTGCCCCTCACTCCCGACCCGCAGCCCCTGATAGCCCAGCTGGAGCCCCTCACTCCCGACCCGCAGCCCCCTGCTCCCCCAGCCCTGTCCCCCCAGCCCTGCCGGTGCCCCTCACTCCCGACCCGCAGCCCCTGATAGCCCAGCTGGAGCCCCTCACTCCCGACCTGCAGCCCCCTGCTCCCCCAGCCCTGCCCCCCCCAGCCCTGCCCATGCCCCTCACTCCTGATCCGCTGCCCCGGCTCCCCCAGCCCTGACCCCCCAGCTCTGCCAGTGCCCCTCACTCCCGACCCGCAGCCCCTGCCAGCCCAGCCCTGCCCCCCCCAGCTCTGCCGGTGCCCCTCACTCCCGACCCGCAGCCCCCTGCTAGCCCGGCCCTGCCCCCCCCAGCCCTGCCGGTGCCCCTCACTCCCGACCCGCAGCCCCCTGCTCCCCCAGCCCTGCCCCCGCCAGCTCTTCCGGTGCCCCTCACTCCCGACCCGCAGCCCCCTGCTCCCCCAGCCCTGCCCCCACCAGCTCTGCCGGTGCCCCTCACTCCCGACCCGCAGCCCCCTGCTAGCCCGGCCCTGCCCCCGCCAGCTCTGCCGGTGCCCCTCACTCCCGACCCGCAGCCCCCTGCTCCCCCAGCCCTGCCCCCCCCAGCTCTGCCGGTGCCCCTCACTCCCGACCCGCAGCCCCCTGCTCCCCCAGCCCTGCCCCCCCCAGCTCTGCCGGTGCCCCTCACTCCCGACCCGCAGCCCCCTGCTCCCCCAGCCCTGCCCCCCCCAGCTCTGCCGGTGCCCCTCACTCCTGAACCGCAGCCCCTGCCCCCCCAAGGTGTGGTGTTGGGGGGCTGAATGAGTCTGGAGTCCCAGCTCCTCTGCTCTGGGTCCCCCGAGTCTCTTTAGAAAACGAGGACTTTCTCTGCCCTCCGCTCAGGCGAGAGACTCCAGGCAGTGATACCGACTGATCTGGGTCCTTTGGTTCGCTGGGTGCAAGCAAACAGGTGTTTTAACGACGCTACATGGAAATGGTCACATGTCGGAGCAAGGACTGTCGGCCCCACTGAAGGACGGGGGGTGCTATGCCGGGAAGCAGTGACTGGGAAAGATTTGGGGGGTCCTGGTGAATAATCAGCCGAATGCCATGCCTGCCCAATGCCATGGTGTTTAGCAGTATTGAAGGGTGTGGGGAGCCAGACGGGCCCAGGTAGCAAGCCGGTGCCTGTCAGGGTAATTTAAACCATCCAACACCTGGGCCTGCCAAGGCTGGCCTGTGTTTTGAGTCTCCGAAGCAGGGATCCAGCAGGCTTGCTGGTGAGGTTTGTCGTGTTCTGCGTGTAGGGGCCTGTCCCTGGACCGAAGATGGGCGTATGGGAAGGAGACTAAAATCATCCGATGGGGATGGGATTTGAACCCACGCGTGCAGAGCGCAATGGATTAGCAGTCCATCGCCTTAACCACTCGGCCACCCCATCTGAGCCATGCACCCACCTCCTGGCCTGCACCTCTCGCCCCTCGCTGCTGCGGCTCTGCTAGGGTGACCAGATGTCCCGATTTTCTAGGGACAGTCCCGATTTTTGGGTCTTTTTCTTATATCGGCTCCTATTACCCCCACCCCCACCCCATGTTTGCTGTCTGGTCACCCTCGGCTCGGCCTCCACCTCAGGGTGCTTCTCTGGTTCCCTCTGGTGCAGCTCTGCGCCCCGCACAGTGTCCACCGGCTTTTTGTGAGAAGCAGGAAATGCGGGCGGGGCTGTCGTTGAACTGAAGGAGGGAGGCGGTTGTTGGGGAGAGAAGCGAGAACCATGAAAGTGGCCAACAAATATGACACCAGAGAGAACCAGCCCGTTGCTTTAGCTACTTGGGCACCTTGCTGATGGGTTTGCTGTCATTGAATTGTTGCCATGGCCTCTGCTGCCCATAACATCTCCCCCAGCTCCTTGCCTGGCTGAGGAGGGGAGGGTTTGGCTTTTTGTAAAACTGTCTCCGTGTGACTGTAAAGTGAAAGGAAGAAAACTCCCAAGTCCCTCCTGGCGCAGGGAGCCAGGTTTGCTGCTCGTAGTCTGAATTTCACAGTTTTCCAAGTCTGGGAGTGTCCAAGAACAACATTTCTAATGGGAAGGTGGATGCAGAGCAGTTAAACTGGAGATGTCCAGACCTCCCTTGGGGTCAGGATTGGAAATTAATAATATTTTACGGATCGTCTTGGAAATTTGCCTTTAGTGAGAAGGTTTGTCTCTGTTCTTATGTCATAATACGGTGTTATTTAGAGGAATCCATAATTAATTTTAATGTAAATAACTCATCTGTAAACTTTATTTAATCATAACAATAGTGTTGCCTTTATTTCCCTTCCCGATGCAACAGTGGACTGAACTTTGTGGCTGTCTGGAAAGTGCAGGGAGATTAAACCTGGGGAATTTGGGCTCTGTATGTGTGCGTCGATGTTTTACTCTCGCAGTTCCCTGCACACACTGAAAGAGACAGATCTAAGGGCTGGTCTCCACCGGGATCTTACACTGGCAAAGCTGTGTCTCTTGCGGGGTGTGAAAAATCCACACCCCTGAGCAACGTAGTTAAGCTGACCTAAGCCCTGGTGTAGACAGCGCTAGGTGGATGGAAGAATTCCTCTGTTAACCCCACGGGGAAGTGAATTAACTAGAGGGACAGGACCACTCCTCCCATCCCCGCAGTGAGCGGCGACGGGGAAGTGCCGTGATGTTTTAAGTGTAGACAGCCCAAGAGTCAGGCCCAGCCTGGTGCGGGTTGGCCTGAGGGATGCTCAGGCAGTAAAACTGCAGGCCGCCCGACTCGAGCCCTCCCACGGCTGGTGGGATTCAAACCCGCGCGGGGAGACCCCGAGGGATGGACACTCGAGCACCTTAACCACTCGGCCACAGCTCCCGGGCTCCCGGGCTGGTCTCTCTGTGCCGTGGCTCTGTTCTCACCGCACGCTCCTGGCCCGTTCTTTGCTCAGACCAGCTTCCCCGGCACCCTCACGGCTGGGCGGGTGTGCGAGTGGGTCCAGGGCTGAGCAGCAGGCATTCCTGCCGGTCTCCCTCCTGGCTGGAGCGTGAGTCTATGGTTCATGCCATGGCTGTAGATTCATCCCCTCCCCCTTGGCCATTCAGTCTGTCTCGTGTCGTATCATAGAAGGGGGGGAAGGAGAGAGAAACATCCCAGAGGGAGGTGGCCCCTCCCTGCACATACACACGCTAGTGTCACCCCGGCAGGGGCAATTCTTCCTTGGCATAGTCTGCCCCCTGCACGGCCCTGCCCAGGGCAGGATTGTCGGAGGGCCCAGCCCCATCAGCGGCTGCCGTCGGAGCAGGGGGGTGCCGAGCCGCTCCGGGGGATCAGCCTGGCTGAGCCCCAGCAGGTCTTTGCGTGCTGTTCCCTTTGCAATGGAGAAAGAGCTGGCTCATGTCCTGTTCCTGGGTCGGTACAAAGAAAATCGCCGTTCTCTCTCCAACAGTGGCCCCCGTGGGGCAGAGTCCTGGTAACCCCAAGTCGGCTGGGCCCAGGATTCCTGGGTGGGGGGCTCGACCCCCCCCATCTTGACATAGCACAGAGGCTAGGGTGTGCCCACCCCGGGATGCGCTCTCCACTCTGGGCGCTTCCCGGACCCACTGATCATTGCATAAAGCTCGAAGCAAATGCAATTTATTCAACAGCGACCAATTAAAAAATAAGGGGGAAATTGCAAAGGTCTCTGGTTAGCCTGCCCGCCCCATCAATCACGCTGACTGGAAGTGTTGGCCTCTCCACCAGGACTGTCAGTCAATCATGGGGTCCTGATTCCCCATCCGCCTGTCCCTGTTCCTTTGGGACTGGGAGCTAGCCAAGCAAAACCCCCGCACTGAGTTTTAGTAAAGGGCCAACAGTCCCCTTAGACTATCAGAAAGTGTGACATTAATTCCCACTGGGCACGTTTCTGCCCCGTTCCCAGGTGCGAGGCACGGCTGGCCCCGGTGTCAGGTTGGGGCCTGTCAGTGCAAATTAAACCAGCCCGCAGCTGGGCCTGCCAAGGCCGAGTCAGAGGAGCAGGGATCCCGCAGCTTCGCTGGGGAGGTTTGTGGTTTTGTGAAGGTTTCTGTGCATGCGGGGGCCTGTCACTGAACTGAAGAGGGTCATATGGGAAGGAGCCTAAAAAGCGCCCGACGAGGGTGGGATTTGAACCCACGCGTGCAGAGCACAATGGATTAGCAGTCCATCGCCTTAACCACTCGGCCACCTCATCTGAGCTGCTCATTTAGATTTAACACTTCCCAAAGTCAGTGCTGCTGGGAAACTTTTTGCCAGCTCGCCGGCTGGCCAGGACGGGAACGTTTGGCTATTTAAGAAAGTTTTCGGTGCTACTGTAGAAGTCTAAGTGCAATGAACCCCCACCGTCCCCGCCCCCCCCCCCCCCAAATACCCCTTGCAGGTGCAGAGACGGGTTCGCTGTGCAACGTCTGTATTTCGGAAATGGCCACATCCGCCAGCGTCCAAATCAGCACTTCGAATGGGGAGATGGACATGGACCAATTAACCCGCAGGGGCCCAGAGCGCTCACAGAGGGGTGGAGGGAATTCAGGCCAGCTGGAGGGTGGTCTGGGACATTAGCCTCTCCTGGGAAAAGCAGTCTCTTTTCTGCCTGGTGGCTGTTCTGAGGAATGATTGTTTTACAAGAGAAATGGGGTCATTCGGTTATTTTTCGGAGTCGCTGCTTCCCAGGCTAGGCTCCCGCAGCCTCTGAGTATGGCCTGCATTCGCCGTTCCTAGATGAATGAACTTACCCTTATTACACATGGATTGTTGGCTTGCACCCGGCTTACCAAGCACTCCAGGCTGGGTCTGTCTCAATTTTCTCTCCTGAGCTCCGTGCACAGAAAGACCCTGGTTTTTTAGCTGCCTCCAGACCCACTAACCCCCCGGGCTGCGGCACCGCCCCCCAACCCCAACCCCCCACCCATTGTCCTGTGTTCTCTGCCGCACCCGAGCCCCTCCAGCTGACAGCCCTTCGCTCCTGCATGGGGTGCCCTGTCCCCCCTGGCTTGCTCATTGCCTTGCTTGGACTCTGCAGCTAAGGCAGGCAGCATTCAAACCTGCACAGAGCTGGCCCGGTGGAGTTGAAGTCCAACACCGCCAGGCAGCTGCAGCCAAGGAAACAGCCCGTGGAGACTGAACCCAGCCTGCCTGCCCGCAAAGCGCCCGCACACAGTCCCCCGAGGTGCCCCCCACACAGAGCGCCTGGGGATCCGAGCGAGGGAGAAGCCACCCGCCTTGCCCACAGCCTTGGTCCCCCAGGGACCCGTGCCCCTGAGCCAGCCTGGGGCTGGGGGCCGAGCTGGCCTGACTCAGGCCTCAGAGACAGGTGTAAACGCAGCCACTCAGCCAGGAGGAGACTGGCCACCTCCTTGCACTGAGTGACGCTCACACACCACAGCCACGAAGGCACCAGGCCCCGGCGGTGCTGCCTGGTGGTGGAGGGAAGGGTCAGGGTGGGGGGCGCCTCCCCATGGCAAAGAGGAGACTCACTCTCCATGAATTCACAGGGCAGAAGCGCGCTGTTTCTTTCCTTAGGTTGTGGCCCGTTTCACTCCCTTCTATTACACTTGTAGACATTTACATGGAAATGGTATTTTCCTGGGAGAGGCCCGGGAGCAGCAGCTGCATTCACTGAGTCAGAGAAAAAGTAACGGGCAAGGACTGACATATTTCTCAGACACCCTGCACTTTGGACAGTGGGAAAACGTGGAACAGCACCCTTGGGTGCCGCCATCCCCATTGACTGAGCCAAGTCCCATGAGCATGTATGAGTCCTTCCTTCCTAGCAGGGAAAACCTCCTGCCCCTCTCCTGCCTCCTACCCCACCAGGAGCAGAGTCTGCAGCTGGGCAGTCTGTTCCCATTTCCTCCCTTCGTTCACACGGCTCTGGGATTCTGTCCAGCTCCCGCCCGCCTTGGCCCGACTCTCCATGAGCTGTGGGGACGGGGACCTTGAGCGAGAGAGAGAGAGCTGTTCATGGGAGGGAGGCTGTGACATCTCGGTACACATTTCACCCTGTTCGAATAAATGTTTTCCTCTGAGGCTGAATTTAAAGGAAGCTCAAGGACTCAAGCTCATGGCTCCACCGGAAAAACATCTTGTGTGCAGCTAAGGTTTTGTGACAAATATTTTTCGTAAAAAGCCAGGGACAGGTCACGGGCAACAGACAAAAACTCACGGAAGCCCGTGACCTGTCCCTGGCTTTCACGAAAAATATCCCTGAGAAAAGGGAGGAGGTGGGCTCACACCCATGGCTGCTGGGGGTCCTGGGTCCCCCACTGCTGCAATGCATGAGAACTCTGGGGTCCCCCTGCCTATAGGGCTGGGCAGCTGCGGGGTCCCCCCACCCAGGCAGGGGCTGGGAGCTGCGGGGCAGGGGCTGGCAGAAAACGTCACAGAGGTCAATGGAAATGGCGGTCGCAGCCGGAGACAGGAGCCCAGCCCTTTAGGCTGGGTGCTCTGAGAGCCGTCGGGGTGACTTGGAAAAGCTCAGGGCTGCGGCTGAAAGATCGGGCGTTTGATGCCACAAAAGAGTGGCTCCAGGAGCGGTAGGGCCTGCAAGCTGCCGGGGCTGGCTAAGGCAGAGGGGGCAGGCAGCAGCCCGGCGAGCCGGGTCTCCGTGAGATAGGCTGGCTGGGTTGGGGAGGAACGCAGGCTGGGAGAGCGAGATACAAAGCGGAAGTAGAGTAGACTCATAGACGATCAGGGTTGGAAGGGACCTCAGGAGGTCATCTAGTCCCACCCCCTGCTCAAAGCAGGACCGATCCCCGACTAAATCGTCCCAGCCAGGGCTTTGTCAAGCCTGACCTTAAAAACCTCTAAGGATGGAGATTCAACCACCTCCCTGGGGAACCCGTTCCAGTGCTTCACCACCCTCCTAGTGAAATAGTGTTTCCCAATATCCAACCTAGACCTCCCCCACTGCAACTAGAGACCATTGCTCCTTGTTCTGTCATCTGCTACCATTGAGAACAGTCTAGATCCATCCTCTCTGGAACCCCCTTTCAGGGAGTTGAAAGCAGCTATCAAATCCCCCCTCATTCTTCTCTTCCGCAGACTAAACAATCCCAGCTCCCTCAGCCTCTCCTCATAAGTCATGTGTTCTAGACCCCTAATCATTTTTGTTGCCCTTCGCTGGACTCTCTCCAATTTATCCACATCCTTCTTGTAGTGTGGGGCCCAAAACTGGACACAGTACTCCAGATGAGGCCTCCCCAATGTCGAACAGAGGGGAACGATCACGTCCCTCGATCTGCTCGCTATGCCCCTACTTATACATCCCAAAATGCCATTGGCCTTCTTGGCAACAAGGGCACACTGCTGACTCATATCCAGCTTCTCGTCCACTGTCACCCCTAGGTCCTTTTCTGCAGAACTGCTGCCGAGCCATTCGGTCCCTAGTCTGTAGCGGTGCCTGGGATTCTTCCGTCCTAAGTGCAGGACTCTGCCCTTGTCCTTGTTGAACCTGAGTGACGAGAGGTTGACGGCAGGCAGCTGTGCTCAGCCGCAGTGGGAAACGGGGGGAAGTAACTTCTCAGCACCCTGACTCTGCAGAGCGACTGTGACAATGTGTGACGCTCCCCTCCCGCACTGTGACTCCAGGGTGCGTGAGGGGAGGGGACGGTCATAGGACAGGTTGGGGGATATCACATTGGGGTTCAACTCCCCCTAATGGGACAGAGGCTGCTGCGGGAGTCTTGCAGTGACGGGGCCAAACTATGCACACACACCTGCTGATGACGGGTTCGGCTCGCTAACGCCCCAAAGCCGTGCAGACGGAGGCGGGTCCATTTTCATCGGCTGAGTCAGATGCCACCAGCAGAAGGCTGAGTTTCTATTTTGGTGGTTCGGGTTCTGTAGTTTCCGCATCGGAGCGTTGCTCTTTTAAGTCTTCTGACAGCATGCGCCATGCCCCGTCCCGCTCAGATTTTGGAAGGCACTTCAGATTCTTCAACCTTGGGTCGAGTGCTGTGGCTGTCTTTCGAAATCTCACATTGGAACCCCCTTTGCGTTTCGTCAACTCTGCTGTGAAGGTTTTTAAATGAGTGTCGTCAGCGTGGATGCATGTCCTCTGGGATGGTGGCCGAAGCGTGACGAGGCATGCATACACTGAGAATGTAATACTTTGCAATGCCGGCCACAACAGTGCCATGCGAACGCTTGTTCTCACTTTCAGGTGACACTGTAAAGAAGAAGCCGGCAGCATTATCTCCCGTAAATGCAAACAAACTTGTTTGTCTGAGCAACTGGCTGAACAAGAAGAAGGACTGAGTGGACTTCTGGGCGCTAAAGGTTTCCATGGTTTTGTTTTTGAGGGCAGTTATGTAACAAAAAAACACATCTGTAAGTTGCACTTTCACAATAAAGAAATTGCACAACACTACCTGTCTGGGGGGGAATTGAAAAAAAAAAAACCCGATTCCTTTTGTTTCTCTTTTTGACAGTGTAAATCCTTGTAATGAAATATAATAATATAAAGTGAGCATTGGACACTTTGTGTTCTGTGTTGTAATTGAAATCAATGTATTTGAAAATGTAGAAAAACATCCAAAAGTATTTATAATACATTTCAATTGGTATTCTATTAGTGTTTAACAGTGCGATTAAAATGGAGTAAGGATGCTCAAGCACCAGATCTGCAAAAAACAGAAATCTAATGCTTCTGTCGTTGGCAAGATTTGAACCTGGGTGGATAGACCACCATGGATTTCTGCCCCCTGCAAGGTCCTGCCTAAGGCTGGATTGTCGCACACAGGCTGGCCCAGGTATGAAGCCTGGTGCCTGTCAGCGTAATTTAAACCATCCAACACCTGCCTCTGCCAGCCCCCCGCCCCGTGGGCCTGATAAGGCCGGCTTGTGTTTGGAGTCGAGATGCAGCAGGCTCGCTGGTGAAGTTTGGTGTTGCGTGGAGATGGGTGTGTGGGAAGGAGACTAAAACCATCCGATGGGGATGGGATTCGAACCCACGCGTGCAGAGCACAATGGATTAGCAGTCCATCGCCTTAACCACTCGGCCACCCCATCTGAGCTGCTTGTTTAGATTTAACACTTCCCAAAGTCAGTGCTGCTGGGAAACTTTTTGCCAGCTCACTGGCTAGCCGGGGAGGGACAGGACAGGAAAGTTTGGCTGTTAAAAAGAAGTTCTCTGTGCCATTGTACAAGACTAAATGGGATGAACAAAGCCCAAAAGACCCGCTGGGTGAGCAGAGAGGGGTTCCAGGTCACCCCGGAGCTCACCCGAGCGGTAAGGGGCTGGGCGGACCCTCCTCCGCTGAGGGTCGCCCTGCCTGTCTCCTAGCCCCGGGCTTAATTCCCGTCCGGCCACCAGGTCACCCCGCCCCGGTGGTAAGAGGCTGGGCGGGTTGCTGTTCAAAGTCTCTGTTTCAGAAATGGCCACGTCTGAGGATGTCCCAGAGCATGATTCCTAGTGGAAAGATGCCCGTGGAGTACACACAGAGCCCCGGTGGGGGTGGGAATGCCCACCGTTTGGAGGGTCGTTTCAGAGATTAGCTTTTACTGACGAAATTGGTCTCTGTTCTGATTTCGCCGTCTGGTGAAATAATGGGACCTCGTGCAGCGCAGACAGGGGATCCCCCGGTTTGGGACCCAGTTTCAACAATTGTGAAGCAAGGTATTGCAGATACGCAAGGTGGAAATTAGCAAATCTAGGGGCTGCTAACTCGCGTTCTGCTCACCCTGGGCTGACACTGCATTGGAGACACACCCCGAGAGTGCCTCTGTACTATGAGAAGAGCCCTGCGGCCTGGCTCATCTGGCTTGGGCTCCTGGGGCTCAGGCTGTGGGGCTAAAAACGGCAGGGTAGATATTTGGGCTCAGGCTAGAGCCTGGGCTTGGAGACCCTCACCCCTCGTGGGGGCTCAGAGGCTGGGTTCAAGCCCGTGTGTCTCCACTGTAAATTTATAGCCCTGCAGCCCCAGAAGCCTGAGCCAGCTGCCCCGGGCTTTGAGACAGGTGCCCTGGGTGTTCTCATCGCAGTGTAGACAAGATGCTAGGATACGTCTACACTGCAATAAAACGTCACCACATCTGGCATGTTTCACCTGACTGTGGCTCACCAGGCGTGGGCTAAGGGGCTATGAATTTGCAGTGAAGCCTTTCTGTTGTTTCATTTTTTCCGCCGTCTCTGCTGCCTGGCACATTCCCCCGCCCCCCGCCCCTGTTTGTTGGCTGGCTGAGGAGGGGAGGGCTTGGCTTTTTATTAGGGCTGTCAATTAATCTCAGTTAACTCAAGCGATTAACTCAGAACAAACAAATTCACTCAATTAAAAAATGAATCACGATGAATCAGAGTTTTAACCACACTTTTAAACAATAACCGAATAGCAAGGTAACTTTGTTATAAATATTTTTGGATGTTTTTCTACATTTTCAAATATATTGATTTCAACTGCAGCACAAAATCCAAAGCATACAGTGGAATGGTGGCCGAAGCACGAAGGGGCCTACGAATGTTTAGCGTATCTGGCACGTAAATACCTTGCAATGCCGGCTACAACACTGCCATGCGAACCCCTGGTCTCACTTTCTGGTGACATTGCCTAACGGTGCGATTTAAAATGTAATCGTGATGATTTTTTTAATCTTGAGATTAATCACAATTAGTTTTTGTAATCCTTTGACAGCCCTACAGTTCATAAACATTTCTCTGTGTTATTGGAAAGGACGAAGCGAAAGGAACAAAACTCCCAAATCCCTCCTGGTGCGGGGAGCCAGGTTTGCTGCTCATAGTCTGAATTTCACAGATTTCCGAGCCTGGGAATGTCCAAGAACGGCATTTCTCCTGGGAAGGTGGAGGCAGAGCGGTTAAACTGGAGATGCCCAGATCTCCTAAGGGGCGGATTAGAAATTAATAATATTTTGCAGATCGTTTGAGAAATTCGCCTTTCGTGACAAGGTTTGTCTCTGTTCTTATTTAATGCTAGGGTGTTGTTTTGAGGAATCAGTAATTAATTTTAATGGAAATAACTAATCTCTAAACTTCATTTAATCAATCAGAAAAATAGCATTACCTTTATTTTCCCTCCCTATGCAAGAATGAACTGAATTTTGTGACTTTCTGGAAGATTAAACCTGGGGAATTCGGGCTCTGTATGTGTGCGTCGATGTTTTACTCTCGCAGTTCCCTGCACACACTGAAAGAGACAGATCTAAGGGCTGGTCTCCACCGGGAACTCACACTGGCAAAGCTGTGTCTCTTGCGGGGTGTGAAAAATCCACACCCCTGAGCAACGTAGTTAAGCTGACCTAAGCCCTGGTGTAGACAGCGCTAGGTGGATGGAAGAATTCCTCTGTTAACCCCACGGGGAAGTGAATTAACTAGAGGGACAGGACCACTCCTCCCATCCCCGCAGTGAGCGGCGACGGGGAAGTGCCGTGATGTTTTAAGTGTAGACAGCCCAAGAGTCAGGCCCAGCCTGGCGCGGGTTGGCCTGAGGGATGCTCAGGCAGTAAAACTGCAGGCCGCCCGACTCGAGCCCTCCCACGGCTGGCGGGATTCAAACCCGCGCGGGGAGACCCCGAGGGATGGACACTCGAGCACCTTAACCACTCGGCCACAGCTCCCGGGCTCCCGGGCTGGTCTCTCTGTGCCGTGGCTCTGTTCTCACCGCACGCTCCTGGCCCGTTCTTTGCTCAGACCAGCTTCCCCGGCACCCTCATGGCTGGGCGGGTGTGCGAGTGGGTCCAGGGCTGAGCAGCAGGCATTCCTGCCGGTCTCCCTCCTGGCTGGAGCGTGTGTCTATGGTTCATGCCATGGCTGTAGATTCATCCCCCACCTTGGCCATTCAGACAGCCCCTTTCCCCATCATATCTCGCCGGCACGCCAGTGATTCCAACGGCAGGGGTCAGGGTTTCTCCTGGGCACTGAGCTTTTTCAGGGGGTTGGAGGCCTTTTGTTCCATCCTTGACATATCACGGAATAACAGCAGCAGCATGAAGAAAGAGGAGAGCGAAGGTCTCGCCGCCAGGGATGCAGGTGGCCGCGTCCCCTCTGCCTGCCCAGTGCCATTGCAGGACGGAAGGGTTCAACGGAGTTGAATGCCCGGGCTCGGACAAGAGACACGGGGAGGTTTTGCTGTTCAGGGATCTGTGCAAGGGAAATTGTGTCTCTGTGTGAAACTGGGGAGGGAAATGAAACACCCCCATGGTGGCGCAGTGCCCTAAGGAAAGAAGGTGAAGGACTCAGGCTGAGAACTGAATTAACTCCACTCACCTGGGTTAGGAACATTTATCATAGATATCATAGAATAGCAGGGTGGGAAGGGACCTCAGGAGGTGTCTAGTCCAACCCCCTGCTCAAAGCAGGACCAAGCCCCAATTTTTGCCCCACACCCCTAAATGGCCCCCTCAGGGATTGAACTCACAACCCCGGGTTGAGCAGGCCCATGCTCAAACCATTCGTTTATTCTGAGCACATAGTTGGAAATGGGACATTAATTCAGACCGGGGGAGGGCAGGGCCGAGGCTTCTTTAGCTCTCTGTAAAGACGGGACCTTGATTCCCAGGAAGGGCGAGAGGCAAAGCCCAGAGCTGCCTTTAGTCCCCGGCTGGGCTCTCCTGGGCAGTGGCAAAGTCCCTTGTTCGCTGCTGATCCCATGGGATCCTTTTGCTGCAAAGGCTCCAGGGTCCTGGGTGCAGGGAGGGGGTCACTGCCCGACCTGCCATGCCCGGGGGGACCCTGGAAGGAAAGGAAAGGAAGGGGCAGAGAACGGAGAGGACAGAAAGAGAGCGAAAAGCCCTCTTCTCTCTGCCCTTCCCCGCTCGTAAGGGGGGAAACTCCCCACAGCCCGACGCTGGCTCGCCCCGAGCAGGGACAGACGTCCCAGGGAGAGCAAAGACGGCCAGAGCCGGAGGTTTCCCTCCCGGACGCGCGGAGACCTGGCTCGGGGGGGGCCAGGCGCGGGAGAAATTAGGGGCTGCTTTCGCACAGGCCCGGAGGGGAGCTGCCGGGACCCAGCTGGGGCGTGGGGGTGGCCTGGGCTCTGTGGGGGGGTTGCGGCAGGGAGCAGGGCCACGCCAGGAGGTGGGGTGGCCGTGGGGTCAGAGCTGGGGCGGGGGGGGGGAAGATAGCTGCAGCTGCCCCTGCTTCTGCCCCCCTCCCCCCCGCAGCTGCCCCGCGCCTGCCCCCTCCCCCCCGCAGCTGCCCCCCCAGGCCTGGCCCGGGCCAAGCTGAGCCCAGGAGCCTCCTGGCTGCAGCGCGTGGGTCGGGGGGTCCCCCCGGGTTTCCGCTGAGCCGGGGGTCGGGGGGGCAGGAGCCTGCGCTGCTCCGTGGGGGTCGGGAATGGGGGGGGGCTGCGGGGGCTGGACGGGGCCAAACTCGGGCAGGTGAGAGCAGAGCGTCAAGGGACCGCGCCCCTTGTGCGACCCTCCCCCAGCGCGCACCCCCACACACACACGCACAGCCCCCCCACACACACACACACCCCCACACACACACACAGACATACACACACAGCCCCACCCCCCCCACACACACATGCACAGCCCCCCCCCACACACACACACCCCCACACACACACAGACATACACACACAGCCCCCCACACACACACACACGCACAGCCCCCCCCACACACACACCCCCACACACACACACAGACATACACACACAGCCCCTCCCCCCCCCACACACACACACAGCCCCACCCCCCCCACACACACACGCACAGCCCCCCCCACACACACACACACCCCCACACACACACACAGACATACACACACAGCCCCACCCCCCCACACACACACGCACAGCCCCCCCCACACACACACACACCCCCACACACACACACAGACATACACACACAGCCCCACCCCCCCCACACACACACGCACAGCCCCCCCCACACACACACACACCCCACACACACACAGACACCCCCCCACACCCCTCCCCCCCACACAGCCCCCCCCACACACAGCCCTATCCCCCCCACACACCCCACACACCCACAGCCCCCCCACACCCACCCCCCCACACACAGACACACAGCCCTACCCCCCCACACACACACCCACACACACACAGCCCCACCCCCCACACCCACCCCACAGACACAGCCCCCCACCCCCCCACACACACCCCCACACACAGACATACACACAGCCCTACCCCCCCACACACACACAGCCCCACCCCCCCCACACACACACGCAGACACCCCACACCCCCCCACACACAGACACCCCACACACACACACATACACACAGCCCCCCACACACCGCTCCACACACACACTGTCTCTCACACTCCCCCAGCACACACACACACACACACTGTGTCTCACACTCCCCCAACACACTCTCTGTCTCTCCCCCCACACACTCTCTCACACTCCCCCAGCACACACACACCCACACACACACACACACACCCCCACTGTCTCTCACACTCCCCCAGCACACTCTCTGTCTCTCCCCCCACACACTCTCTCACACTCCCCCAGTACACCCACTGCCTCCCACACTTCCCCAACACACCCACTGTCTCTCTCACACACACACAGTCGCACACTCCCCCAGCACACACTCTGTCTCTCTCTCTCACACTCCCCCACTACACACTGTCCCTCTCTCTCACACACACACACAATCTCTCACACTCTCCCCCGACACACAGGTGTATTAGTGTTGGGGGGGGGGGTCGCTCTGGGCACCTACATTCTCTGTAATTTTAGTCTTTCGAAGTTGGCGAAGGATGGCAGGGCCGTTATTTTCGGTTTTCGCCCGGTCTGTGCGTTTCATCGTTTTATTTCTCTCTTATGCTTCAGTTTAATTCTTTGAGGGGTGGGGGCTAAAATGCCCAGCCTGTCCTGGCTGGAGTAATTATCGTCATTACTGTGATTACCGTGTTGTGCTTTGTCATTCATTATTTAAAACGGTACCAATAATCGTATCCTTCTAGCCTGTCCTCACCTTAGCAGGGCCAGTTAAGGAAAATGACCTAAACACAAAACTTGTTGCATCCGGTGAAGTGATCTGTAGCTCCCGAAAGCTTTACGCTCAGATTGAACTCACAGCCGTGGGTTTAGCAGGCCAGTGCTCAAACCACTGAGCTATCCCCTCCCCTCCTAAATTGGTTCGTCTCTAAGGGGCCACGCGTCCTCCTCTTCTTTTTACAAAACGGTTAGACTCTCTGCAGATGAAGGTCGCATATTTTCAAATTGTATTTTTAGGGACAGCTGTAAAGTAGCTTAACTTAAAAATTGGTGTGAGAGCTGTTGGGCCACGTACGGGTTAACCGAGGAGGGCAGGTAGGGTGTCACCCCTTGCCCGCTCCTGCAGCTTGTTGAGGATAGCTAAGCGATGCAGCTGCAAAAGCAATGGGGTGGTCTAAAGGAAACCCTTCCTGTGAAGAAGAGTTATCTCCCCCTCCCTTCCTTTCCCAGCTACATAAACCAGCTCGGGGTCATGGCCCCATCCCTGTGAAGGGCTGATCAAGGGAATCTGTGGCTGCAATTACTGCAAAGACATGTGTCTTCAAAAATGTCTGTACGATATGCTTAATGGCGTAAACATAGAAGACCAGGGTTAGAAGGGACCTCAGGAGGTTATCTAGTCCAACCCCCTGCTCAAAGCCCAATCCCCAATTTTTGCCCCAGATCCCTAAATGGCCCCCTCAAGGATTGAACTCACAACCCTGGGTTTAGCTCAAACCACCGAGCTATCCCTCCCCCTAATAGGGGCTCATAGAATCCTATTCGGCTTATAGCTATGAATATTCATTATATGGGCATTCATATCACTCAAGAAGGGTTTGGGGAGTGTTGTAGTGAATATAAATATTTACATATTAAGTTAACTAAAAAAGTGTCATGTAATTAACTCAGGGCTTACTGGGTCGAGGGGAACAAGAACCGCAATAAAGAAGCCAGTTTACTCAATCCGCCTCTGGTCCCCCTGCTCTTCTTCTAACGAAAGTAAATGCAGTGGAATATTAATACCAATGTTGGAGTGAACGGGGAGTGAGTCACGTACAGGATTGTGATCGGTAAACCTAAGTGCCAAAATAATTAGAAAACTAAATTCCCTTTCTCAATAAAAGAGAAAAAACCTTAGCCGCATATTATTAGAATTCAGTAAAATAAATGTGATTTTTAGTGGAGTGAAAAACAATTTAAGAAGATTTTATCTAACTCTGCTAAAGACAGCGTACGACGTAGCAAACCTGTGTTTCTGAGATCTGCGTTAAAGCTCCAGACCTGATACTTCAAGGTTTGGGATTGGGAATATCTTGCTGTATAAGCTCCTGATTGCTCTAAATCAGGGCTTCTCAAATTGGGGGTCGGGACCCCTCAGGGGGTTGTGAGGTTATTACATGGGGGGTCGTGAGCTGTCTGCCTCCACCCCAAACCCGGCTTTGCCTCCAGCATTCGCAATGGTGTTAAATATATTAAAAAGTGTTTTTAATTTATAAGGGGTGGGTCGCACTCAGAGGCTTGCTATGTGAAAGGGGTCACCAGTACAAAAGTTTGAGAACCACTGCTCTAAATTTACATAGACGTTTAAAATGTGGCTTTAACTGGAGTTTGTATATATATCTTTTTCTTTCTTTATCTTGGAATTAGATATAGGGCTCCTATTCACTAATTCCTAAATTGTAACTTCCGTTACTTGGGGTGTGGCTCATTCCCACCCCAGAGCGAAGTCCGTTATGCTGACGTGCCCGGGAGCGTTGACAAGGTCTTGGTCAGTGTATTACAAAAGAGACCTTTTCATAAACGGGAAAGGGAACGACGCATTAGTTTGGGAAAATGCGACAGTCACATTCAAAAGCTTGCAACCGTAGGCAAAAACCCCACCCCACAGGGCATTGGGCAGTGCCCTTTGCCTCAGTTTCCCACCTGGCAGTGGGAAAGTCTGACACACAAACGCCCATTTAACACACCTCACCCCTGTCCCTCCATGGCACCCCACTCGCAATTGGCTGTACTTGGTCCGTGCAGACCCAGCGTTCAGAGGTGTGTTCGCAGGGCTTCACCTCCCACCTCAGGAGTCTCTGGGGTTGCTGTGCAGGCCTGCCGTGCTCTGAGGAGCCCCTGCTTAACGCAGGTGTTCAGTGATTTCAGCTCTTCGCGATTGCCCTGGGCAGCCGGGAACCTCACTGCCAGTACATCCGCTGCCTTGGGTTTCCTCGCACCCCTGTCCTGACGCCAGGTCTGGGACAGAACCCCGAGAGGCGCGTGCCAGGAATTCCGCTCTGCTAATCACTGAACAGAAACAAACTCTCCCTGGAGGGTAATTAGCTTTGCCTTCAAACACTGAACAGGGAAAGGTCAGAGCATATCTTCAGGCACAAGCCACCTCAGCAAACAGAAACACCTGTCATCCCCCCACCTTTTCCCTGGCATTTAGCATCCCTCTCCCCCTGTTCAGCGAGTCAGGCTCAGTTTAGGGCGACCCCCTCAATCAGCTGTCTGCACTCCAGTAAAAGACAGAACCTCACCCCCCTAGCCCCTGCATCAGGGCAGGGTAAGTAATCTCTGCCGCCCTTTACTCATGCAATAAGGATAACAACATCTCAGTGATTTGTAACCCAGCACCAGACAAAACTGGTCCTTTTGGCAAAGCAGCTCCACTGTGCTGCGTAGCTGCGGGTCTCTGCAAACTCGGTCTGTTCCTGACGTCTTTCCCCCAGCTCCTCACTAGGTGGGAGAGGGGGAGCTCATTCAGACCCTGCTTCCACTAACATAGTTTAAAACTCCTCATTGGCCCTACCGCAGCCGGACCGAGATTTCTCCTTCTGTCCATCACTGAGCTGCTCAGATGAGGTGGCCGAGTGGTTAAGGCGATGGACTGCTAATCCATTCCGTGGGTTCGAATCCCGTCCTCATCGGATGCATTTCGCCTTCTCTCTTCCTTTACAAGCAACGCTCTTCCCCCTTTGGTGCAGTTACAGACCAACCCATGTTTCTTCCCGCACATGAAAACCTTCCCAAGGTGTCAGACTGGCCTGCTGGATCCCTGCTTTAAGTAAAACCCACCAAAATATGAGATTTATAAAAGACTTCTGTATTTCTTAGTTTTTATCTCAAAAGGTAACATCCTCATAATCTCCCCCCAACACCTGGGACCTCCCCCAATTATTAAAATGCCCCAGGCCTGTGGGTTGGGACTGAGGGGCAGTTTGCAGAGGAGGGGGGCTGTGGGTTGGGACTGAGGGGCACTGGGAATAGGAAGGCCCTGGGTTGAGGCTGAAAAGCATCCTGGTTTGGGGGTCCAGGTTGTGGGGAGTAAGGAGTTGAAGCAGTCGGTTCCCTTCAGTGCCTTTAGGTCAGCGAGACACCCGTACTGGTCCCAGTATGACCCCCCCCATACAGTCCCAGCAGGACCCCCCCATACCGGTCCAGCACTGGTCGCAGTGCATACAGCAGAGCTGGTCCCTGTCCTGGAACCAGCATGCATGTCTTATTGGGACCATGCATGTCTTATTGGGACCATGCATGTCTTATTGGGACCTTTTCCGGGGTATGTTCTGGGACCGGCCCTGGGGCTAGTATGTGCATCTTAGTGGGAGCAGTCCTGGGGCCTGTGTCACGGAGTTACAGGTTTACGAGCTCGGGAACTGCTCTGTCTGAGGCTTTGCCAGGACTCAGGTGCACCGTGACTTCCCCTCCGGCCACGCTGTCCCCGGGGCAAGGAGCCTGCTCGGCCTTGGCTTCTCCTGGGTTTGACCTTGGAGCAATCATCAGCCCACCCCTGTTCACCCCGTAAGCTCCACACGGCGAGTCCACCAGGAAGGGACAGCCGGGGAGGCCCTGCACCCCACTTCACAGTCAGACCTGACTCTCAGCCAGCATTGCAAAACAGAAGGTGTATTCGTCGACGGGAACACAGCATAGGACAGATCTTGCCAGCACGGAAATCAGGAACTTTCAGCAAAGTCCATCTTGGCGGGCAGGGGGTGCAGAGCCCCAGCCCTGCCCCCCGCGTCCCCAAACCCCAGACTGAACCAGTTCCAGCTGCCTGGCCTCAGCCACGCTGTTGCCCCTCCTCCTTCCTTTGTCTGTTTCCCAGGTCGGCAGGTCACCTGCTCTGCATTAACACCTGGCAGGGGAGATACTATGATCATGAAGAAAAAAGAACGGGGAGGACTTGTGGCACCTGAGAGACTAATACATGTATTTGAGCATAAGCTTTCATGGGATAAAACCCACTTCATCAGATGCATGCAGTGGAAAATACAAGTAGGAAGATTATATATATACACACAGAAAACATGAAACAATGGGGGTCTCTTAACAATGGGGGGTCTCTTAACGAGAGTGATCAGTTAAGGTGGGCTATTATCAGCAGGAGAAAAAAAACCTTTTATAGTGATAATCAGGAGGGCCCATTTCCAACAGTTGACAAGAAGGTGTGAGTAACAGTAGGGGGGAAAATAAACAGGGGGAAATAGTTTTACTTTGTGTAATGACCCATCCACTCCCAGGCTTTATTCAAGCCTAATTTGATGGTGTCCAGTTTGCAAATTAATTCCAGTTCAGCAGTTTCTTGTTGGAGTCTGGTTTTGAAGTTTTTTTGTTGAAGAATTGCCACTTTTAGGTCTGTAATAGCTCACCTTAACTGATCACTCCCATTAGAGTGGGTATGGCAACACCCATTGTTTCATGTTCTCTGTGTATATCAAATCTTCCGACTGTATTTTCCACTGCATGCATCTGATGAAGTGGATTTTAGCCCTCAAAAGCTCATGCTCAAATAAATTGGTTAGTCTCTAAGGTGCCGCAAGTCCTCCTGTTCTTTTTACTGATACAGACTAACACGGCTGCTACTCTGAAACCTAGGATCATCAAGGTGGTTTTCCCAGGGTGAGGTTCATCCATTGCACAGCAGCTGTGCTGACCCCTGCGATTTCCCCAAATGCAGGAAACTCGACTGCATAATTAACACCACTGGCTGATTCTTGCAGAGGTTGAGGCCTGGCCACCAGTTGCCAGGCTACAGAGCGTTGGCCGGTCTCTGTCCCAGGCAGCTAGTCACACCCTGCCCTCTAGGGGTCGCTGCAATGATCACACACTCTTACCCCGCCACCCAAATACATAGGGGAAACTGAGGCACATATACACAGTAGTCAGAGAAAACATTCAGAACATTCCCACTTTGTCATATCTCTCCCCGACCAAACTGAGTGGGGTCACGAGCCGGTGACCTGGGGAAGGTCAGGACCCCCCCCGTCTCTCTGACAAAGCATCAGCTAGAACATTGGCCCTCCCCTTAACATGGACCACCTCCCTCTCGTAATCCCGGAGGACCGGACTCCATCTCAGCAGCTTGGCACTGGCCCCTTTCATTTGGTGCAACCACATCAGGGGCAAGTGGTCCACGTACACAGTAAAGAGCCGCCCAAATAGATCTGGCTGCACTTGTTAAAGAGCCCACCCCATGGCCAGACAGTCCTTCTCTCTGTCTCAGTACGGCTCCCCCATGGTGACGTGGTACACGCAGAGGCTGTGAGCCCGGCTGGACCGGTTTACTACCTCGTTCTCCTCATTTAACTGTTTGACGACCTTAAAGGGCCCATCCCAGGCCGCTTGTAGCTTATTCTTCCCAGAGGAGAATTAGGGGTTTGTGGGGCCCTGGGCCAGAGCAAGTGGGGGCCTTTCCCCACCCCTTCTGGCTGCAGTCCCCCCTCTTTCCATCCCCCAGTGCTCCTGCCAGGGAAATGGAGTTGGGGCCCAGGGGCTTGCCCTGCCCCATCCCCACCCACCCGGATCTCCTGCGTCTTGCAGAGGAGGTGGCCTGGCCATCAGCTGCCAGGCTACAGAGCGTTGGCCGGTCTCTGTCCCAGGCCGCCAGTCACTCCTGCCCTCTTGGGGTCGCTGCCATGATCATACACTCTTACCCCGCCACCCAAACACTTGAGTGACGCAGAGGGGAAACTGAGGCACGCGCACAGTAGTCTGAGAAAACATTAAGAACTTTCCCACTGAGTCACAGTACGTACTGGGGGAAGCACTGGGACCAGTATTGGGGTCTAACTGTTACCAGTATGGGGGCCTTACCAGGACCAGTAGAGGGGTCTGACTGGGACCAGGACGGGGACCAGCACGGGGACCAGCACTGGGGTATATACTGGGACCAGTATGTGACTAATAACGTTGGAGTTCTGGCTGAAGCTTCTCTTGCACTCACAGCAGTCGGAGGGCCTCTTCCGCGTGTGGATTATTTTATGTCTAACGAGGTGTGGGCGCCGCGTGAAGGTTTTCCCGCACGCACGGCACTGATAGGGTCGCTCTCTGGTGCAGATTTTCTGATGTCTAATGAAGGTCGAATGGCTACGGACGTTTTTCCCACCCTCAGCGCCGGTGTTTTTTCTCTCTCCGGTGAGGATTCTGGGCTGGCCTGTGGTTCCCTTGAGGTCTTTGTGAGTTGCCCGACAATTAACGGATTTACCCGCCTTCTCCCCTGGCTGCTGCCTCGCTGGCCGGTGCTGACTCTCACGAGATTTTCCTTGCTCAAGACGTCTGGACACACGCCCTTTGGCTCGTTGCAATACCGTCCTGTGCGGTTCCCCTTGCTCCGCGTCCGTCTGCTGAAGAGTCTGCTCCCCGTTCTCACTCACCATCCCACCACCTGCTGGGATAGAGAGAGAAACCTCAGGAACAGGAACGGACAACCCACCTAAGTGCTGGGGAGATGGAAACAATCAGGAACTGAATTCCCCAATGTTCTCCCCATAGGGGAGAGAAAAGGGGATCAATTCTCCTTCCAAATCCAATCCAAACACTCAGGATGACAAGAGGTCAGGGAAGGAGCTACTGCCAGGTGTCAGTCAGGATGGGTAAGAAGCCATGAACAACATCTGTCCTGAGGGTATCACACAAGCTGGAGACAATCCTGAAGTGAGAGAGTTCACAAGGTCTTTTCAGGGAATCCCAGCTCCTTCCTTCAGGCACTGACAGCTTTTGAGTTGGTTTAATTGTTCCTTACCTGGGCAGGCACCTCTCAGGATCCTTTGGTTTTCTGAGTCCTGTATATCTAGGACCCAGGGCTCTTCCCCTTTCTCCAGCTGGGAGATCACATCAGGTTTGGAAACTGGATACCCTGCTCGGGGGAAAGAAAACAAGGGACATCAGGTGAATTCATGGGACACTTGCGAGAAAAAATATTGTTTTAACCCCAGGCCATTTTAAGGCAGTAAAAAATCAGGCCCAGCTCCCAAGTTACACAAAGGTGCTGGACACTCTGCCTTTGGGGGATTTAAGCATCCCCATCTCTCCTGTGACCACACAGGGCCAGACACTCATCCAACTCCTAAAACACAGCAAAGCTAATTCCATGTCCCAGGCAGTGATGACTCCAGATTGTGGGTAGGTCCCCCCTAGAAATGCTTTTTTCTGACATAGAGAGGACCAGAGACTAGGAGAGCTGGCAGAGGTGAGCATTGGCTGGTGGGGTTCAGCACAGTGAGGAAGAAGAGGGAGCGCAGAGGCCCCAGAATGCCGTATCTCAGAGATATTGTTTGTCAGGAAAGCTCATTTTGAGGAAATAGGGACTCTAGTAAGTCAGGGGTAATGGAAGGGAGTATATGGATATCCCCCAGTGTGTGGATAACTCCAGTGAATTAGATTCTATATTTTAGGAGCAACAGACCCTGATTCCTCTGGAAAGGAGAAAGCGAGAAAGAAGAATCAGGCCCTGCGGCTTCAGGAGGGACCGACTCAGAGATGCCAGGAACCTGCCGGGAAGACAGACTGTGGCTGCTGCAGATGGAGAGGGGGTGAAGTGAGACCCTTTCAGTCCCCAGAAGCTTCCCTACCAACCGAGGACATCACTAGAAAGCACACGTGTGTGGCAGGGATGGAGCGTCTGGTCTTTGCGAGGAACACGAGCTCTCAGCAAAGGTGCCTGGGCCACAGGGTGCAGGGAAGAGATGTGGCCCCGAGCCGTAGAGCGAGGAGCAGAGAATATAACATTTGAAAAAGGTACGTACACCAGAGTGAACCTGGACTGTCGTAAGAAGGGGCTGCAGGCTCTCTATCAATATGGCCCGGGCAGGGATTCTGTGTTTATGGTCTGGGATCCCCCATAGCTCCACATCCCCCAAACCCCACTGACCCCCGCCACACACTTCCCAGGTCTCCCTTCGTCCAATTTCCCCAACCCCCCACCGAGACAGAGTTGGAGCTGCGCCGTAATGTTGGTGAACGCTGTGTGTTGACCTGGATAGTAGCATATTAGTGGTGTGAATAATTCGGTTTAGGAAAACTAGCAGAAAGGGAAGGCGAATGGCTCACGCTGAGACACACCGGGGTGGTCCCTTGTTAAGCGACAGTGCCCGGAAAGACCTGGAAGGAGACAGACGTGTAGCTATGATACCAGGTCCCCTTCTGCCTACCAATCTCCGCCCTCCCACCTCCTGAGACTCCTTGTGTTCCTTCCTTCCTTCCCGTTACCCACAGCCCTGCCAACTCATGACCCAAACCTCCCTCTGCCAGGCCGCCCAGGCCCAGTGCCCAGACTCTTCCCGTTATTACTATCAACTTCTCTGACGGTAGCTCCTTGTAGTCCCAGCTGTGGATCAGGGCCCCAGGGTGCCGGACATTTTACAAACACAGATCCCTGCCCGCAAAGGCTGACAATCTGAGAACGAGACGAGGGATAGGTGGGTACGGACAGACGAGGGAGTGCAAGGAAACACCGGGACGATTCATAGAATCATAGAAGATCAGGGTTGGAAGGGACCTCAGGAGGTCATCTGGTCCAACCCCCTGCTCAAAGCAGGACCAATCTCCAACTAAATCGTCCCAGCCAGGGCTTTGTCAAGCCGGGCCTTAAAAACCTCTAAGGAAGGAGATTCCACCACCTCCCTAGGGAACGCATTCCAGTGTTTCACCACCCTCCGAGTGAAAAAGTTTTTCCTAATATCCATCCTCGTTGGTCACCATGACGGGCAGTGGTCTTGGCACGCCAATAGTCTAGCCATTGTTATGTTTTTGTGGGCATCATGGAGAAGAAGAGCGTCAAGGAGGGATGGGAAGGAGGAGACCGAGGTCGTCTGTGGGATGTGCATGGGCAGCTCCCCCCAAAGCACAAGGAGCGACATGGGAGAAGGCATGAAGGGAACTGTTCGAAAAGGGAACGAGGGGGTGATGGAGGCTGGCGTCACGGGCTGTTCGGAGGTGGGAGTCAGAACAAGAGAGGACAGGTCAGGTGGGGACCGGCTGTGAGACGAGCAGCTTCTTTGCTGTGCCAGACCCTCAGAGAGCCAGTGGAGGGATTCAAAGAGAGGGCTCTGTGCTGGACCGATCGAGCGTTTCTCTTCGGACTGCCCCCATCGGGGTAGGTAAGGGTTCAGTAAACAGCTGGGTACCTGGTATTAGGGAGTAAGGCATCCGCCCAGACACGGACCATTGATAGCTACAGAGCCACCCTGCCTCCGGTCACGGCTGCCCGTGGCGGTCCCACCTGGGGCCCGCTCGGCTGTCTGGTGGGACACGGGCGAGGGGTCTCCAGGGCTCAGGGAAGGCTGGTGAAGGAATGGCTCAGAGGGAAGGGGAAGGGAGGGGAACATTTTGCACGTCTCAGGCTCCGCGTCAGAGCGAAGGCAGCTTCCGTTCCCCACGCCAGACGCGAGCCCGGGCGTGAGACTTTGTGCTGCTCGGCGCCTGGGCTCTGTTCCCAGTGCTGTGGGGCAGGGCAGGGCACAGGGCTGGGGCGTGTGTCCCTGGCGTGTCGGGGCGTTGCTGAGACAGGGCAGAGTTAAGGTGGCATTGTGGGGGTGACGTGAACCTGAACTCCTCATTTCCCTTTCTAAGAACCGCGGGGACGGGAATCCTTACCCAGCGAGGCCACCGTCTCATAGGTCTCCTGCATGACGTCTCTGTACAGAGCTCTCTGAGCGGGGTCCAGCAGAGCCCACTCCCCCTTGGTGAAATACACAGCCACCGCCTCGAAGGTCACCGGCCCCTGAAAGAGCAAGAGCCCCCCGCTCAGGACCTGCTGCCCCACTCACAGCCCCACTAGTCACCGGGGAGCAGGGCCAACTCAGTGCAAACTCTGGGAGGCTCACAGTCAGCAGAGTCCCACCCCCAGCCTGCTCAGAGCAGCCAGGAGGCATCGGGGTGAGGGGAGAAAGAGAGAGACCCTCACCCCCCCCCAGCAGAGGGAGGGAAACAGGCTGTGACAAAGTGGGGGTTTATTCACCTGGTTATGTTGCATGAGAGTCTTACTGTCCTATACTAACGCTCTGCGTTCCTCAGTTTCCCTTGTGTACTGCACCAACACGTCGGTGGTGGGAATCGGGTGTGTGGTTTTTGCTGAGGCCCTCGGGGCCGGTGGTGAGTTTGCCCAGCTGTCTGCATGTAGGTGATGGCCGGTGCCCTTCGTAACCTGAGCCCCAGGACAGGGATGTGACCAGGTGACACCTTTTGCCCCGGGAGGTGAGACAAAGAGAAGGAGGGGGGCATGAGGGGGGTGTCTGAAGCGGGCAATCTGCGTGGGGGGACTGGAAGAGGGGGAGTCCAGGGCATCTGGCCCAGGACTCCCAAGATGGACTTGGCTGAAAGTCACTGATTTCTGTGCTAACAAGCTCTGTTCTACGCTGTGTTCCTGTCGTCTAATAAACCTCTGTTTTCCCGGCTGGCTGAGAGTCCCGTCTGACTGCGGAGTTGGGGGGCAGGACCCTCTGGCTTCCCCAGGACCCCGCCTGGGCGGACGCGCTGCGGGAAGCGCACGGAGGGGCAGGGGAGGCTGAATGCTCCGAGGTCAGACCCAGGAAGGTGGAAGCCGGGTGAGCTTCTTGCCCTGAAGACAGGCTGCTCCCAGAGAGGAGGCTCCCCCAGAGTCCTGGCAGGCTCCGGGAGGGTGTTTGGGTGCGGGAGGAGCTCAGGGCTGGCGTTGGGGTTGGGGTGTCGGAGGGGGTATGGGGTGCAGGCTCCAGGAGGAAGTTTGGGTGTGGGAGGAGGTTCTGAGCTCGGGCAGGGGGTTGGGGTGCAGGAGGGGGATGCGGGCTCCAAGAAGGAGTTAGGGTGTGGGAGGGGGCTCCAGGCTGGGGCGCAGGGGAGCGGGCTCTGGGTGGCACTCACCTCAGGGGGCTCCCTCGGTTCCTAGGCGGAGGCGCAGCCAGGTGGCTCTGCACAGTGCGCACTGCCTCCACCCACAGGCGGTTCCCGGCCAATGGGAACTGCGGAGCCGGCGCACGGGGCGGGGTCAGCGCGTGAAGCCTCCCTGGCCACCTCTGCCCCTCAGAGCCACAGGGACATGTCACCGCTTCTGGGGAGCTGCGCGGAGCCAGGTAGGGAGCCTACCAGCCCCGCCAACCCGACTAACGGCCCAGTCAGAGCCGCCTGGGTCTCTTTTCGACCAGACGTTCGGGTCGAAAACAGGACACCTGGCAACCCTACCGGGTTGTACAGCTTTTCTGGGGAAACCCCCCGCTTCCTCCCAGCCAGCCTGAGTTAGCCCTCCAGCTCCCTGAGCTGTGTCTTCAAGCCAGGGGGTCAGGGTTTGGGGGTTTTATACCTGCCGCCTATTAAATCTGTGGACAGACTTGCCACGTGCTCCCCTGCGTGAGTCGCTCGAGCTGTCAGCCAAGTTGCTAACCGTAGTCACTGGCCGTCAAGGCTCCTCGGGAGTCCGCCGGCCCACGGGACTCTTGCATTTTGCATTTGCTGCGTCAGGACACATGGCTGGAGACGTTCGTGGGTATTATCGGGCGTGGGCAGCAGTGACCCTGACTATAGGGTTTTACCCGGTTACGTGCTATTTACCTCCTGGTTAATAAAACTGCGTTAAATACACAGGGACTCCTCTACACTCTGGCTGGCGGCTCCAGCATTGGGGAGCTGGTAATTTTTCCCAACCTTCTCTGCGGCGGGGGGGGGGGGGGGTGCGTGTTTGTGTTGTTTCCTGTCGCACAAATTTGGGAACTTCCACCCCCAAACCTCATGGGTCTGTTCCTGGAATCACGGGCCCGGGTGAAACAAGCCCTTGCAGGTGGGTCACACCCTGGCCCCCTCCTTTTATCCCCCCTGGCGGTTTCCTGCCCTCTCCCACCTCCAGACCAAACTCCCCACAAGTTCCTCCCTCCTGGGGAGTTTCTGCTCCTCTCTCGCGACCAGGATCCCTACCTGAGCGGGCTCCATGGCCCCTGTTTCCGCTCCCTGTCCCCGGGGAGGCTGGGACCAGCCGGAGCAAGCCCTGGCCAGGGCTCGGCAGCCTGGGAGGGGGAAAGGGGAGGCAGTCAGAGCAGGGCTGAGTTCACCTCACAGCACAGTTCCCCCCCAGGGGCTTTTCCCTGCAGACAAACCTTGTAGCTGGGGCCAGGCTGAGAAAACGCTTGGTCCCGTTTCTATTACCCGGCCCCAGCCCCCTCCCAGCAGCACGAAACTGAGGGAGATTTTGAAACTCTCCCAGTGACTCAGACTCTGACCCAAAGGGCAGAAGAGAGCAGAACCGCAGGAGTCATTTGGGGGGATTTCCCCAGACCTGGCCCCGCCCTACCGACCACCCCATCCGAGGCTTAATTTGCCCCTGGGGTTGCCAGGGCCGAGTGAGTCTGCTGTGAAAAGTGATCCTTGTATGTTGGTTAATATCACTTTTCACCGCCTCCCAGCCAGCTAACAAGTGGGCTGCTGTGAGAAGTGACATTAACCGACGGACGAATCTCACTTTTCACAGACGCAGGCTGACTAGCTAGCCAGAATAAAAAAAAAAAAATTTAACCAAAAAATCAAAAGAAACAACAAAGAAAGACAAGAACATACAGAGCCCCTTATCGGCATTTCTCGTCTGCTTAGGTCCACTAAAGAATAGAGACCACTATATGTTATTATTTATTATTGAGTCTACAAAAAAGACCCAGCCCAAATAAATTGCTATGATTTGGACAGGGGCACGTGCGTATTTATTTGGTTCTTTCCCGCCCCCCCCTAAAGTTAATTAAGGATTTTCAGGAAAAATTGCCAGGCAAGAATTGGTGGCCGCATTCTGTGGCCACCAAAACATTTGTGGTGCGAATCCCTGGAGGGTGACCAGATGCCCCATTTTGGCCCCGGATGTCTCGACTTTTTTTTTTTTTTTTTTTTGGCAAAAGTAGGCATTTGGGCAAACAGGACAGATGCCAACTTTTGCCCAAAAGAGCCTTGGGGGAAGGGTGAGCAGCGGGGGGTTCAGGGGGGCTCGGGCCAGTTCCGCACGGAGGGGGAGGGGAAGCATGCCAGGGCCACTGGGCATGGGCCCCATGGGCACGTGTGCTAATCCACCCCCGTTTTGGAGCTATGCCCAGAGGAGCGGGCCTTTGCCTGCTTATCACCTGTTCCATGCGGCCGAGCTCAAAGGCCCCAGCTGAGTCTAGAAAAGACTGACCTGTTTGCGGCCGCTCTGGTTATGAGCTAAGGCTGTTCTCAGCTGGTAACCACAAACCTTGGTGGGGTTTGAAGGGCTGACTCCTGCCGGGCCCTGGGGGAGCATTGGGTGTGTTGGCGGGGAGAGGAGCTCTGGGAAGCTTTTTAGCAGGCCTGTAGGTTCTTTTATTGTTTAAATATGTTCTCTCTGTAATGTTTTCCCCTTAAGAATAAGTGTTTGCTCAGAAAGCTTTGTGTGGCATCATATAACTGCAGGCCGTGGTGCTGTTCACAGCAGCTGGAGAAAAAGCCGGGTACACAGGCTGGCCTGTTCGGGTAGTCTGGCTTGCTGGGAATATCACTGTATAAGCAGGGAGCTGTGCGGCCAGGAAACACCCCGTCCGGAGGGAGAAAGCAGCAGGTCTCTGCCCAAGCGAGGTGACTGCGAGGAGCCAGAAGCCTAAACATGGGCCAGGAGGGGGAACACAGGTGCAGTTCCCTGAGCTGTGACACAGATTCGATATTAGTACCTGCACCCCCTGCCAGCCATTCACACAGGCAGAGGGAGCCCCGGGCGATGCTTTCACCGGAGGATGGAGGGCACGGAGGAGTCACAACAGTTAAGAAACTTCCAGCCCTGTCCCTGACCAATAATGGCCACTGACCCACCCCAGAGGTGGCTGCATCTCAGGGCTGGGGGAAGGCATAACTGGCTGGCTGGCTTTATTATAGCCTGCCTTTATTTACAGGCTTGCTGTTTGTTTTGTTATATTTGGCTTCTGTTTTTCTTTGGCTCACTCTATGATATTTGGCGGTACAGCAAGGAACCCACAGGCCTGCACCCTGCGTGACCAGCTTCAGCCAGTTAGCGGAACTGCGGTAAAGTCGGCTTGTGGCCTTCAGCGTAGAGAGATGGCCTCATGGATACGCTTTCTGATTTTGCAGAACTAGGTACGTTTACCGAAAGAAAAGAAAAGAAAAGAAAAGAAAAGAAAAGAAAAGAAAAGAAAAGAAAAGAAAAGAAAAGAAAAGTTGGGACTTCCCAGTGACCCCAGAGTACACGGCAGGTGCATGGAAGTCACCCCCAGAAAGCAGACCAGACAAGAAGGAGCAGGTTTCGAGAACGAGCTCCTGGGTATTAACAGGTGTGACCGTGCTCGCCGGAAGAGCGGGGGCACCCCGGCATTGTGGGGGTGAGGCGACTGGATTTGTCCAAGGAAGGCTGGGCACTGACGTGACTATCCAGGATTGGGGCAGAGACCCTGTCAGGGGGCAAACCACCGTGGGGAAGCAGCTTTTCCCACCCCGGCTTGGCCTCCTTCCCCAGAGGCCCCCGCCGCACGCTCCTCTCTGCCCCCCAGCCCCCCGCCGCACGCTCCTCTCTGCCCCCTCCTGCCTTGAGGGCGAGCCGCGGGCGGAGAAGGGGTGAAGAGGAGCAAGCAGTGGGTGGTGGGGGGCCTCGGAGGGAAGAGGTGGAATGAGGGTGAGGCCTCGGGGCGGAGAGCAGTCGTGCTCCAAAGCGGGGGGTGCGTTCTTGCCCGGTTTGGGGCTAAGCCTTTCCTACCCGCTCTGTTATTCCCCATCAGCCTCGAGAGCGTTGGGGAAGCCGGACTCCTCCGGCATGCCAGAGCCGAGGCTGGTTCTCGGTCTCTTACCACCAGGCCCCTCAGGAAGCGGGGGCTGTGGGGTGTGGGCTAATCTGGGACGCGTCTGCGAAGGATGATCTCGCCGGTAGCCCCAGAACTCTTGTTATTTCTTTTGGGCTTTGTGGCTTGGCGCTTTGGTGGCTTTTCTATTAATTTTAATAAGAATCTCGAAGGCTGTGTTTTACCCTCAGCCTGAGTGTCCTTGCCACACACCCCGAGGGCCCTTGCAAAACGTTGAACTCTCTGTATTTAATTCTGTGTGCCCTGACTCAGGGACAAGACCCTTATTATCTTTGGGTCAGGTCAATGGGCACAATATACTAACCTCTAAAATCAGCCACCGAAGGAACCTCTCCTGGGGGGACCATTGGTCACGGGGTTTGGGGATCCTCTGGTCATAGGGTTTCAAGCCAGCAGGGACCCCCTGGTCTTCTGGCCTTGGTTCCTGTATATCAGAGGCCACCAGCATCACCCAGCACCGCACACTAAACCCAACAACTGACCCGAGACCAGAGTCTCTCAGCCCACGGGAGCCTAAGCTATCCTGCGCTGCAGGGAGAAGTGAGGGGGGACTGCGGGGTGCTGACGGCCCCTGGCACGGCAGGGAAATGAGTGAGTGAGATACACCCCGTTAACCGTGGTGAGTGACCCACACGCGGCAGAGCAAGGGCAGACCCCCCCCCATGGTCACTGCCAGTCTGATGTGGGGGGAAATTCCCTCCAGACCCCACACACCGCGATCGGTTGGACCCTGGGCACGTGAGCAAGAACCGGCCAGCCAAGCACCCGCAAGAGGGAATGTTTGGTGCCACCCCAGAGCCCCGACCCCACCCCACCCCATGTCCTGTCTCCAGCCATGTCCGTCTCCCACACTTCGGAGGAAGGAGACAAAAAGCCCAGATCTATCTGGGCAGGGAGGCAATCCCTTCTTCACACCTGCAGGGCCCGGCTGAAGCCCTGAAGTTGGAGTTTTGGGGAACGTAACACCCCCGTCACACAATGCAACTCCGAAATCTGTCCAGCTCCCACTTAGAAGTAGTTACTTGGTC